>NC_134415.1:53311752-53614782 GCF_030867145.1 Opisthocomus hoazin
ACGGGACAGCTTCGTCGCCAACGGAGCTAAAAACGGGGCCTTGGGGCCGGCGGGTTTCGGGAGGAGAGGAGTTTGGGTTTATTTTTTAGCTCTCTCGCTGCGGTCGTTTTTCAGGCTCGGGCTCCCACGGTGGCGAGCGAAATATTTATCCTTTCCCGACGGAGCCGGGAGGGGCGGCCAGGGGGAGAGGGGTGGATTTGGCAGGTAGTTATTTTTATTGGGAAAAACAAAAAAAAAAATAAAAAAGGAAAAGAAACCCCAACAAACCCCAACCCGAGTCCGCTCGCAGCCCCGGCTCGGCACCGCAGTCAGGATTTTGGTTTGTTTTGTTGTTTTCCTAGTTATTCTTTACGGAGCACTTCTGTCCTCGGGGGTCGGACTGTCCTCAGAGACACAGGGTCTGCGGAGCACCCCTATAAACCCGGGGCTCGGCTCTAACCAGCGGGGGGAGTGGGTTTTTTGCGGGTGGGAGGTGACCCGCCATCCCGGGGAAGAGCAGCCAAGGGCACCGGGGGGGGGTGGGGTGTGGAGTGGGTACGGCACCCACCCAGCCAGAGCGGGGCAGGGGGGAGACCCTCGGGCAGAGCCGGGGGATGCGAATCGGGTCCATCAGGACGGGAAAAGCTGCATCGAGCCTGGGGCGTTGTTTCGGGAGGTGAAATGTTGGAGAGATGTGGGGACGGGTGCAGGGACCTGTGGAGGGAGGGATGGGTGGATGGATTGATGGAGGGATGGAGGGAGGGATGGATGGATGGAGAGATGGATGCAGTGACCGATGTAGGAACTGGTGAATGGATGGCTAGACGGACGAATGAAGGGATGGGTGAATGGATAAATGAACGGATAGGAGGATGGTTGCTTTAACGGAGGGATGGATGGATGGACGAATGGACGGATGGAGGGACGGACAGCGGTTTGTTCCTCCGCTTCTGCCCGCAGGGCCGGGCCCCCTCAGGCCGTCAGGCTCCGGGGGGGCGCGGGCGAGCGGCACGGTGCAGGGCTAACGAAAAGGGCCCCATCCGGGCTGGGGGGCCAGCGGGAGGGCGCGGGGCTCGGCTGCCGGGGGGCAGCGGCTCGGGGCGGCACGGCGCCGGCGGGGGGGGCCGGGGCGGTGGCTGCGCCGGGCCGTTATGTTTGCAGGCGCAGCCGGGCGTGAAATTGCATGTAAAAAAAAAAATAGAAAAGGAAAAAAAAAAAGAAAGAAAAAGTTTTTTAAAAACCGCAAACGACGCGGAGGCGGCTCCTCGGGGGGAGCCGCTGGAGCGGGCCCGGGGAGGGGGCGCCGGCTCCCACCCCACGCCGCTCGAAGTGGGGGTCTTTTTCGTTTGCACACGCGTGTGCGCGGCGCGGCGGGCAGCGTCCCGCCGAGGGGCCGCCTCAGCCCGCGGGGCACGGCGCGGAGCCCGGCGGGCGCGCCGGCAGAGAGGTGCCTCGGGTTTCGTCACGGACTCATCTCTTCCCCTTTCTTCTCCATACTTCCACTTGATTTCCCTTTCTTTCCTTTCTTTCTCCTCCCTTCTCTTCTTTCCTCTTTTTTTCCATTTTTTTCTGTTTCTTCCCCTTTCATTTCCTTTCTGTCCCTTTTCTTTCCCTTTCCTTTTTTTTCCTTTTTCTGTCTTTCCTTTTTTAATTTCTTTTCCCCCTTTTTCAATTTCTTTCCATTTCTTTTCCACTTTCCCTCTCTTTCCCTTTCTTTCATTTTCTTTGTTTTTTTCCATTTCTTTCCCCTTTTTCTGTTTCTTTTCATTATCCCCTTTCTTTCCTCTTCCCCCTTTCATTCCCTTTTCCCCCTTTCTTTCTTTTCCCCCTCTTTCTTTCCCTTTTTCCTCTGCAATGCCAACAGCTCCTCACAGCTCACCTCCCTCCCTCTCCACCCTCTCCGGTTTTCCCCCAGCCACGGAGCCCCTTTCCAGGGGAGAGGGGCTGCTTCCCCAGGCAGGGCCGGGGATAGGCACAGAGCAGCCGGCAGCCAGGTGAGGCTGTGGGCAGCCCCGCTGTTGCGGGGATGGGCACCAGGCAAGGACCGCAGCGGCAGGTCCCTTCTGCTGCCCTCCGCCTGCCAGGGGCCAGGGTTTTTATATAAACCATGGGGCAGGAAAGCCCTCGACATATCATTTGCTGCAGGCAGCATGGATTTTTGCAGCCAGATCCTTGCTGCTGGGAGATGTCTACCTGTCCCAACCGTTCATCACTGCCAGCGCAATCCCTGTAAGGCCAGAGCAAGGTTCTCACCCCTGGCTGGCGAATGAGTGGCTTTCTACAGGTTTTTGACACACACAAGCAGTAAAAAGAATGAACATCATCCCTCTATGGCTGGAAAACAGCAATCAAGTGCCAACAGCATGGAGGAGTGTAAATGCGCTGATTTTACTTCCCACCTCAGTACCGAAGACATCGATATTGAAGGATTTTGGGGACCTTGAAATGCTTTGCTTGTCACCGACAGCCTTCTGCACACAGCAAAGCAGCCACTCGATGCTTCGCTGGCTGCTTGCACTCACACTCCCCTTTGGTCTTCTTTATTTATTTTGATAATGGCACAAGGAATCAGTGTCAGGGGTAGCTGGGGTGAACTTCTGGGCTTCACCGAGTGTGCTGCTGGTGTGTATGCATCCCCTATTAAAGCTACAGATTCCCATCTCTGATTGCCTCTTTGTGTCTGTACTTGTGTGCGATACCTGTGTCACGCTCCAGTAACTCCTGACGGGAACGGGGAGAAGCGTTATTCTGACCTGGAGGAAGCTTAAGAAGGGGCTTTGCCAGGATGGATCCTTTTAGGCTTCAAGGAAGTGGAAAAAAAAATCATAAGAGTACCTTGAGAAAGTTGAGGAGTGAAAGAATTTGTGGAGCTTTTCGAAGGATGCGCGCTGGTGCTATGCTAAAAGTGAGCTCAAGAAGGGCTTTGGAGAGAAGAACAAACTCTGACAGCAAACCTACCCCCAAAGTAGTGATTAAACCCTTTCCCATGCCATGGCTTTTCTAGCGTGCCCCACCTTGGAGCTCCTCCCCACTTCCTCCACACCACGTAACTCCTTGTACATGGCATGGATATTTCTATCCCTAGTGTCCCGTGGGAATGGATGGATGTGCAGCTGCATGAACCCATTTTCATCGTGAGAGTTTGCGGCGGCGTAGCTGCTTTGCTGCCCTGCGAGGGGCTGTGTATCACTCCGGACCTGATGGCCTGGGAGACGGAGGGCAGGGGACAAACGCAACAGCCCTTGGGGAGAGGCAGCGGGGCGGGGGGCAGAAAGTGAGGCTTGTTTCAGAAGGGCTTGCCAGGACTTTCTGTGACCCCTGGGTCCAATCTGAGACATCATTAGCAAACTAATAAAATAGCTGCAGATGTTGAGCTAACAGCAGAACGTGTTTCTCGGGGACATCCTGACAAACTCTTTGGTTTGGAAAGTCATCAGCTAGTCCCTGGTTTCCTCTTTGTTTCATCTCCTTTCCCACCCTTCTTCCCCATCGCTTCCCTCCTGTCTGGATTTTCAGGGGGATAAGCAGGAAAAAGACTGGAAAGGGCCTTTTGCATAAGGAATGGCAACTGATGCCTGACCTGGAGAAATGCCCATGTCTGACCTCACAGCATGGCTGCCAGAGTGAGGAGATGTGTAGAGACCCTCAAAGAAACAAAATCAGCAGGAGGCAGGTGCTTCCCTGCCTGTATGCCTGAGTGGGGCTGCTTTCCCCTGGCACCAGGATGCTAGAAGGAGGAATACATCAACCTGGGTGACAGGCTCTGCCACTGCAGAAACGGGGCTGGGGTTTCCGCAGAAATAAGAACAAACCGGTGCCCAGGAGGGGATTGTATCTGCTGAAGTGCCTCTTAACCTTTTCTGTATCCTGTTACTAAAGGGAAAAGAAAACACGTGAGGGGTTCCTGCCTCTTCACCTGACCATAAAGAAAAAAAAAAGAGAGGATGCTCTCCAGCTCTCCAAGATGTTGGGGTTCATGAAACCAGACAAGCTTTCTCATAGCAAAAAGCCAAGCGCCAGACAGGTCTTGGGAGAAGGAGAGGGGAGGAGAAGGGGTGGGCAGAGGGAGAAGTCACCCAAACTGCAGCGACAGGACGGGGCGCTTGCTCCAGGCTCTCGAGGCTCTGGGTTACAACATTGCAGGGACATTTTTTTTAGCTGATCTTAACACAGCAGCTGCTGGTTTCACTGTGGTTGCTGAGGCTGCTTGACCAAAATCAGTGCTTGACCAAAATCAGTACTTCCTGATGCATTTTTTCAAAATTGGGAGAATTTTCTTTGTGCTGCACTGTGTCCTCTGCTCCCACAACCCAGAAATATTACACTGCTTTGCACATTTAACCCAATTTAGGACAGCTGATCCCCCCAGCTGACAACAATACTTTTACTTCAGGTGAAACTGGGAATATTTTGGTTCAGGAATGGCTCCTGCTAGGGCGAGGCAAGGGTAAGCTGTAGCAGTGTGTAAGTGGCTGATGCAAAGGGATGCTATCTCCGCTTGCAGGCAAGGCCTTGAGGAACGAGCAAGGGGGCTGCGACACGGTGGGGTTTGAGGTGCAGAAGGGCTTCTGGTGCAGGAGGGCTTGGAATAGAGGACGGTTTGGGATGTGGCAGAGTTTGGGATGCAGCAGGTTTTGCTATGCAGGAGGGTTTGGGATGTGGGAGACCTTGGGATGCTGGAGACCTTGGGATGCTGAAATACCCTGGGATTTCAGGGCTTCCTTCAGGGTGCAGGGGATCTGTCCCCACTCTGCCTGCTCCATCACCTTCCTTTTAATCTGCTGCACCCTGCAAAAGGCCCTGCAAGCACATCCGGGCTCTGCCCAGAGGTTCAGCCTGCAGCGAGGACACGCTGGGGCTCTGCCACCCAGGAGATGGAGAGGGATGGGAGATGGGTCCGTGCTACAGCAGGGAGCAAAGAAAGAGCCGGCATATTTTCCTCGAGTTACTTATTAAC
The DNA here is from genome assembly GCF_030867145.1 of Opisthocomus hoazin. Lineage (NCBI taxonomy): Eukaryota > Metazoa > Chordata > Aves > Opisthocomiformes > Opisthocomidae > Opisthocomus > Opisthocomus hoazin. Next base: position 53,316,689 of record NC_134415.1, read on the forward strand.
CACTGTTCATTTGACAGGATCAGTATTTCAAGCGAGGGAGTAAACACTTAAGAAGCACCACTCTACTTTGCTCTCTTTTCCTTTGCAAAATGATTTATTTTCTAAAATGCATCTGCCTGGAAAGGAAGTAGTGCCTGGAGCCCAGTGGCTTTTATCTGTGGGATATGCAAAGCACATTTATTTTGTCTTTTATCTCTCATATTGCATGTTGATCCCATACATATAGATTGATTTTGTTCAGGTAGATAATGAAAAGTCAAGTGGAAAATTTACACAAAGGCACTCAGGATCTCGACTTTCTATTGGTATATAAATTGGTTTATTATTTCATTCCCTTAAACAGGGACTTTCACACTGGGGAACACTTTAAAATATATCATGTTTAAACACAAAACCATTTACCTTTCATGTGTTTTTTTTCCATCAGTAATTTCCTCGGCACTTTTGTTAATTACCAAAGATATTTGTGTTTAAACAAGGGCTCGCTCCTTCTCGATCCCTCCAGCAATTCATCTTCCTTCTCTCATTGCCGTCGCCCGAAAAGTCCTAACGGGAGATTTCTGAGCCACTGTCCGTGCCCGCCGTGCCGACATGTTGAGCACTGGGGCTGACAACACCTCGGAAGCTTTCATTAATTCCCCATAAGCGGCTTTCATTTCACCACCCTCGCCCAGTGTCAGGCGCACCACCTTGGCGCTGAATAGAGGGCACTGTATGTGAGAGCACAGCTTGGAACAAAAAAAACCCACCCAAAACCTAGAGGAAACATTATTAATAAACATCTTCTGGACATTTGGCGGCTGGTATAGGCTGCTCCAGCTTAAAGCAATTAATTCAGGATACTGACATAAACTCTCCAGCTCTTTGACAGCTTGGAGCTGAAATAAAAATGCTAGTTCTCCAGGGAAAAGGAGAGGATAGTTGGCTCTTTTCTGGACTGTTTGCTTATAGGCCCAGAGAGCAATCTTCCTCGCAGAATGAAATGCAAGGACACAAACAATGTACCAGGGAGAGAATAGGAGATGGGAATGAACAGTTTGAACTATTTGCTCAGCAGAAGGGCAGCCACAATGCTCGGCCAATGGCTTTCCCATGCATCAACCCGGCTTCTTAGCCCCTTTTGTTGTTCAGCCTCTTCCTCTGGCCAGATAAGAGCACAGCTGCGGCGTTGCGGCTAAGTCAGGCCTTCTACTTATCCACCCAAATCTCGGGTTGCCTTTACTGTATTTCCCCCCGTGAAACACCGTCCCCCAGTGTATCAGATGCCGTGTTCGCCCCCAGGGCCACCCATCAGCCAAACCTCGGGGCAATCCATCCCCCACAGCTTGCTTTTGCTTCTCTGGAGATGGCAAGAAAACCCCTTGCGGGCACCCACCATTGTCACTACATCACCTCATCCCCTCCTTGGGTCTCTCTTCCTCCTACCGCTTCACACCGGGCTGCCCGTCTGGGAAAGAAACCAAGGCACCAGTTGTGTACCCTGGCACGCTTTTCCTTATGTGTGTGCCCCCATCCATCCCTGCACACACACATGCAATTGCGTCCTCGCCCAGAGCAAGCAGGCCTAGCTCCAGAAGCACCACGCTCCAAAATATAAAGGCCATTGCCAACATCGGCTGCAGATGCAGAGCTGCGAAACGCAGTATTTTAGATTTCTATAAGGCAAAACCAGTTTCGAGTGTTTTACTAGCAAAAGCTTGCATCGTCCTGGCAGCACAGTGGTGAGATCTCTCTTCAGTGACCTGGGTATAAGCGATGGCAAGTGCTGATGGCAGTATCCTGCCAAGGGCAGATCCTGCTGCATTCAGGCAGCCGCCTCCATTCCTCTTCCTTCCCTGTGCCCGGTGTCCCTGAAGATCACCTTTCCTCCTCTAATCTGCCCAGGCCACCACTTGTTTTGCTTTACCGATGTCATTGCTGATCAGGCAGGCAAATGCCTGTAATTAAAAATAAATATGTAGCAAGGTCGGATGCTAAGGCGCAGGCTGATCTTGCTGTCTGAGCTAAGCACTGATGCCGATGGGAAAGCTTTGCTATTTTTACTCTTTGTCCTACCCCAGGCTGTTGGTTTTCGGAGCCGTGCTGCACTGCGCGGTTCTGTTGTAGTAAGGTTTATTTAGCTTGAAAGGGTTTTACGAGGTGAAAAGGCAAAACGCTGCGGACTAAAGAAAATGCCTGGCTGGCTGAGATCACATTCAGCGTTTGTAGTCACAGAGCACACCTGCAGGAAACACCGAGTTTAAACACCGCTTCTGTCTCAAAAATCTGAGAAACCGACGGGGGTTTTTTTGTTGTTTTTTTTTTCCCTTTTCCCCCTTCTTCCCTGGTGGGTGGTCAGGAGGACAGCCTGAAAAGCAGGAGAGCTCCTATTGTCTCTGTGCTGCCTTAAGAGCTGACCCCACATGTCCCTGAAGTTGCAGAGCACCTGGCTGTGCCCTGCTCCTGGGGAAGCTGCAGCGTCCCGACGAGCCCCAGCACCGATGGGATGGGTGCTAGCAGCGGTGTCTGGCAATGCAATTCTGCAAGAAAAGAGTCTTTATGACTTCACAGTGACAGTATTTCTATGGCCAAGTGGTATCTTATCACCCCTCATCTTTGAGATACTCTATTTAATTGTATTCGTATTTCATAGAATAGCTCAAGTTGGAAGGTTCCCATAAGGATCATTGAGTCCAATTTGATTTCCATTTTGAAGGCAGAGCACTTCAGAAAAATCGATGCTGATGTTCATTTTAGGGTGCTCGGGCTCTGCCGTTTAGTTGACGGCTCGATCATCATACCTGACCACTATGGAGCAGCTCCCTCAAATGGGATAACCCTTCCCAAACCAAGCCCACCCCACCACCCAAAAGTGTGAGGAGTAAGCCCAAAGGTTCAGCCAGAGCAGCCTTACAGGCAGTCACGGCAGCGAAAGCCCAGTGGCTCGCAGCCAGGCAGCACCTCTGCCCCTGCCAGACCAGCATCTCACCCGCCTCGGGGCATCGAGCTGCTCCTGGCCCAGATGGGTTAATTAATGAGACATTAAAGAGGCGGAATGACACTTCCCACCACTCACTTATGGTGCTAATTTCCAAACCACTCCGCCATAGACAAAGAGAAAGTGCAGTCAGTGCAGAGTAATTTGCGCTGTGTTCCTGGCGAATGAATTTAGGGGAGCAAATATAGTTATGCAGAATTTAAATTAAAGTTGACACTAATGTAAATACAGCAATGCAACTGCATGTTTAAGAAATATGATGAGGCTACGGTTTTAATCAGGTCCTTTTAACTCAGGTGGCATTTTAAATCCTTGCCATTTAAATTGGATAAAATCCATAGCTGGGAGAAGGACCATCAGAGAGAAAGTCCACAGGCTCGGCTGTGGATCATGGACTGGCTCAGCCCCAGCTCCTTCCCAAGGGATGCCCTGTGTGCAGGAGGGGTTCCTGGACTCAAGACATGGTCATGCAGCTGCTTGGGGGAGAGATCCACCACAGGCCAGTGACGAGAATCCCTGTGCCTGAATCAGGAGACCTCCTCACCTGGAGATGGGTTGGGAAAGCACCCCCATGGTCCTGCTGGAGGCTTCCTGACCTGGCTAGAACCCTGCTCTGGAACTCAGCTGTTCTTTGACCCTCCTACATCCATTGCATTGACATTTCGTGGTCACACAGGCACTCCCCACCCCTGTCCACGTCATCCAAAATAAGAAATAAACCCAACAATCAAACCACAGAGCATCTTTAGCCAGAGCCAACACTACTTCTCTCCCCCTCGTGCCTGTGCAGCACAAATTCTGGGATGGTCTGTCAATGCCTGCCAAATTTCCCCACCACTTTTGAAGGCTCTGCTTCCAACCTAAATTATAGACCTGGGGCTTCAAGGGGGGAAAGAAAAAAAGAAAGGAAAAAAAGCAAAGCAAAGAGGAAAGAGCAGAGCCCGCCTCACCTACTTCAAAGCGGGGTGATCCTGAATGGGAGCATGGGTGCTCCACAATAACAATAGGCATTAACTGCAACATGGCATGAGCTACTTAACAGGAGCTTTGTAACCTGGCAAGACCCAGAGTCACTTCTGTTACAGTTACCGGAACAATATATTTGGCAATTGAATTCTTCTGTCTTTTTTTCAAAGTGACTATAATGCCTCTGGCAGGAGCACACTGCCAGCATGGCTCTGCTGCAGGTTTCTTTGCCACGGGATAAGGTGCCTTGGCGTAATACACCATCCACACCACTGCCCGAGCGGTGCCAGGGCTAGCTCGCCCGCCAGATTGGGGCAGCCACTTCCCAGGTGGCTGCTGGGACCTGTCCCCGTCCCCCCGGACCCCTTGCCTGGGGCTGGGGACCAGCTTCCCCAGCCCGGGGCAGAGCTGCGTTGGGGCACACTGCTTCTCCCCTTGGGTTGCCTTGCTCCTGGAGGGCTCGTCCCTGGGGCTCAGGCAGCACCTGAAAATGCAGTGCGGGGGAACTGGTGGGAGAAGCAAGCCATGATGAAGAGGACATACTGAAATAGCGTCAACTGTTCTTCACATCAGGCCATCCCATGCATCCTGTTTGCTGACGGTGCTGGGACAGGGCTAGAGCAAGCACAGATTGCTTCACCTCCACCCGTTTTCCCCAAGAAGCATGCCTGGGATGAGTAGTAGAGAAGACAGGGGAGAAATAACCCTTGTCAGATATTTGCCTTTATTTTTCCAAAGGTGTTGCTGTTAACTGAACTGAAGATGCTTCATGCAGCAATTACACAAGGCGAGCTAGCCAGCCGAGAAGGGTAGCCTGTGATGTGTGTCCATACGTGTGCACATAGTTCAGTTAAGCTTCATTCTCCTCTTTTTATTGAAGCCTACAGCTGAGAAAGGGAAGCGGCCCTTGTCACAGCTGAGCCGGGTCAGAGCTCCTCATCACCCAGCCCCTTGCACCCAAGGGCCACAGGTACCAGCCATTTCGGAGGAGTCAAACAAATCGCCCTGACGAAATGCAAACAAAGTCAAGTTTATGTCCATATTGAGGGAGTTCTGCTTCGATATCAAAATACTAATACTAATACTAATAATGCTCATGATAATAGGAGTAACAACAACAACTACTACAATAATAATAATATCAGCTAACCTTTGGGGAAAACAAAATCTTTTTCTTGGGATTTTTGGACAGCCTACATTTAGTTACTGGGTCCCGCCAAGCATCTGGGGTGCCTGAGTTGGAGGCACCGCTGGGCTTGTGTGAAGTTTAGGCACCCTGGATCTGGCCTGAGGCGCAGGGGGGGTGCAGAGGAAATACCTGGGGAGTCAGGATGGGTCACGCTTCTCCCCCATGCGTTACTGTGCAGCGCAGGAAATGCCCAGCACTGTGCGTGATTGGACTCGTGTTATCCCAGGTAGGTCCTGCCTGGCAGAGATTCCTCCCACAAGACACCTCTGGCTCCTGGCCTCGTCCCAGACTCCAGAAATCTGCCTGCCTGCCTGCCTGCTGCCTCTGGCAGAGCCCACTGGCCCGGCCCTGCAAAGGATTTCGTATTCCTGTAGCTGTCCTAATCCCCTGGTGTGACTCAGCATTGTTGAGATGCCTAAGAGAGTAATAAAAAGTGTTATAACATCATTAATTATTCCCTTTAGATATCCCGGCTGCCCTGCTACAGAAAAAAAGAGTTATTGCAAGTGTCCGATTTGGGGAAAAACACCAAGAAGGAATCAAGTGAGGGGGAAAATTCCCCCAGAAAGTGAGGAGAACAACCTAGGAGTGTCTCACGTGGCAGGGTGATGTGCTCCTGCTCTCCTGGGATGGAAGAGGGGTCCCGGGTGGGGGGATTTTACTGCACGGCCATCCCCCAGCCTTTTGCCTGCGCACTGATGCCTATGTCCACAAACCCCCCTGAGGACTTAATGAGCTTCCAGACAGCTATTGTCTTGACAAATCTGATTGAAACCAGCCGAGGAGTTCAAGGGTTAGGAGGGGAGGGACGCACAGACAGGGCGACACCAGAAACCCCGTCTGTGTGGAAATCGAAATAGATGGGACTCTTACATAGGTGCACTCCGCAAAGACCTTTAGAATGATGATAACTGATGCTGAAGAGCACCCGAGTGGCCCTGACACACCATTCTTTAGTGTTTTAATTTCTGGTGGGCTATGTGGGGAAGGAAGCAGCAGAGAAGTTGATGCGATCTGCCCTGACTTTGCTGTCCAAGCCTCCCCAGGTAGAGCCGGTAGAACTGATGGGGATATAAGAAAGAGGTTGCACGGTCATTTTGTTGCAAAGCCAATTTTGGTCTGACAGTTTTTTCCAGCTTTTAGGGAGAATTGCTTCCATGGGCTGGATGGGCCCCCGGGTAAAAGGCACAGCAGCTACCCAGGGAGGACAGAGAGCCCTTATCGAGAGGCTGGGGCAAAGTCCAAATTGCTCAACACATTTTGGGTGCTCCTTGGACCTTGCCTAATGCATTTGGATGGGGGAAGGCAAAATAGAAGGCAGTGCTGCCACCCCGACATTGCTTCTGCTCCGAAAGCTGGGCAGCCCCTTAGGGTGGCAGAACCCCCCTGCTCCTCTCCGACCAGCAACACTCGATGTTTTGGTTTTTTTAACATCTTGAGACCGTCAGGAATGTTTTCCATGTGCGAGTGTAGTGCATTCAAAATCCTGAAACTGCCTTCATCTCAGCAAGACCAACAAAGATAAGAAATAGCGTTGAAGTTGGCTGAAATTAGCAACTGCATCTGCTGCACAATGCCCCAGCTGCCATTAGCTGTGACCGGTGAATGGCATGAGCAAAGTATGCTGGCAATGTTTAACAAACCATCCGTCTTTTACCTGGTCCTACTCAACAGAAACCTTTGTTTGAACCACGGGCTTATTGAGTCAGGCTGCTGTCTGCTTATCAGGAAGATTAATCTCCTAGGTATCACTATATTAATTGTAAAACTGGCCTTTATTATTCCAAGTCCTGTACTGGGGTGGTGGGAGGGCGAAGGGGCAATTCTGTCACTGATGGGGAAGCCGGGCTCCGTGTTTGCCCACTGCCAGCGCGACTCATCCCTTTTACCTGCATCCATGCTAAAAACCGAACACAGTGTGGTGAATCCTGACTTCCTCCCACTCTGCGGATGCTCATGTTCTCGTCGGCTTTTTTGGGGGGAGGCAGCATGTCCCATGTCACCTCCTGCATTGCCCCAGCACAATGGCTCATGGCAGGGATGCTACGGCAGGAGCATCTCTGTGCATCCCCGCTGAGTATACGAAGAGCGAGGGGTCATGAGGCTGGCCCTGCTGCATGGAAGGGCACAGGGAGTGAGCCAGGCGAAGGTGGCTGTTGGGCAGGCAGCTGTGGCAGGGGGCCGGGTCCCAAATTCCTGGCGGAGTGCTGTGCACACACACCTTATCTCGCCTGGCTGTGTTTGTGCAGCAGGGAGCCAGCCGCCCTGGCGGGGAGGGAGGACAGCCAGCACCCACGGGAGTCCCCCAGCTCCAGCCCCTTCCATCCCTGCGTGCCGAGGGGAGTCCCTAAGCTATTTTGTGTGCTCCTGTAGGCTTTTTAACAAGATGTTGATGTCTTCTGGTGCTTAACCACCCGTGATGGACCTGCTCTCTGTGACTTGTCTCATTGCAAGCGTTACTCATACCTCTGACCGCAGCCATACCTTGTGGCACTGGGATCCACCCAAGCACCAAGCACTGTGTTATTTCAAAACCAGTACCCCACTATTTTATTTGCACTGCCCACTTCTCATGACAGAGAGGTGGCAAGTCACAAGCATCACCCGGAGATTCAGCATGCACACACTGTCTCCGCATCCTCTTGAGCCTATGAAACATCTTCTGCGAAAGGGGTCTGCCATGAAAATGTTGGTGCTACACATAAAGATGACTGACGTCTGCCTGGGTTCCACGAAAATGAGCCAAGCCCTTTCTTGCCAGACCCAGTGGGGTGAAGGTGAGGGGGCACACATTCCCATCCCAGCAGGTGGGTGGGAATCAACTCAGGGTGCTGCGGGGTGGAGGGGGCAGCTGTGACTGCTTGTCTCCCCCCGTTACTGAAGCCCTGATCTCAGTGATGTTGGGTACTTCCCCGTCCAGTGCAGAAAGAAGCTAAAAATCTTTATTTGAGCAAATCCAGGGCATTCCTGCAGCACGTCTGTGCCACTCACCCTTCCGTCTTTCTTGGCTGTACTGAGTGCTGTGGGAAATGTCCAGCTCCTTATTAATAATACAAGATAGCAAAGCAAACATGTCTGGCCCTCTGACCCACTCAGATGTACCTGCTGGCCACCGATCTGAGTGCGTGGCTCCTTCTGGCCTGCCTCACCATTGAGGCAAAGGTTCTTTTCTTCCGCATTAACTGGGCTGGAGGGTGCCCGGGACTACCCGCACACACGATGGGCTGCAGTGGCCACTGCCCAGCCACCCCTGCCCTCTTGAAGCAGCCCCTGTAATTGCATATTTACCCATCGAGACTCTCATTATCTCATTATCACGAGAGGTTAACCGAGTGGCTCTGGGTCACCGAGAAGGTCACTAACAATGCTAGGAAAGGTTCAGAATAATTTGTTGGCTCAGCACCATTTTGGTGCTGAGGGACTGATCCTGAGGATGCTGTGGACACATACCTACCTGAGCCAGGCAGGATTCCCCCTCTCTCTTGTGTGCCCCTGGCTTGCTCTGGCAAGCTGGATACATGAATGGGCGAGCAGTGGGGCAAGCTGAACGTCCTCACATCCCTTCCCTTTGCACCCCAAACTCACATGAAATAACTATGCATTCACTGCAAACAGCCGGACGAGTGCAACTGAGCGCCCAGCTGCAGGAACTAGGGTTTTCCTTCCTCCAGTCAAAATGAAGCAGCTAATAGGAGTGACACGGCTTTTCCATGCAACACACCATCGCCAGGCAGCGGCTGCCTGCTCTGCCCGCAGCCTACTCCCTGGCTGTTTGCATTGCCTTCAGCTATTATACGTCCTCGCGAGGAAATGCCGGGACTAATAAATAGCCCGCCAGCACTGAGTGCGAGGTTTGAACTTGGAAAGAGCTCCTAGAAAGACAAGGATTTCCACCCCACAGCAGGAGAAGCGGCCCCTTCCCCTTCCCCTGCCTAAGCCAACTCTTCTGCTATGTCAAATAACAGGCAGGCAGAAACCCTGCCTACGCTGGCAAGGGACAGAGGCTTCCCTGTTTGGATTCGAGATGGGGATTTCTGTGGCTGAAAGTACCTTTGTTATTTTTCCAGGAAAGCTTCCTTTTTGGCTGGCTTCACCTCTGCATAGGATGCACACGGCAAATTGACTGCAGCGATGAAGAAGGAAAAATATTTAAACAAGCAATTATGAATGGGCTTTGGTTGCTAACTCGGAGAGCAGTTTCCTATGTCTGTGTTGAAATGTAAGTGATTTACCCTAGAAGTCCAATCGCAGCCTCAGGAGTTCATTAAGAACGCCTCTTAGATTAGAGCTTTGTGGCTGGAGAGGACCATAATTAGTCTGCTGTTCTCATTAATCACTTGTGCTACTAGAAAGCTGTGCTCTGCTTGCAGTTTGGGTATGCCTGGGAGCAGGTCCTGCCGACTGGTTCTCATTTATCTTCTCCCCATCAGATTAAAGAACCTTTTAGCACCCTGGATTTTCTCCCCAGGGGGCTGAACCTACACCGCAGTCAGCTCATTTCTCAATGTTTCTGAGAAGCTCGATGGCGAGCCCCCAGTCCCTGTCTGCAATGCACATTGGCTCCTTGTTCCAAACTTGCATTAACCTCATGGCTCTTTCCTGCAGCAGAGCCCAGCTCTTCATCCTCAGTTGGAAGACATAGCCAGCTCCACACTAAAGCCTACAGAAAGCAATTAAAATCTTTCCCTTAGCTCTCTGAAAGCTTTAACTCAGAGCAGAGCAAGCTGCAGCACCTCAATAACTGAGGAAAGCAAGAGCTTCACACCAAACACTACCGCCAGCTTTAGGCAGGAGGATGTAGGGAGCTACAGGCTGCCCAGGCAGAGGTTCAGAGGCCCCTTCCCAGCTCCACGGTGCTGGGATTTTGCAGAAGGGAGCGTAAACACTGGTCCAGGCCTTCCCACCCTCCTCTTGGCCAATCCTGGAGAGCCCCACCCTACAAAGAGGGCCCAGGCATCCTCACCCACTTGGGATGCAGCAGCTCCTGGTAGCTGCATGGTGGCTCCAAGGTGGGGAGATGGAACTGTAAGTAGCAGCAAGCGCCGCGTTCTGGTTTTGTACTCTGTGGCAGGGTTCTCCATCCCACCCTGTGTGGTGTAGTGCCTGGGTGCTTCCCATGACCTGACTTTAAAATCTTTGTGTTTCCTTGGCTGTTTTTAAAAATTTAAAAGTAAAGGAGTAAATAAGCGCAAATGAGCACAGAGACCAATCCTGACCTAGCTGAGGGTGCAGGAAGTGTGGCTTTGAGTGTGCTAAACTTCATCATGGTTGCCAACAAGCTCTTGGCTTTGATGTGAGCATGCAGGCATTTCTCAAGAACAGAAGAGCCCTCTGAGATCTGGCCTCATGAGTGTGTGCACAGGTGATTTTATTGCCTCCAAGGGATGCAAGCTGGCTCTTAGCTATTCAGGAGTATTTTAAGTTGCATTCTTTGTCATAGCTGTTCTGCTAGACGCTTGTTGCAAAATAGTTGTACCTATCTGGATGTTTCAAAAGGCAAGGTGGGGATCAAAGCTTTCAGTGGCCTTGGGGCTGCAATATTTACCTTTTTTTTAGGAAATCTGGCTGCAGACAGTGGTGCTGCCCTGGACTTGCTTTGAATTCAGGCCATGTTCCCATACATTTAACACAAACCATGGCATATGGGCCCTCACACCAGGGATACTTCCATCTGAAGTACGTGTTCAGGGTACTATAGGTACATGTGCACAGGTACATGTGTTTAGAAAGGGATTGGTTATATTTACAGGGGCTATTGCATACAAACGTCTCCCCTCTCTCAGCCATTGGCGTCTCTAGGTGTGAGGACAACTACCTGGGAAATACATCACTGCGTGTATCCTGTCCTTCTAATCTTCTCTAGATATCTACTATTTACTACTGAAAGTCCAGGTATGGAGTATTTGTTCCTCTGGTCTGACCAGACTGAATGATGCTTGTGTTCTTACATGGGCTCTTTCCTCGCCTGAGCCTATGAGCCCTGCTCTGAGCCCAGTGGTACATCCAACACCCACATCACCTGCAGGATTAATGGTGCAGGTGCCTCACCACATGAAGATTTTCATCACACGAGGCACTAGAGACCTAAGCCAGTGGTGGGGTGTTCTCTGAATACTGGTGACCTTGGCACCTTATCCAGACACAGCTCAGTCCCATAGGAAGCCAAGCTTCCAGTACCGAGGTTTCCAGGCTCCTTCAATGTCCTTGGGAACTTTATCTCCATGAGTCACCATTAGCTGGCCTTTACAAATCTATGACATTTAAGGGAGTTTCCTCTTTGATCTGGAAAAAAAAAAAAAAGCCTGGCACAAGGAGCTGATGGCCCAGCCCCACATTCCTCTGGTGGCTTTGGGGCGTGCCATGTTCACGAGGAACATGGTGACAGGGCTCCATGGGCCAAAACCTGCTTGAGTAGAAGCTTCTTGGCTGCCTTGCACCTCCTGAGCACAGCTCCTGTGGCTCCTCTTGCCAGAACGATGGTCTGCAAGTCCTGGTTGCCTTTTCAACAGTTCAGCTATGGGTATCCCCAGGTAAGCTGCACATAAATTCACGGAGCAAATGCAAGAACACACCACATTTTCCCAACGTGCTTCATTCAGCCTCCGTAGACAGCCCTCTGAGACGAGGGATGCAGGTAGCATGTCTCAGTGACAGGGGACCAAAAAGCTAAGGAATCATTTAATTGCTCATTAGGTCTGGCATTTAATACGCTTTCCATCTGCAGGGGTGCTAGAGGAAAACCTCACTCACACAAAGTCTTTAAAAGTACTTGGTTGTCTGAACCTGGAAGTAACTGCAGAGGGAAAAGGGGCACTTATCCATACTCTGGCTGAGCAAGGGCTTCTCCTACCTGCTGGGGTTTAAACGCAATGTCAGGGCTCTCTTACTTGCAGCTGCAGTTAACAGGAAGCACTTGTTCCTTAAATGTTGGTGTGGCTGTTGCATCGGTGGCATTGGGGGTGAAAGCTTTCCAACTGGGAGCACAGGGGCTTTCAGTTGGATTTCCATATCTGGGTGGTATAAATTGAGGGACAAAGCACGGAGAAGACCCTTGGCACGGTTCTCCCTCCATCACCACGTGGCTTTGGCAGGCTTTGCTTTCGGGGCGGATGAGCAAAGTGTACTGTCAGGTTTTGACAGAGTCAAGGGAAAAGTTCAAGCACCTTGAAGTTTGACTGTGATTCTCATTTAAGCTGGCACAAATCACCTCGGTGCAGCAGCTTTATGGGGACCTAGGGACCTACCTGTCCTTTACGCTGTGGAATGGGTGTTTCTGTTCAAAACTGGCACAAATGCATTTTATTTGCTAAGTCAGAGAAAGCAGAACCAACCATTGGTGCCTTTTTTTTGGTGTGCCTGAGAAGGGAGAACATTCACTCTCCTCTTAAATCCTGTCTTCGAGGTGAGGTCTTAAAACCCATGCCCTCCTACCCTCAGCACCTGGAAGAATCAGGCCCTGGGCAAACAAATTGGAAAAAGAAATGCAATGTAGAAAATATTCAAGCCCCTTGGTGACATTGGGGGGGAGGAGAGGAGCAGAGCAAGGCAGTCTGCATTCCTCCCCGTCCATACATTATTCGCAAGGGATTATTTGCTCAACCCCAAAGCGCGCGCACACACACAAATTGACAGCTGCGAAGAAATACAAAGCGCTGTATTCAGATGACCAATATGGAGTGTATGAGCTGTCTGCTTGGGGCTGGCTGACATCTTAAAAGTGTTAGCCCTGTATTTTATCCCAAAGGAAGGATGAAAGGGTCTGAGATTGGAGCAGAGGAAGCAGCATGCTTGCTGGTATAAAATCATGGGAGCACTTCTGCAGGGCCTTGGACCTGCTGGGAGTCCGACCCAGCTGGGAAAGAAGTTATATATACATGCAGGGATATATGCACACACATACGTATGTGCACCAGGAGTTGAGGGCAGGTGAAAGGAAATCGGCAGGCGGGCAATGAAACGGGTAGGCGTGAGCCAGGCTGTTCATTAGTACCTGGGTATGGCTGCCACTGACCTGATGGCAAATATGAAATATCAAAGCGCTTGTCAGCACTCCTGAATGGGACAAAGAAAAGGCGCATTAATGATTAACTCCGCTAAAAGCTCAGGCTTTTTTATTCCCATGGCGCTTGGACTATCTCGCTGCCATGTGACATGCTTGGGCCATTTTCTAGCAGATTGGGGAAAGCTAGTGAGCAAACACAGGTGCTTTCGAGTCAGCAGCGCTGTCAGGGACAACCACAAACAGCACCAGCTATGCCTGCCTAAATTAGCTCCTGTGTTTGCCTCCATTTTTCCTTCCTGGAGATTTTACTTTCTAAGTCCAGTGTCTTTCGCTCCTGTCTTCGACTATTCACACGCAGTGTTAAAAGAGAGAGAGACAGAGAAAAGAAAAGAGAAGAAAAGAGAAAACACACAGAAAGGCTCTTCTTTGAACCCACAATGCTGTGTGGGGACTGAATGCAAAAGACCCGAGTAAACTAATTAAAACTACTCAGGTCTTTAACTGCAAAAACAAAACGCGTTTATTGTGCTCAAGTGGAATTATTTTAGTGATCCTCGGCAAACACAAAGTCCTGCAAACATGTGCAGGGTGCTGCAATTGCGGTTTCTAATCAGCCTGGAGCAGGGTGTCGCTGGGAGGAGAAGGAAAGGGGTCTGGGGTGGCTGGGGGAATTTGCCATTTCTTGCTGGGAGTTACACCTCGGACTTATGTGCATGACCTCCCTGGGGCTGCCCTGCAGAGTGAAGGTCCCTCTAGTGGTATTATTTGTTTTAATTTATTCTTTCCATAGTGCAAATCAGACAGACTTTCTTTTCCTGTTCAAATATTTATATATGTGTGTTATTGCACTATGCTTAGACTCCTTGCAATCACACTGGGGCAATAAAGAACAGACTATCAGCGTGTGATGATAAAGGTACTTTGAGTAAACAGCAGAAAATGAAATAAAGTTATAAAAAAAGAAGACCTGCAATGGCATAAATGTCTACAAATAATCACTATATCAGCCTACCCAATATTCAAGCAATTAACAACAACAGGGGTGAAGTTGTACCCAAGCTGTGCTATTGAATTTAAATGTTGCCTCTCCTTCAGGCCCTTGAAGGAGGAGGAAAGCATCCAACCTTTCCAAAGGAGGGATCTGCAGACTTTCAGGGGCTGGGTAATCCGGGTGGCAGCCTCCAGTGCATCTGCCAGCTAATGGCAGGAGAGGGACTATGAAAATTCACACCGGTCTGGGCTCCCCTGGACCCCTATGGGCATCAGCTTTAGGAGGCTACCAAATGCAATGGGATGATAAGGGGTTGGCTGTGCAAGGCCAAGGCTGGTTGCGCAGCTGCAGGTCCCTCAGTTTTATTGCTGGGGAGAAAAGGTTGATTGCCCAAAAATGCGATGACTCCCTCAGAGAGGAGGATTCAAGTCTGCAGCGTCTAAGAGTTTTTGCTGGGCTTGCGTTGAGTCTTCGATGCAAACACACAGGGAGCCTGGCAAGGTCCCATGTGCCAGCCAAGTGTGGTAAACATCCATGAGACCCACTGCAGCCCATGGTAAGCATGGGATAACTTGATGGTGGTAGCATCCATTGCCTCAGACCAAGTGACTTAAGCATCGAGTGGATTAAAGCTGTATAAGCAAAAAGTTGCCGTGGTTCAGCTACTGGATAGCATTGTCAGGAGGCTCTGCCAGAGCGACCGTGTGTCTGCAAATCTGCCCTTGCAGTAGCATTGCAGGTCTAATGCCCGACAGCACCAAGCAAGAAGACAGTTCAGTCAGAAAGTGTATTTCTACAAGCAGTGAAACATGAAGGAGTTTGAAACCAGTGTCCAGATTTTGTACCAAGGACAATGATTGCAGATGCAGCACAGTTCACTTTGGGGGGAAATTAAAATCTGTGTATTTAGTGAGATTATGCTTGAACTGGTACCGATTTATTTTGCCAAATTGAGCTGCAGCCAATTTCTCTCCCATGCGATGACGGATAAATATCATTAAATAGGCAAAGATGAAGGCGATTGATGCCCTTGCATTAGCAGGAACTAACATTGTGTGCTTGAGAACAAAAGGACAAAATTGGAAGATTTGGATGCAAATCATCCGAATGAGAGATTAAGCAGGAGGGGCTGAAGGAGAATGGGATCCAGAAGGTGCGATGCTGGGAGGAGTGGGAAACTGCTCAGGCTGTATTTGCTGAGGAGTTAGAAATGGTGACCTAGAGACTGGGAAAACTTTGTCCTGTGTGCACAGGTGTTGGTCCCTTCAAGACATCCCAGATCTTGGGGTCTATTAAAGCCAGGGGTGCCAGGCACACATCCCACCACGGGACACTGGGAACTTTGGGGAGAACCAAGCCCAGTGCCATCCATGACAGGGTCTTTTGCCAACGGCTTCCCCCTGCAAGCCCATACCAATCTGGAAGTCAAGCTAGGGCTTCACGTGGCTGTTGAAGGAGAAGCCTAAAAGCAATTCTCTTCTTGAACCAAAGGTTTTGGTGTAGGAACTTTGTTTTCTAGCAAAATTTAAAGGAATCTACAGGAGTGGTTTGTCATACCTTCTGGATTTTGAGTTCCTGGCATTTTTTTTGAAGAGCTAAATATTCCTTAGTTTGGGAAATGTTGTTTCTAATGAGATCATGGATGCTTGCTTAATGAGAGCAAAGTCTGGCATTTTATGCATTGTAGTAGGTTTTTGGATTGATGATAGAATTCACAGAAATGTAGTAGTATCAGAATGAGTTAAAAAAACCCCAAACACTTCCTTTTATCCACTGCAGACTCACTTCCAGCCAGTGTCAGTGAATGCCCCTCTATTTCTGTGTTTGGAGAGACCAAAAATAAATCTCTGGTTTGCCATCTGTGACAGATGCACAGGTAGAGTTTAACCCTTCCTTTGTCCCCTCTCCAAGCTAAATAATTTCAGTCCCTGATTTTTTTTATTGTCTAGTTAGGAACTTTTTTCCTCCTCTCTATTCCAGTAGCAGTTAAACAGGTTTTGTTGACTAACTATTGAATAAATGCTCCCCCACCTTTCCTTGTGCAGCATAACACAAGCAACCTGCTTGCTGCAGACCTCATCTCACTGTTGCCTCCGCTGCAGCTCACCACTGATGTATGCTGCTGGTGCTGAACTTGGCAGCAACACATTCTTTAATCTTTCAGCACAGCAAGGTGGGTCCATCCCTTCACTTTCTTCATTTCTCTGCCAAGCAGTTTCTAATCCGTGATGCTATTCTAATACCATCACAACCTCGCTGGTGTGCACTTTTGAGAGCTGGGTGCCAGGTTCTCTTCCCTCTGTAAATCCTCTGCTTCATCGGATGGATTCTGAAAGTCTGTTGCCTAGATTTCCCTTTGACCCACCACTTCTGGTTTACAGGAAGGGAAAAGTCTCCTAGTGGAGCAAAGCTTGGGTCTGGGGCCTGTTGGGCTGCCCTATCATAGAATCATCACTTGGATCTTGTATAAAACCACTTCAGTGACTGCTTCCTAAGAAAGTTTGCAGCTTGATATTTCCCAGCATTGTGCAAAGATGAAGTAGCTCCAAATTTTCCTTCATGTAGAATGGTTGCTGATATAGTTTTAAATATCACCATGATCTTCTTGGGTTGACTGTGACTGTAGACCCTCTGATTGGGATTTTCTTGGCTTTGTCCCATGACAGTTTATGTGCTTGGGGGCATTAAGGGTGCTCGGTCCCTGTCCCAGTCAGAGTCTGTGAGGAGATTCCCAGGAGCTTTCTGGGTTTCAACCCATCTCTACCCAGCTTATCTGGGACAAGGGTGACTTTTGCAAAGCTGGTCCTTGAGAAGGCATGGAGAGATAATGCAAGCCATCCTCCGGCAAAACTGCACTTTGCCTCCAGTGCAGGCAGAGCTGGGGGAGCATGTGGTTGGCTTCCACTTCCCAATGCATGTGAAAGGACGAGCTTCTGTGTGTCGGTACCTGCACAAGCTGGGTGCAGCTCCCACAGCACCCACCTCTTTCAGGGTGAGATCTGGGAGGGTGAAGAGGGAGATGTCGAGATGTGGGGGGATGATGCTGCCCCATGTTCTGCCTTGTCCTGGGATCTGCATCCTGGGTATGGAGAAACTGGAGAGGGTCCAGAGGCAGGCAGGGATGGGCACAGCTTGCAAGGTGAGCACATAGAGCTCTGCAACCTGTGTGGTGTTGTCATGGTCTGGCTGAAGGACCTGGGGAAAGTCACCCTGGGTATTGCATCACCCCTGCCCTCCCTAGCCCTGTCAGCAGCCTTTTGGGAAATCACCATGACCGAGAATGTTCTCCCAGCCCCAGCTACTGAGCAGCATGGTAAAGCAGAGGCCTTTGGGTGTGCTTGCAGATGTATCAAGTTATTTTTTCACTGCTCTATAAAAAAAGGATGGGGAAGGGGGAGGTAAAAAAAGGAAGTGATACTGTTGCAATCAGCACTGTGCGAGATAAAGATTTATTACAGGTAGAAAGCAAATAAAGGTATGGTAGGAACTTCTTTATTACCCATATCATGATTGCTTATGTGATCAGTGACCTGGAATACATTCAAATTCATGTTAAATAAAAGCCTAATAGAATTTTTTTTCCCCTGCCTTATGGTGACATGTGGGCAGTAGAAAGAGCAGCCAATTGCCATGTTTACCTGCTTCCTGCTTTTCTGGAAAGTCAACAGTTTTTAAAGGCTTAGGCTGGCTCTGAATTAAGAAACTTGCATTGGTTTAACTAAGGTCATTGGTGGACAAATGGGCTGTAACTGTAGGGGTTTTTTTTATTAAGAAGTTACTGTGCCAGGGTCACCCCACCTTGTACCTCTGCTCCCACCATGTAGGCTGGTCCCCTGTCTTTCTCTGAGCTCTTTTCTTGCTGTTTTGAAAGGAAGATATCACCACAGGCAGCAGAGGACCAAAATGTTCCGAGGCACCCAAACGACTTGCAGAGACCATGTTCAGCACTGCCCCGAAGTGGTCACAAACCCATCCAGGTGCTTTTGTTTGCACGGCAGCGCAAGAGGTGCAGGTGGACCTGATGCCACCCATTCCTAGGTGGTAGTCACTAGGTGTACCAAGCCTTCTGCTTTGGGCTGAGACCTTGGAAACCCAGTGCTCTGCAGGCAAGTCCTGGTGGTTGAACCTCCAGGAGGTACTCATGGGCTCAGATAAGGCCTCTTATCTGCTCACCCGTTCAGACCTTTCTTCTTTTGGTGGTTCATCTATCACTAGTTAACCGGGTACCCTTGTAAGGCTGCCTTTCTTTGTGCGGTATCTTTAACCTCCTACAAGTAAATACCCTTTGTACACATGTATCTCACTCTCTGATAATGTATTGTATTCCTTCCACCACCAAAAACACTGGTGGCATGAGGAGAAACAGTCCATTTAGATAAAAAGCAATTAGCACCTCCCAGGCTGGCTTGGTATATATTGTTAAAGAAAAGGGCCCTTGTAGGAGGCTGGTGAAATTCCTCCTGGCTGAAAAGAACAAAAAAAAAAGGCTGAGGTTATTTCAAAGGAAACCTCTCCTACAGATTTGGAGATGCTGGTTTTTTTCTGAAAATCAGGCAACAAACCCGTATTTTCTTGTAGCTTTAGGCTAGGAGTTAGGTTTTGGTAAACAAGTTGTTGTGGTCTCTTGAGAATGGAAGGAAAGTTAATAAAAAGCTCATAAAAAAAACATCACATCTTTCGTTGGCTTCCCTGTCATGTGGCTCTGGTGCACGGTCCCAGGCAGGAGTTTTTTGGGTGTTGCAGTGTGAGGACGTGGCCCATCAAAATATTTTGATTTATTTTATAGCCCCCTCCCCTTGGTTATATCATTAGACATGATGGGTTTTAACAACACAGTGTGAAGCAGTTTCTGCAAGTCTCTAGGAAGAGTCATGTATCTTCATTTATATGTTAATTTGCATTAAATAAATGTCACTATAAACAACTTGTATCTCAGGAGAAGGTGGAAAACATATGGGCATTTGCCAACCAGGGGTTATTAATTTTACACTTTCCATCTGGAGCCCATAAAGGGTCCATTCTCAGAAACAATAAAGATCCAAGGTCGCTGGAGAGCACGGGGAAGGCCGCCGGCAGGGCTCTGCTGTGTGCGATGCGAGACCCATATAAAGCCTTTGTTCCACCTCCAAGGTGTACATGCTCATGTATGAGCCCTCGTTAAAGCCCATGCGCATGCTGCGGCATGCTCTCCTCTTCTTATGAACCATCCCACCCCTGTAAACCTGAGAAGCAGCTGGCGTCTGTGCCAGGAGGAGGCACAAAAAGGGACACCTTGCTGGCAGGGGCCCAGGGAGGAAGCATGAAGCTTCCCCCAGCAATGCCAGGAACATATCATGAGATGTGCTGCTGCAAAATCTCCACATCCATGGAGGGGAGAGGTAGATGTTCCACACCTTGGAGAGGTCCAGCCTGCATGACCATGGGTGGGAGGAGCAGGGAACCCGCTCATGTGGAGGACATGGGTGGTGAGAATTAAGTTAATATTTCATGCAAAAAAGTAATAAGATTGTCCCTAAAATATCACTTCTTTCCATTTGTGTGTCAGATTTCATATGAGCTGCTGCAGAAGAGAAGTAAAAAGTCCCAGGGAAGTTGAATGGGCCCATTCCCAGCATCCTGGGGCCGGGGACACAGGTATGCACCCTGCTGCGTCCCCAGGGCTGGGGCCACAGGTCTGCGCTGGCCACCCCAGAGGTCAGCAGAGCTAATGGTGGTGTAGTCACACGTGCTAAAAACAGACTCATGGTGACAAAAGTGTCAGCAAACGCTTTTAAATGCCGTGATGCTGTTGCCACGTATGGACTTCTACTTTTCAGATGCTCGTGCAAGCAGCCCCGTGCCCCTTGTCCGCCTCTCTGGCTCCTCCTAACCTGTCATCCTCTTGCATTTCGTGGTTCTTGTTCCCTTTCTCCTCCTTTTGTTGCAGCCCTTGTTTGCTTTTCTCACCGCCTGCCCCTCTCCCTTCTCACCCCCACGTTTATTGGATTTCTCTTCTTTCTTGTTTCTCCTCAGTTCCTTCCTTCAGCCGCTTTCCTGAGCAGGAAACAAAACTCGATGGTGTTGGCATTGGTTGTATGAACTTTTGACCCTCCTGCGTGATGTTTGAGTGAATCTGAGACATGGTTGCATAAATGCACCTCTACCCCTAGCACCTGGATCCCAAACATCCTCCTCCCAGGTGGCCCCTGATGCTGGGGCTCCACACTGGGCTTGGCAATTGCATCCCAGCAGGGTCTGAGCTGCAGAGAGGAGAGCAAGGATCGATGCCAAAATTGCCTGCAGATACCTGTGCAAGGCCCAGAAATGTGTTAGCAGTGAGTTTGTCAGTCGCAAAGGCAACCCAAAACCAAGCAGATGAAGCTGTACTGAAGCACCTGACTGGAAACAGGCTGCTATTTTTAAATTTTTTTTTTTTAATTCCCTCCCAGTCTCCCGGCTTTTCCAAACATCCCAGTGTTTCAGCCAGGACACATTTTTCCCTAAACAAAAAGGCTGCATGTTGTTTTTTTTTAAAAAAAAGCAAAAATCAAATCCCTACAAACCCAAAAATCTCCCCAAAAAACCAAACCAACCCCCCCCCTTAATTTTGTTATCACAGGAGAATATTTCAAAATAAGATACCCAGATTCCTCTGGGCACCCAAGTTTTATTCTAAAAAGTGAGTGAGGGGCCAGATTTTTAAAGGGTGTCTCGAGTTTTAGTGGGGTCTGCAGCAGTGCCAGGGTATTCTGGAAATGCTCCTTGGATACTGGCCATCTCGGCATGTAAATATCTTTTAAAATTGGTTCCCTAGGAGCCTTGAAACTCACCAGGACTTATGCTCCTAAGTCATTTCGGCGAGCTGAAAATGCCAACCCTGACCTCAAAGTAGAGCTCCATTTGTTTGGGTGGGTGTTTTTTTTTTGATTGAAAGTTGATTTACTTGCTATTTGGGGAAGGAAAAACTAGTTTAGTGGTGTTTCAAAGAACATTTTGAGGGGAACAGTCACTGGGTGGTTATTTCTCAAGAAAGCTGTCTTGAAGCTGGCCCTGTGCAATCATTTTCTAGCCTCCCCAGCCTGTAAAAGGAGAAACATGTAAATAATTATTCTTCTGTAGCTGCAATCAATCCAGCCTTGAAATGAATGAGATGGTGGGATATGAAGGGTGCCGAGGGTGGTGTTTTGTGCTGAGCCGGCTGCCCCAGGCTGCCACATGTTGCTTTGCCCTGTGGTAGGGTTTGTGTGCCAAGAGCTGGTGTGCCCTGGCTCACAGGTATCCCATACCTGCCTCCCCACCTGCCACGATAAAAAACCTTCCCAGGGGACTTTCTCCCTCCCAATTAAATGTAACCATGCTGACTCCCTGGAAGCCTCTGATTTCCAAACACATGTTTTTTTCAGAACTATGAGTCTAGCCAGCCTCTTGCTGGGTATTTCCATACTGCTTCTGCCTCCGTCCTGCCCTGTTCCCAGTCCGAGCTGTCCCGTAACAAATCTATTCAGGGAGGCCTCTGAAAAGGGAGAAAGAAATGCCATCCATTCAGCAGCCCCTGCTCCTTCTGACACCCTCTGTCTCCCCATCCAGTTCATAAAGGACTTTCTGTTGGTTCGCAGCAACCAGGGAGCAGGAATGCCGCCGGCCGATCGTGGTTTATGTTGTCTACAAAACGCCAACAGTATGGGGATCAGATGACCCTGGACGTGTTTATTGTAGTAGGGGAAATTAGCAATAAATAAAGGCAAGTGGGCAGAAGAAAACTGGGACCCTCTGGGACTCTTGTGTCTATAGGGTCAGAATCAAAAGAAGGCTTGATTTGCTCCTATAATTTAACCCAGCCCCTGGGCTCCTTTATCAGAGCAAGGACAAGGACATGCTAATCTGAGTGCCCATAATTTAACGGAGATATACTGTACTTACACTGTGCATTTGGAGGTGGCTGGATGGTCTCGCAGGGCCCCTGGTCCTGGCCAAGCCGGTGTTCCGTGTGAAGTGGGCTGCGGCAGGCTTGTCGGGCTGTCAGAAAGCAGTGGATTTCAGTGCTTTGAGACTATTTGATGCCTGTGCAGGATTTCTGGCCAGGGCTGTTTGAGCACAGGTTTTTCGGGCATGTTTTCTCATAACGATGCTGATTTTTCCCCAATCCTATCCCTGCAGTGCAGAGAATCAGGGGAGGCAGGCATTGCTGCCTCATCTCCAGGGGCTGGGTCCCCTCATCCCACTCCACCATGGGACGGAGTTCAGCCATGTAGGCATTGGGGGGAAGTTATGAGCTCTCTCTTCTCTCGGACCCCCAGCAATCACCCCACCCTGTCACGGTGGAGGGGAGGCATCCCCGCAAAGGCCAGTCCTGCTCCATCCCCCTAAACAGACAGAGTCTGGTCTCCTTCCCCTCTGGGCTCTTATTTAGGAGGTTAATGGGATTACCTACCGGCTAAGTGGTATGTCCATGGGTAAATGCAGTGCTGGATGAAGTCCCGAAGGCCCTACGCTCCTGGGAAGGATGGGGAAAATACCTCTATGCAAAGTGTCACCCTCAAGTCCCCTCTCCTGGGGCTGCTGGTAACTTTGTGCAGGGCTGGGGGACCTGGTTTTTGATTTGCATCAGCCTAGGAGAGGTGTTTTTTCATCCTTCCAAAGCTACCCGCTTGCCTTGTTCCTAAGATACTTTCCCATTCACCAAGGATTGCTCTTCCCCTGGAAAAAAAAAAAAAATGCCAAGGTTTTCAATAATCTGGGATGGCAGAACAGGCCAATAAATTCTCTGCTTGAAAGATGAAAGACTACAGTTAAAGAAGCAAAACCCCTAACAAAACCCTCAGCCTCGGCGTGCTGTACCACAGGTGTCTGTGGCGCCTAACCAAACAGCCCTCTGCCTGTGAAAGACAGGGGCTAACAAAGCGTTTTCTTTTGCTTGTAAAACTCACCTTCAATGACTGAAAATATTTCAGCCTGCTTTTTTGTTGTGCGTGTGTGTGCACAGATGCTTTTATCTGTTCCTGCTCTGTAACCGCCACAGAGGGCGGGATCAAGGCACTTGCAGTTTTTGGCTCCAACAGCCTGTCGGTGCACAGGGGCAGATGCAGGGACTGGGGCGAGACCTGGTGGGTTCCCATCAGCTTCCACATCAGCACTCATCAGCTTCCAAGGGGCTGCTGGCCAAAAACCTGGACATGGCCAGCAGTCCCCTTGCTGCGGTGACCCACGTGGAAGGACAGTCTGCGTCTGCAATGCCAGCACCACCGGCACCACAGCATCCTGCTGCCCAGGGAGTGATGGAGCTGCCAGGCAAATGCCTTCCTGGGTGCCTGCTCCCACACCTCCCTTGCCGAGGGGGTGGCAGGGAGGAATTAGGGACCCCAATGAGGGGTAAAAGCCTCGTTATGTAAAATAAAATGTTAAACCAGGTGATCATGGAGGAAATTAATAATGCCCAGAAGATGTTAAAGGTAAATATAATTGTAATGTAAACATAATGGCTTTAAATATTGGCTTTTATGTGACAGCTGCTCTCTAAGCACCTGCTTTAAGCTCTTATTCACAACAGTAATTTACAGACAGCAGCTTTTGTTGCATGGCACAAAACCCCTGAAATATTCCTGTATTACTATTGTCTCGGATTTTTTCCGTTCCATTTCCTTGCATGGGAGGTGTTATTGACTGCAATTCATCCCTGACCCAGGGAGACACGTTAATGCTGTCACAATCCTGATGCTGGAACACAGACTGCAAAGGGACGCACAAAAATAAGGCCCCCACCGTTTCCTCAGGAGCAGCTGGTATTTACTTTCTGGGTATCCAGGTTTTTCGGAGCCAAGAAGCGCGTGGGGCTGGGGGCAGCGGCTTGGGGGTTGCAGGATCTACAGGTCCCATGGCTTGTGGGGACAGACCCTGCAACACTGCCGATCTCTCAGCTTGAGATATTCCTGCCTAGGCATCATTTGGCTGGCTAAATATGGGCTGGCAGTGGTGAGGAGGAGGGATGGAAACAGCTTTGAGTTAAGCACTCTGAGCTAAAAGAGCTATCTTTATTTTTTTTTCTGCTTTCACGCAAAAAAATGTGTTTTCTTTTTGGAATATGGAATTGCATATTTGGGAACTGCACTGTCTCCATTCCCCCCCCCAAAAGAAGATGTTTACATGCACATGGTGGGCAGGAGATGCTGGAATTTGCCTGGTACCGGGGCCGGTGGCACCACCTGTGCCGGGCATGTTTATGGCCCTGGGTGCCAGATGCTGGTGTTAGATGGGGCTCTGGCACCAGCGAGTCCATAGTACAGTCGGTAGCCGTGCTTGCCCTCGCCGCCTTACCCTGCTGCGTCCTTTCCCTGGGGCTTCCACGCTCCGCTCTTTTTTTGCAATAGGTCTTTTCTGCCCCACAATGAAAGAAGGTACAAATCTGGTGTCAGTTTTACTTTGGGCCCCCACAGTGTTCACCTCAGCAATACAGTGCAAGAGTTGCAGGAGCGCCCATGACTACAGGAATTATGGCAGTTCTCAGTTTTTTGCATACCTATGTTAAAATGTTGGTTTCCAGAGTTGTGTCATTCTGCAATGAGCCCCTCGCATTCGCCTGAAGAAAAGGGAGCTTTATCCCCCGCCTTTATTTTTACAGCCTCAAAACCCAGGAGGGAAGTAAAAATTACACCCATCCAGGATTTTTTTAATTATGTCCTTTTAAAGGTCATTCCATCACTGGGTATTAGTTTCATGGAGTCCTTTCTGAATGCTGGTTGTTAGCAGCAAAGCATTTCCAAAGCAAATTGAACTCTCAAGAGCGGGACGGGGCGGAGGGTGCCTAGCAGAAAGGTCTTCCCGCACCCTGGCAGCTTTTTCACAGCAATTAGAAGCTTTGCCTCCATGTGGGGCTGTGATTCCTAGATTTGCAGAGCCAAGGACTTGCATCGCACTGGGTTTGAGGGCTGGAATATTCCCCCACCCATAGTGATATTGGGGGGCACAGTAAACTTCTACCTTAAAAGAGCTGTGGGGTTGGATAAGAGATGTGCCCGAGCTTTGTATTTACTTTAAGATTAGGGAAGAATTGGCTAGAACAGCGTGTTTTCTGTTGACTGTGAAAACAAGCGTGGCCCTGGCCTGGGCTGAACCCGGCGGGGGGATGAGCCCCACGCCAGCAGCGTGTGGGCAGGGTCCCTGGCTGCAGCTGGGTGCAGGTTAAACTCGGCAGGAGCCCTGCTTTCAGGGTGGGATGGTAAAGGCTGCGGCAGTGGTGGCTAACACAAGCCAAACCTGTGCTGGGGGGTTGGCCGAGAGACTGCTCAGCCCTTACTGCTCCAGGACATTTTACAAAGGTAATGAACATACAAACATGGGAGGGAAAGAGCACTCGGGTAGCGTGGCTTAGGCTCATGATAGAAAATTCAAACAATATTAGATTCAAAAAGTCAACATTAGACACACTTCTACTAAGGACCTACAAACAAACAGAGTTCCTCTGTACACACATTAACAAACACAGCGTGGATGATGATGGCTGCTTTCACCTTTTCACTGCCTCCATCTTCTTCCTGGGCATTGTGGTGGTTATCGGTGGTTCCCAGCACCGGGGAGGTTGAGTTGCAGAGGGCTTTTGCTGCTAGCACTCCTCCACTCAGCCCCCTCCCATCTACCTGTTGCACCTCTTCAGGGAGCACAGCCCTGGGGCAGCATGTCCTTGGAGGTTTTGTCCCTCCAGGTCCAGAAAAGTCAAAAAGAGTTTGTGCGGGGCAAGCTGCAGAGCTGGCAGCATTTACACGAACCCCGCGGCAGAACACGGAGTGGTGCAGGCTCCCCTCCCTGCTTGCTCGGCAGGTTTTGGACCTCGCTGTCAGACAGGTGCTGCTGCTGCTTCTAGAGTTTACTTTCAGATACGGACATGGAGCATGAACTGCAGTGGCTGGGCAGAGAATTCCCTGGCCTGTGCTACACCATTGGCTGCAGAGCAGCTGGGTGGGTTGCAGACAGATGCTCATGGTGACAATGGAGGGCTAGACCCACAGGCAGATGGACAGACAGCTAACCCTGGCTATGCCTGCATCCAGCATCATTGCACTTTGGTGGAAGCCACAATTGCTGCTAACATACGAAATGCCTCCAGCACAGCTTGAGGTCTGATTTTCTGTGGCTTAGCAGCTGTCCTTGGGGCTGGGTGTTTCTAATACCTGGACGGAGGTCCAGCCTCTCCTTCCTGAAGATGAAATGCTCATCTTCTCCCAGGCCCCACTGTTTAAGGAATGAAGTGGGAGATGATCTCCTTTGAAAATCTGCCCTTAAATATTGAACTGAATAAGGAGGCCTTCATTTGGGGAAAAGCAAGAGCAAAGGGAGTTCTTGGGCTCTGCTGCTGCTGTTGCCTCTTCCATGTTTCACCTGAAGATCGGCAGAGCAAAGGGAAAGCCTCCCTCCTAAAGAGCATCCTAATTGTCATTGCCTCCGCGCGAGACAGTCGATCGCACCCAGCAGCCACATGCAGGGTGGCTGCCGCTCCGACGAGTCCCCAGTAATGCAATGCTCTTCCCCAGGATCAAGGTATTAAGGTTTAGGTTATTTGTATTGATTTTATGTGCTGCCATGCTGTGTCAGTCATGCTCATATTTGTGGTTCACAAATTCCTCCTTTAAATGTCACAGCCATTTCATCTCCCTCTGCCATCAATACTTCCAGCCGCAGGGGCTGTTTATTAACCCCCAGCGCTGGTGTCGGCTCCTTGCACACGCACCACGCTTCTCCTTTCCAGACCCCTTTTTATCAGAAAAAAAGGAAAAAAAAAAGAGTTACTTCCCCACAGACGGCAAAGACCTCCGGAAAGTGCGGCTCCCGGCCGCGGGCGAGATGCTCTGTACAATTTTTGGGCCCTCTAGTGGTTAATGCTATTTTTGGATGAAATTTCGGCATTTTCCCGGTGCTGCGGCAGCGTGCGCGGCTGCGGCTTCCTCCTGGCAAAGCCAGGACTCTGTTTGGATGATGTGATTGCTGAGCAAGCGAGTAGCAAGAAAACGGCAGAGACGGCTTCATCGGGAGCCTGCCTTGCACAGGGATTCTCCTGGAAGAGCGGGAGCAGGTCTGGCTGGCACAGCGCCCCGAGCTATCCAGACGCACTGCCCTCTCTGTTAAGTAACCGGGAAGCCCCACGGATAGCACGAAGCTCCGAAGAGATAGGGATAATGACTGTATTTATTAGTTGCCGTCCTATTTTCTTTGCGATCCTTTAACAAACAGGCAGCCGAAATAAAAACAGCAAACATGTTTTCCCCTATTCCTCTACAAGCGCTTACTTAAGCTTTTATTATATTTGGCCATGGGACATTTGGTAAACTTACTGATGATATCAGGGAATGATTTTACAAACAGTAAAAGTTACACTATTGACACCTCCAAATTCGGGAGTATTTACATTGTGTTAGGTGCACACTTGCTCAGCGAGATTAACAAACATTACTCGAAAGGCTATAGCCAAATCCACCGTGGTTGTTTATAAAACCTTTACAACTCATCAGCTTCCACTAACACACTGGCACTGTTCAATTACCATCACTTTTAGAGAGCCTTAGCAAAACACCCAGTGCCCATGTAAATAGACAAATCTGAAAACTAGCTGGTCTGTTGGCTTACATACTGTAGGTAATGTTTTCTTTTGCTCAAATTTGTTCTAGAAACTAATCACGCTCTGATAAAGCCATCTGCAAATATGAGAAAGATTGACATCCACATGTCAAAGTTTACACAGCCTGACCAAGTGTACATACAGTGTGGGCGATGCGAGGGCCCCGCTGCGCCGAGTTTCGCAGGGCCGTGCCGGCAGGGATGCTGCTTTGGGGACCGAGCCCTGCGCCAGGGTGCTGCTCACTGCAGCCCGAAACGCGACACGTTCCCAGGGAGGGGGGTTAAAGCCAAATTATTCCAATGTAAACAGCAGATCTTGGCTGAGCCCAGTCGGGATGGAGATGCTCTGCCGCATCCCTGGCTTCACTGAGGCGTCAGGGACCCAGCCTAGGGATGCTCTTGCACCGAAGCTCCAGGAACCACCTGAACTTCTCTTCCATATCCCAGTTAGAGCAACTTTACCACATTCCCCTTCTGCAGGAGGGAAATAAAGCTGTCTAGTCCCAGGGTTTTGCCCCAGGTGCACGCAGGAGACTGCATGGAGCTGGTCCGTTGGCAGGGTGCCTCGAGGCATAAGGGAAAGGGGCATCGGCAGGACGCCGAGCCAGTAATGCCATGGCTGGGGGCAAGAGGTTGTGCCTGTGTCGCCGGCTGCTGTGCAATGCCTTCTGCATGGCAACGGCCAAAAAAAAAAGTTGGAAAAAGCTTCGAGGTAAAGCTTAGCAAGGGGTTTTGACACAAGACTTGTTATCCTGCTGAGGAGTGATCATTAGACTTGGTCCAAAGTACAGATTTCCGTTTGGCTTTCGGTTGCTAAACATGGCTTTTGTTGACTCCTAAACAAGGCCAGCGCTCAAGATTTGGAGCCGACCCCAGCGGCTGGCACCCGGGCCCTGAAAACCGAAATACAGAAGGAGAAAATAAATCACTAACGTTTCACTTAATCGTATTGCTAAAGAAAGGATTTAATGGACTTCCCGTCCTTCTTTTAATCAAATAAAATATCCTGCCCGCATGGGGCTGAGCCTGGACATTTGCCTTGCCAGTGTGGCGAGGGAGCCAACTTGGAGTGTGTGCGGGGGAAACCGGATAAAACCCCAGGCCAGCCGCCCTGGGCTCAAATCCTCCTTCTTCAGGCCCCACGGGCCTGGGGCAGGACCCCGATCTGAGACGCTGGGGACCACAGCTGGAGTGCTTGGGAGCTGCTGCCGCGATGCCTGTCCCACCCATGTCCTCTACTGATGCTGCTCGGGGAGCCATGCTGCCCTCAGGAGATGGGGTTTGCTATGGCTTGCCTTGCTGCCACGGGCGTTGTTTGCATGTTGTTACGGAGCCAGTCTGGGATGGAGAAACAGGTTTTTTTGGAGCTGAGGGGGAAAACACCACACGATGCTCCAAGCAAAGCTCCTCTCCTGCACTCTCCCCGGCACTTTTTTGCGGATTTGCAGAGCAGGAAGGCCAAAGGTAACATCACTCTTAGGGTCTCCTTGGTGCTGAGCCGAGAAGTTGGAGTCCTGGATGCTCCTTTTGTGCTAAGCGGCTGTAATGGCTGTTGTCAGCTTTTTCCACCAATCTGTGTTTCACCTCTGTATTTCTGAGTTTTCTGTTTTCTCAGCCTCTCAGGTAGACAGATAGATAGACAGATAGATATTAAAGCCAAATTCATGCCCCTTCTCTCTCACCCTGCTCCCGCCGCGGCTGCAGGGTTCCCAGGGCTGCACTCCAGTGGGAAGGGGCAGCTATGCCGTCCCGCCTTTCCTCATATTCTTGTGGCAAGCCAGGCCTGATTGCCTGGGCTTCGTTACGCTGGTGGAACGGTCTAACAGGGAGTGCTGGGGTAAAACCCAGCTGCTCCAGGGCTGCTCATACTGGGAGGCTGCTGTGAAGGGACCTTGTCCGAGGGGAAAAGTCAGCCTCCAGAAGGACCTTTAACAGAATAAATAAATAAATGGATAAATCTAGGCTCGCGTTTAATAGGGGCTCGAGCTGCAAGTCCATACGTGCTAGCATTAGGTGTTTAAGGCGACTTGTTTGAAAGCACATCAGCATCAATCATTGTCTGCTGCTACTTGAAAAACAAGGCTGATAGACTAGCGGGGAGCAAAGCTTTCTGCCTGCCTCCGCAGCATGCTGCAATTCAATTAGTCATGGTCAGAGGGTGGCATTATTATTCATACATTACTGATTGTTCCCAAAGTAAACAGCGCAAGGATGGGGTCTGTGATCCTCTCCGTGCCCTTAGCCAGGACACAAAGGGAAATGTGATGCAGACCCTGGGGTGGGACGTTGTTTGCAAACTTCACAGTCAGATTGCGCTGGTTTTCATCCTCCTCGCAGATAAGTGTCGGTGTATGCATACAAAAAAGCCCCAAGATATTTTACCCCAGTCAATTCCGTGATGGTTTCTTTTAGCACCGATAACTTTTTTTTTAAAAAAAGCCACATACTAATTTTAGATAGGATGGATCACTTAAACTATGCAAATACAAACCCTGTCACCACAGAATATAATAATGATCGACAGCTTAGCAATTAGCAGTAAATAACTGTGCTATGCAACACAGCAGTATCATTTGCATGCTCGCAAAATAGTCACCGAAAGCGGTAATGGCCTTTGAAGCCATCTGTTTATCGGCAGTGCGGCAGGGAAAGCCAAAACACGCACGACATGAAGACTGACCGAAGCGCTGGGGACCAACTTCTGTCCTTGCTCACTCTGGGGACTGCGGCAGCCAGAGAAACCATCCCCTGGAACAAACATAAGGAAGAGGGCTCCTGACAAGATTGCTAATTGCTTTACACCTTTCCGTCTGTCCCTCTCTTGCCCCCCTGCTCAGTTTATCACCTCTGCTAATGGTGCAAATTACCACCCAGGCTGATTTCCTCACCCACGATTTCATAAGTGAATGCAAAGCTGTGGGGAAGGGGGTGAGCGTTGCCTGCAAAGCAATGACAAGCTTGCGAGAGGTCACAGCGCTGGCGAAGGTGAAACTCCTGCCTTCTTGGGTCACCATCCACTCTCCTAGTGATGCTGCAGAGCAAAATATATGTAAATATATGGAATGATGATGGGCAGATGTGGAATAATCAGTTGCTCTGGGAGAGTCTTGTACTAAAGCAGAGGTTTAGGTGTAGGTTTGTGCCCTGGTCCGGCACAGCACATGGGCATGTGCCAGTCTCACGTGTATGATAAAGTGTTTAAGGGTATGAGTACCCTCCAAGTGAAACCACATCACAATGAATACAACGAAAATACATACAGTCACAATTAATGTCAACATCACCTATGCAGGTACTTATATATGATACATATGATATATGTATCAGAAAATCTGTTTTCAAACTTTCAAGCTTAACTTGATTAAAGGCTAAACGGATTTCCAGTGCTGAAAAATACAGCACTTCCCATGCTAGGTGAATGCAGAAGTGTTTTCTATGCCCTTGTATATTTAACAAATATGTAAACTCCTCCTTAATCTTCGTGCTTCAGAAGCATTAATGAAATATTCTGCCCAAATAGTCTTTTTTGCAGGGCATGGGGCTTGAAATGAAAATGGTGTTTCTTCTTGTCACACCCAAAAATAAAAACAAATTGTAAGAATGTATACAAAACTAATCTTCTCCCTGGAACCAGCTCCTGGCTCCTCCTGCAATGGGAATGCTCTCCCCCAGTGCAGCTTCTCCACCGCTCCCCAGCAAACCCCTCCTCCAGCCCGCTAATGTATTTGCACAAAACTTGAAGGAGTGCGATCTGCGTGAGAGCCCTACTGCCTCCAGAGTTATTACAGGCACCGATGGGCAGCCGCCCTGTGAATCAGCGTGTGCGCTCCCTTTCTCTGGGGAAGCTGGCTGGCTACAATAAAACCATAATTTTTCATAACTGCTGACCCCACATGCTTGACGAAATTCAGGCACGAGGGAGAAAGATTGCTTTGGGCAGGGTGAGGATGAAGGTGAGCTTCCTACTGCAGCTGTCCAATGAGTGTAGATTGAGCGAAGAAG
Organism: Opisthocomus hoazin; assembly: GCF_030867145.1. Taxonomy (NCBI): domain Eukaryota; kingdom Metazoa; phylum Chordata; class Aves; order Opisthocomiformes; family Opisthocomidae; genus Opisthocomus; species Opisthocomus hoazin. Next base: position 53,348,397 of record NC_134415.1, read on the forward strand.
TTGTGGTTGGCGGTAAACATCTTCCGGGCTCAACAGCAGAATCACTGCTGTAGCTTCACCACTTCTGGGAGGACACACAGCCCATAGCTTATGCACAACAAATCCTACCTGAGGGAAAATAACCACCTGATACTCCAACAAACTCCAATTTTCCTTTTTTTTTAAAAAAAAAAGAAGGCATCTTCACTGTCTCATTGATATTCTTCCCCTGCCTTACTCCTCTTCCAAAGGACCAACCCAAACGTAGCAAGGGAGCAGCCGCAAACCTCCTGAAATGACAGATGCAATGCCTGGTGTCAGTCAGTGGCATTATTTTGCATAGCAGTACTGTTCTGGTCCCCTGACAGCTTGATTTAAGGCCGCCCTTGCTTGTCGTGTTGACATGACAACTGTGGGATATGTCGTAAATATCCCAGGAGTGGACAGGAATTGTGGGGCTGGATTGTACGGGCGGTATTGTACGGCATGTGGCTGAGCCCTCAGCTGTCCCGGAGGCCGAGCAGGCTTGCTGGGGTTTTGTTTGGAAAAGAAAGAAAGAAAAAAAAAATTTAAAAGAGTCAACTTTATTTTTGGTTGATTTTGTAACTCTTTGCGGTTGTGGGATCACTCACGGCCATCAAGGACCCAGCCGGCTGAAAGCCATCGATCAACCAGTGGTTTTCTTAAACTCAGAGATATCTATTTGCCCTCCCCAAGGCTGAGCTGCTGCAGAAGTGAAGCCAAGGCTTTTCAAGACTTAGAATGGAGGACAGGCTTTTAAATCTGGGCAGGCAGGATGGTGAGAGGGAGCGTTATCAGAATGAAGCCTTGACCTAAAGCTCATCAAAACCAGGGTAGGGTTTTACTGAGCACCGTTCAGGGTCCTGCTGGTTACAAGAGCCTTTGGAGCCAGGTTTTCGGGCATGGTGGACCACATGGTTTCCCCCAGAAATCCCAAATCCCATTGACGTTATTGGCTTTTTTCTGGCCTCGGGGACTGTGGAGCATCAGCAGAGGGGCTCCCACCACAGCCACCCCATTGAGCACGCTGGAGCAGCCGCGTCCCAGCAGACTGTGATCAGGAGATGGAGACGAGGAGGTCCCAGAGGCACAGACACCAGTGCCTAATGCTGCTAGTTGCATGGCATCTGCAGCTCGTTGGTACCTGGAAACAAAGATTATAAATAAAATCGTACAATGGGTACAAAATGCAGTTTTCCAAAGAGACAGTATTTGAACAGTGAGTTGCACCAAAGCAACAGGATTTCATGATTTGCTGGACTTCTGACACCATTCTGGGGTAAAACAGAGCAATCTGTGCTTGCAGAAACACCTCGGTCATCGTCTTCAAACCCATACACTCAGATCGAACTAGTTTAAAGCTCTTTTCTCAAGCTAGCATGCATGGAGGGTGACATTTCCATTCTGTTATTTTCTCTTAGATTTGGAGTTTATAAAGCAGCACACACGCATACTGAGTTTTGTTTCAAATTGAAATGAGACATTACTGAAACAAAGGAAAAGTTTCCTCTCCTCTCCCCCCCGTTCTTCTCCGCTATTATATGCAGTAAGACAAATGATGGGGAAAAGCTCCTTCCCACTTTTTCCTTTTCTTTTTTTCCCTTTGTAATTTTGAAAAAAGACCCCAACTTGAAAGGAAGATGAGCCAGAGCAGCGAGGGAACAAAAACCATCAGCAACTCCATCGCTGGGATTTTAAAACGTTTAAATGCAGCAGGGTTACAAGGGAACAATCTCTGTCATTTCTAAAGTTTCCCTGAGCTCGAGGAACTGCAGAAAGGAAAAGAGGCTAAGTGAAAAAAAAGGAAGAGATAATGACAATTCCTAAATATGAAGCATCAAATGCAAAAAAGTGAACTTAGACTTCAGATTGATTTTTAGGACAATTCATTCAGAGGACAGTGTGTGCTGCCTTGGTCTCTGCAGCTGCTCCCCTGGAGATGAGCCGACCCTGAGTCACTCTCACAGGGCACTGGGGGCCCGTGTCCCCCAGTCCCTCAGCCCAGTTATTCATGGTCTTGACCTGGAACAGAGCCCGACAACTGAGTAACCTTGATCTGATCCGAGATGGGCATGACTTTACTGGGAGATTTTCAAGGGCTTTATTGCTACCCTTCCTTCCCTATCAATAGCCCCAAAGAGCTCGAAGTCGTCAAAACACCCAGGCACCTAAAATCCTCCCCCATATCAGTTCCCTTCCCTGCAGCGCAGGGGCAGAGACCTGCTGGGTACCACGAACATCACACCTAAGGTCCCTCCCAGATGCCCCACCTGCAACAGCGACCTGAGGCAGATGGTCCAGGGACAGCAGTCAGAAGGATATAAGCACATGAGTTTCCCTCCCCAAATATTCCTTGAGCCTTCAGAAAGGACCTCTCAGGCCAGAAGTGGTTTGTAAATATTTAGTAACACTCAGGGAAGTTTTCCATGAAGCCTCCCCTTGCAGTGCTGATTTATTCTAACCTCTTGTAAAGTTTCTGCTGCTGCTGCAGGCTGGTCCTTTTGAAGCAACCCCTGATACTGTGAGTGCCAGAGCTCCCATCCTGTTTTTGCATGACCTGTCCTTCACGTGGTGCATCACCTCTGAGCATGGCTGTCGGCAGAGTGCCTGCTGCCTGGAAATTTCAGCATGGAGAAGTGTTTGCATGGGTGGATGGGTTTGATACACGCTGCCTCACCCTCCTGGGTCATTTCATAAGTCGTAGCTGAATATGTTTACTAATGAGCAAACTGGAAATGTGATGGGGAAGAGCATCTGATCCCACCGCCAGCTGCGCAGGGCTGCACTGTGGAGCATGGAGCTGCTGAAGGAAAGGTCCATGAGGAATCCCAGAAAGGACCTTTAGTACTGGCCAGGGTGACCAGCCCCATACCACCGCCTGGTGAGTGGTTTGGCAGTACTTACAAGCGGAAATCATAAATGCAACACTAGTCCTTCCTTTCCTTCCTGGATGCTGGGAGAAATGTCTTGATTAGTTTTTGTTTGCCTGTTTGCTTGGGCTTGTTTGTTTGTTGATGTCTGTTGTGTATTTGTACGTGTGTGTAGGCTTTATTGACCGAGCACAAAGTTGACGCGTAAGTGGGGTTATAGGGAGGCATCAAGGAGCAGAAGCAAGCTAGCTGGATTGATAGATATGGCATTTACATTCTCCATTCAATCTGCATCAGCAAGGAGGGTCACTGCAATACTAGTTTTGGCTGAGACGTACTTTGTGGAGCTCTGAGGGATCCACAGGCACTGGGGTTGGCAGAGGGAAACCCTTCAGCTTTCCCCCAGACCCCCCAAACCTGGCCAGAACCACCACCAGATTGACCTGACAATGTTTGTCCTGTAGGCTGGTGGAAGAAGAAGGGGAATGTTGTGGGTGACGGGATTGTAGGGGAACTTCTGCTGCTGGGAGCAGCCGTGGGGATCACCAAGACAGTCCTTGCCATTGCCATTGCTGTAGGAGTACCAGGAGATCTGGGGCAGCTCGACAGGTACATCACCTCTGCTCCAAGTGACAAGTGCTGTGCTCTACCTCCCTGCCCGGCTGCCCACACCCCTGCAGCGGCGGAGGGGGCTCCAAGCTATGCTTCAAGAGCACTTATCAAGTTTCAGGACCCAGAAGATAAATAAAAAGCAGATTTTTTTAAGATTTCATACTTACCAAACCAGTCTGGGTTTTTTTTCTTTGAGGTTTTTAACCACTGGCATAGGGAAAAGAAGGTGAGGCAAGACAGGGAAAAGATAACTTTGTCACCTGCACCCTGTCCCCAGTGGGACAGCCAGGAGGGAGGAATGCATCGAGGCAGGGTGCTCCCCAGCCCTGGCTTTCCCTGGGCAAATGGCTCCTTTCCCTCTCTGTCCACAATACATAAAACCAAGATATTGCTGCACAGTTTGTGATTTGGCTACTTCCACTGTTGGCTATCTTAATCCAAGACTGGCAGCAGGGGTCTGGCTCCCAAACAGCTCCAAAACGGTGCCCATCACCAAAAATCAAACCCACAAACAAAAATAACAGTGAAAGACTGAAAGATAAAAACAGGACAAGTCAACATAAATTCATCCCGCTTGCACTGCCTCCCTCCTGATTTACGCCAGCTCAGCGCTTGAGCAATGAATATAAAATAAATATCCTCCGTGTACAACTATCTATTATACAGGTGCGTGCGTGGGTGAGCGTAGGGCTCGCAGCCTCTGCACAAATGGGCAACATCTGCAGCTGCCCCAGACAGACAGACAGATAGTCCGATGTGAATTATTTAACACAAAGTGCCGTGACCTCTATTAACAAAGGGAGATGCTTCTAGACCTGCGGGCAGCACCATGGGAAGCAGCTGGATCCAAATCAATCTAATTGAAGACGGGCCTGAATTTATTATAGAAGCTGGTGGCAAGAATCCTGTTGAGGATGCTGGGGGGGAATAGATGCCAGTACAGTATCCTCCTTTTAGCTCAGCTGGAAAGATCACAGCCATAAATTGTGCTTAAGCAAAAGCTCAGCAGCTGAGCGTGCCCAGACGTGCAAGCACATGCGCTGAGTGGGGGGATTGCTTTGTGCTGGGGCGCTTTGGAAAAATAAAATTATCTTGAAATTTCCTGATTTTTTTTTCCTTTTTCTTTCCCCTTCCCCTTCCTCTGCAATCAAAAGAAAGAACTGAAAGAAACGTGCACTTCAAGGCTTTAAATCTGAAACTTCCTAATCCCCTGAAGTCCACACTAGACTTCTTGCCTCCATGGAAACCCCAAAGCATTCATCCAAGTGATTGGCCTCCAATGAATTTTAGATAAGACAGAATGGAACGGAATTGATGTGATTTTAATGCAGAAGAAAGCGGTGGAAGGGAGGTCCACTTGGTTCATATTTGAATAAAGCAAACATGACAGACAAAAGGCTGACAGCTGTAAATGACATTGTCAGTACAAAAATTATCAGCCAGTTTACAATCTGTTTGCTTATGTTGAACAAACAGAATGTGTGTGGCATCCCTTGGCTTCATGAATGGCAGAAATACTTGCAGGCTCCGGAGAGAGGCAGATATCTGTTCCCTCCCAGCCCTCCCACTATAAGATATCCATTTGACAGCCGCTCTGAAAAGGAAAATTCTCTCCTCTTTCCCCCCCCCCCCCCTTCTCCTCCTGCTTTTTTTCTTTAAATTTTTTTATTCCTCTCTTTTTTTTCAGCCCTTCTCTTTTTCTCTGTCTCCTCTTTCTTTGCCTTAGTTGTGGATTTTTTTTGGTAGTTGTTTTGTTTGAGGGAGGGGAGGGCCGCAGCTGGGCCCAGCCCGCGCCGATGCGGCAGCGGTGCTGGATGAAGCCGTTCGGCAGCGGCTCCGGCATTCCAGGCACCAAACCTGCTGTTACCTAGTGAAAGCTGCGGCCGAACGTGCGTCCGTTTTCTTTTCTTTTCTTCCTTTCTTTCTCCTCCTGCCCAGCGCGGGAAGCAGACTCCGGGAGCGCCTTTCGGGGACAGCACTCTTGCGGCATTGTCCCGGCTGCCGTGGTGCAGGCGTTGGCTTCCAACCCCTTTGCCCTTTCGTTCCTCAGACCAGCCAAAATATTCACACCCCAAAATATGTTAGCTGTGACAGAATAAAACCCCAACGTTTTTCTTTGGGTACAGGCTTAAAAAAGTTGTGGTCCTCCTTCTCTGAAAGCGTCAGTCCAAGGCACACGTGAAGTGAGTTGTGGGGTCTCAGCTCAGCCCTGTGGGACATTCAAGGCACAGAAACCATCCCCCTTGGTTCATAAAACCCCGTATTTATGCGCATATTTAGCTCAGGTACTAAATTTTGTAATTTTTTTTTTTTTCTGGAGGATTTCTATTGTCATCCTGCATCCTTGATTACGTTTTTTCATCTGTTATTTCATGGTCAGATTTTGCAGAAGTTCTTGCCCTTACCGCCAGCCCATCCCCGTGGCATCAGGTTGCGTTCGCACCACACGGCTTGTGATTCCTGGAAACAAGCTGCCTACCAGTATAACGTAATCCTTCACTAAAAAGCGACTGAACCTGAAAGCCCACCTTCGGGTTTCCTATTTGCACTGCCAGCCTGCCAGTTTTATTCCACCCTGACCTGAGCCTTAAAGATAGAAGGAAACCCGATGGCTTGTTGCAGTGAATCAAGTCCCCTTCTTTTATGTAAATGTGAGGGGAAAAAAAAACCACGCCAGAATTTGTTTAGTGGCACTTGGCTTGTTTGATCAGAAAGGAAATATAATGACAGGTGAGGACGGTCTGTGTGGGGCAGATAAAGGGACTAGAATAACGCCGGGAGAATACGGCAATTGCTTTCCGGGCAGCCAAGCATCCAAACACAGGCACTCGTATGAAAAGTTTATCCAATTATGGCAAACCGGATGACGCTCGTTATGTTGTGTTACTCTTTTCATTTTAATCTAAATTGCCGTTTCTTTCTTTCTGATATGGCAATCGGTCATAAAGGGTTGACCACCATTAAAGCTGTTTGATTTGGAACCCTGTAGTGTTTGACTAAGAGGGTAAATGCAAATTTGATGAAAGAATAAGGATAAATTTACATATCAGCTTCGGCTCACATGGAGAGAGTAAACATTCTGTTTATCTCAAGTGTCACTTTATGATTTCAGTAGAATATAAAACTGACCTTGGTCCAGACATTGCAAAAGACCTGAATGAAATATATTGTTGTCTAAATACAATTTACTCAAGTAGAAGTTGTCAGCAAACCCGGCGTAACTCAGCAAACAGGGTTAGACAGCAGGGTCGCCGGGACAAAATTGTTCCGATCGACTCCGAAATGAAAATCTCTGCGGCTTTGTAGCCAGCAAGCGGATGGGAAAGGGAAGGAGCTTCCCTTGCCGAGGCTGTTCCTAAATCACGGCTCCTTCTTCCAGCTGCAAGCTCGAGAGAAAATCCAAGGAGTTGCAAACTCCGTGGCTGCATCAGGCAGAGGACATTAAGGCAGGGAGGGCAAATTTATTCAGACAAAATTATGTTAAAATGCTACATTTGGTATTTTGATTTTTTCAACAATTTTTTTTTAACCTTCTGGCGGTTACTCTTTCACTCTCCTTTAATTTACACTCGTCCTTTACTGAACATCACCTACAAATAACTGCACTTCAGGTTGCACACAGAATTCGACAGCCCTTTCTTTTCTGCTGCTCTCAGGTTTGTAGTTGCGGGGAAGAAATACGAAACTTTAATGGTTAATGGGGATTCTTCCACTGCACAGAAATACTTCCAGGCTATTTAAACTACACTGAGCATTTTTTTCCCCTGCTTCATCAAATCATCCAAAAGGAAAATAAATGTAGAAAGGAACAGAGATTTTCTCCCGCTGTCAGCTAAGCTATGCCTAATAAAGGGTCAAAACGTGGAGCGCAATGCTTAATGAATGACTTTGTGTACTTAACAGGGAGACGAGCAAAAACCACCGAACAAATAAATAAGAAAGTAATCGGAACTGACACACAGAAGCAAGAGGAAGCATAATCTATTTTTCCAGGTAACTAAATAAATTGGCTACTGCAACGATGCCGTGGGCTGGCCCCTGAAATGCAGAGCTACCTGCAAGGCACGGGACTGGCATGAAATGATCAGGCAGCGAGCTGGGGGGTTTGATTTGGCTCCTTACCGACCCCGGGCAAGGCAAAGGCAAGGTGAAGCCTGGAGGGACCCCCAGGTTGGGGCAGACGGGGAGGGCAGGGTAACCTCGGCGACCCGGCAGCAGCACCCGCGGCGGCTTCTCCTGGCAGAGCCTGGGCACCGGCTGCTCCGGCGGCAGCCCCGGCCGGCCCTGGCCCCAGGAGCAGCATGGGCTCGGCAGAGACAAAGGCTGGAGGGGAACAAAAGACAGAGGGATATAAAGGCGACTCGTGCGGGGTCGCTGGTCTTGCTGCAGATGGGGTTGTTAGTGGGGTTTTCTTATCTGTTAGTAAAAAAATCTATATTTTTATTCTTATCTTTGCTGCCTAGAAGTTGCATGTCCAGGGGCTGGATCGCAGAAACTGTTCGCCTGCCAGTGCTACTCCACGAGTGGACCCTTCACTCGCAGATGGTATAAAATGTACCAAGTCTGGGTGACGCACTGGTTCCCCCAGACTGGCATCCACACCGTGTATTTGGGGCTGATTCATGCTTTAGCGACAGCCCGAACCATGGCTGTAATGGTAACATTTTGCAACTACCATTTACCTGGGCCCAGAATACATTTAGGATCCGTTTTTCATTCATGAGCATCGCTTTAATGAGGAAATCTTGGAAAGCCAAAAAGCCTTGTGATACCATACGGGGACAGTTTCAATCCCCTCCGGGAGCCGCGGAGCAGGGACAGGTGTGGAGGCAAAGCCCTGTGACTCGTCAGCCTGGGTTTGGCCCCTGATCTGTAGGGTAGAGAGACCGTACAGAGATACGGCCCTGATGCACCGCTTGCTTCTGAGCTACCTGCCTAACCCCTCGATAGAAAACAGGGAAAAAAAAAAAAAAGGCAGGAAAAATAAAACAAAGCAGGTGGAAAAGCAGGGAGAGGCAGCTCTTCCCCAGGAAAGCCCCGTGTTCTCCCAGGCTGCTTGGGGAGAGCTCCTGCCCCATCGCTTGATCTGTTCCCCCCCTTTTATAGAGATTATTTGCACTTCTAAAAGCCTGAACAAGGCTGCAGCTCCTGGGGGCCGGGAGCAGGCTGGGGGAACAAGGGATTTGGGCTGACCCCGGGAATTCCCCGCTGCTGCATTGTTTCAGGGCAGCCAAGAATCAGCAAAAGGGGGCACTTTGCCTTTCGGGGGAGGGAGGGGACGCGTCCTCCCTAGCTGGGGAAAATCATATTGTGCTGGGTAGAAATATTTACTTGTTGTCTGTTCTGATACTGTGTTTAAATTAAAAAAACCCAGGAGGGGGAAAAAAGTTACTGGGAGAATAAGCCAGGGTTCACTGCCTCTGTGTTGGCCAGATTTTTCCTAAATTTTGAATCACAAGTGAGATTATTTCTCAATGTTTTCAAAATTATGATTTTTTTTTGTTTTGAAGAGAGATAAGTTTTTGAAAGAAATAAAACTTTGACTTTCCTCTTCTTCCCTGCCCAGGGGACATTTGTCCCTTGGTACAGCTGGTCCTGTGCTTTATTGGGGTTGCTATAGGACAGGTACCAGCACCCGCAGCCCTTTCCTGGATTTCCTTGGGTGGGAAAATTGTCTCAGTGTGTTGCTCACTCAGTTGCTTTCTTTGAGCCCAAGTGACCTGGGCAAAATCTGCCTAGGTTCACCTTCCCCTCCTTTGGAACCTCTTTGCTCATGAAGGTGACTCATCATGGCTCTATCCTCTTTGCAAAAGGTCATACCTGTTATTTCTTGTTTTGATCTGATGAGGTATGAGCGAGGGCTCTGCCAGATGGGCCCTAGTGATGATGATGTTACAGGTACTCTTCAGAAATGAGCTACTTTCCCAGTGAGAAAGGCAAGAGTCTGTTTCCCAGAGTGCAAAGCACAAGATGGGATTTGCTAAAGCGGGACTTGGACTTGGCTGACATTCAGATCCAGGGCAGGAATCAAGAGGACGTCTGATGAAGAAAAGCCCATTAATTTGAGTGAGGATGGTCCCTTTAGACCAAGCACGTCCACGATGGTCCAAATCCTCTGCTTTAATCCTCTCACTCCCAGGTGGCTTTCTCAAAGCTGGATGCCAAAGCAGCCAGCTAGAGGGAGGACCAGACAAACCTCAGCTCCGCTGAGAGCACCCAGAACATGGTGCACATGGGACCGGATGATCCTTGCCCCTTGGGGCTGCCCCGGAGGAAACCAAGGCTACCCCTGCAGCACCCTGCCAGGCCACTGCGAGTTCTCAGCCTCAGCAAAGGACTGCATGCATTTACCAGCTGCCCAGAAGAATCCTTCTCTCCTGCCTTTTCTCTTTCTGATACTCATCCATTCCTCAGTGTGAGGGCTGGAGGAGGTGAGCACTGCTGAAAACTACCTGGCCCAAGCAAGGGCTTTCCTCTTGCAGGTGGGTGCATCTCGCTGCCCAGATCGGCGCATCCCCCAGCACCTTGGCAGGCTCCGGATGAGTTCCCATGGTCCAGTACACCCTTTTCAGCCCATTCCCGGTTCTTCCCAGCCAAAAGCCCAGCTCTGTAGCCGGCGTAATCCCACAAGCTTTCACACTTCATACCAATCTCCCAAAACTGGGACTGGTCCTGTAGGCTGCTCACACCATACAGGAAGGCTGTATCTGAAGCATCATCCGGCCCAGCAATACCTACACAAACCAGGAAGGCGGCTGCTCTGGGCTCTCGGCATCACAAGCGTGAACCTTCCCCCACCCGGTGAAAACCAGGGCTGATAATGGAGTTGCTGACACCACCTCAATTACCGCCGCGCTACCCGCCACCCCATAATGAAGGAATTTTCCTCTTTTTGCAGTGTGAATACTAATTGAGACGGGCCCCAACGCGTCACCAGCACAGGAGGATGGTGCCATCTAAAGGAACCGAAGGCAAAGAAGAGCAGCAGCCGCCGCCGAGGGGGTGCAGAGGGACCGGCAGCATCATTTTAGCTGTTGTGAGGTGGCTCAGTTAGCAGGGCCCCGGCTCAGCAGAGGCTTCCAGAGCAAGTTTCTGGTGGGTGTTTGGTGGTTTCATGCCATCTTAGAGATAATGGGGGCCCTATTTTGCATACAGTTTGCCTATTACCTACAAAGCTGACATTCAAGGGTATTTTCCTCCTAGCACCTTTCTCGTTTTCATCATGTATACAGCTGATACCAAGGAAATCAAGGGTAATGTCTGACTGTCTGGGATCCTCGATGCAAGCAAAGCAGGGCCATCCACCCTAAAGCCAAGCTGTCATGATCCTAGAGGAATTAGTGGAGGTCTTTAGCATCAGGTTTTGGAAGTGCCCATACCCGATGTGCACAAGCTCAGTCCTGCCCCAGTAGCCTCACTGGAGCAGCAGGGACGGTTGAAGTATACGAATGGGAACTGGGACCTCTATATAAAAGCTTTGGAGCTAACCAGTCCAAGTCAATCCATGGGCACATCTGCTGGCTCTCTGACCCAGCTTAAACTCCCCTGATGAATTCCCTTTGTTAAGAGGGCTGCAGCCATCCAAAAAATCCTCTTGGCATATGCGGCTAACAAGCCCAAACCCACCCCAGCATTCCTATTTTACATTTTTTGACTCACTGCACGCTATGAAAGAAACATCAGTCATGATTTACAGAGCTGCCGCAAGAACGCTGCAAGATGGGACTGCCTGCTGAATTCCAGGTACGTGAGGAAGGCTGACACTTTTGTTTCAGCAATTAATTAATTTTCAACAGGCTTTCACTTTTACAATCTCTTTTTCCACTTCCCAGGTTGCTCAACTCGAAATCAATAAGACCACCCCATGATAAAGACGTCATGCTGAATGTATATGTCATTAATCACTTGAGTTACCTTTCAGCCCAGCGCGTTTCCTTTGTTGGAGCCTTCCCTCGAGGTACTGGAAAAACAAACAGACACATTTATAACAACCCCTTAGGGCTAAGTCAACAGTTGCATTCACCTCCTTAATCAACATCTTGGGCTTAACCAAGATCATCTCTAAAAGTCCTCAAAGAGCTACAAAGCAGTAACTGTACTTTCCCAGTACAGATAATTGGGATTTTACATGGCATGATGATAGACTTCATTGAAAAAGTTATCCTAACATCATTGCTTGCTGCTGGGAGTCCTGAAGTCATTGCCCAAACCAAAGCGAGCATTCAGATGCTTGATGGCATCATGAAGACACGCTTGGGCACGTTTTCCAAACCATTAATGTTTGGCTGTGGTGCAACAGAAGATGAAAGACCTGGAGTCCTTCGCTTTCAACCACCCAAACCACATACGACATGGACCCACAAAACAGGCCCCACCATGCCTTGGTCCTATTTTTGCACGTCTCTTCTAAAAAAGTGATGCCAAGGTCAACAAGTCAAGAGCTGGAGCACCCAGGACCATCAGGGTTACAGCCGTCTGCAGCAGCTTGCTTCAGCCTCCCTGGGCATGGGGCTCCCAGGATCTGGCCTCACCATGCGCTTTCTCGGTCAGTGAGCACGACAGACCCGCTGTGAGGTCCACCTCACCTGTAGTCCTTCACTTAGCCAGATCCTCTCCTCTTCTGAAGCTCTCCACATCCTACCAGGAAAGACAGAGCCTCTGCTGAAGTATTCAAAATATTTTTGAATGAAAGTGTCAGTTCAAGATCCTCAGCATAAAACATACCTAACAAAGCCTATTTGCAAAGTAAATTTACTCTGGATTTCCGATACCTAGGAAAGTTTTTTCTATTATATTTATTTAAAATTACAACAGTTTACATTAGAAACAAGCTCAAACAATTAAGGTAAAAGATAAATAACTGCATACAGTTTAATTTTACAAAATGCAAACATACATCTTTCATTGTTCCATTATCCGAGTATTAAGTGCAATATAATTGTCCGATGCATTTTCACTGACTTAAATGCTATAAAATTAAACGTGACTGATTTTTATGAAATAATCTTTATTTTCCTTCATCATGCAAGCAGTGGCCTGCGATGGCTCAGAGTTTTTTGGGAGGACACCTTCAGACAATATGTTTGCTTTCTGCTGTGCAGCAGGGCTCCTCTGGATATGTGAAATCTAGCCAAATCTGGCCAAAACTACCACCTAGCAAGATGCAGTCCCAAGAAGCAGGAGATGGAGGTTGCCTTTGGAAAAGCAGGGCAACATCCCAGCTATTAAGCTGTCAGGGAGAGCTGCGGGATGCTCCAAACGCCACATGGAGCGAGCGTGCAACACTTGCCATGCTTTCCTTGCTCCCCTCACTGAACATCCCTGGGGGACATGCTATATATCTGGGATGCAATTAGAAAAATTGGCTTTGAAATAATCCTTTTAGAAGGATAAAAAAGAAGAAATAACAGGCGTCTTATGTGCTTATGTTGTAAGGTTGGTACTGTACGTATCACCACGACTCGTAAAGGCAGCATTATATCAACAGCAGAGCGCCCAAAGGTCTGACAAAGAGTGGGTTTGAGGAATATACAGAGTCTGAAGAAAGAATGGGGAAAATGAAACCTGACGTTATCTTGTTAGGGCCCTGATATAAAAAGGCTGAAAATGGTGATGATGTTTAATTTTGGAAAGAAGCGGGAAAGAAGAGACATGGCAAAATAACAGCAAATAATGCACAGCCTGGAAAAGGCAGGTAGGCCGATCTGTCTGAAAAGGCCAGCGGAGGGGCAGCTGGAGGCAGAGCTGGGAACCCACCACGCAGTAGGGTTGCCTTGGGGCAGAGCAAAGGGGAGCTGACCCTGTGCTGTGGCGGCCTTGTGGTCCCTGGTGGTGCAAGCCAGAGGCCAAGCCAACACCCTATTGCTAAAACCAGCAGCGCCTGGTGACTGATTGGGGTGTAAGTTACGGCTGAATCATGCCATTTTGAGCTACGGACCAGGCTCACAAAGGTCTGCAGGTGCTTAGGGATAATCCTGTAAACGCCTGTTCCTCCAGGTCTTTGAAGATGCCTGCAGCTTTCAGCAAGCCAAGAGGAGAGGCAGCGTCTCCTGTTGAAATGTGCCCTCCAAAACACTGGCCTTATCCCAGCCCTTTGCATCCATAAGGCGCATGCTGTGGAAGGCAGTTTTCCCCCATCAGCTTCCCAAGCACCTGTGTTCCTCTTTTGTAGCCACAGTACCTGCCCGCTTAGGGATTTAGGAGGGTAAGCAGCCCCCGCATCACACCGCCACTGCTCCGGCAGCACCTTATCATGCCCGCTGAAATATGAAGACCATATTTGTCTTGAAAACAGGCACATTCCTCTTGTGCAAGGATGCCTCCAGCTGCCTTCTGGGTGGGCATGAATCACACCAGCACTCCAAGACTGGCCCTATAACTCCTGTCTGCAGCAGCCCTGGCATGGGCTGCTTGTGCAAGGATGCTGGCGAACACTGGGCACGTTTTCCAAGGCAAATCAAGTGTTTCGATAAGAAGAGACCAACGTGCAGGCACCAGGCATTGATTTGTGGCTGCTCTCGCAGCGGTGATGCTAAAAGGGCAGACCCTCAGCTGGTGTAAATTGGCACCGTTCCCCCGCCAGGGCCCGGGGTCAGCTTGTAAAATGGTGTAACTCAGTGTAGCCCTATGGATGTCACTGCATCCCCACTAATTTACGCCTGCTGAGAAACCGCTCCATGGGATGAAAACATTAACTCTGCCACCAGACAGCCGCAGGGACACCTCCCCGACCTCTGCCTACAACCAGAACTGAAAAATTGCAATGCAACTTTTTTTTTCTTTTCTTTCTTTTTTTTTTAATAACCCTTTAATTCTTTCCCTTACAGCTGCATTCTCGGTTGTCTACTCCTGTATCCACAAAGAGGGGCTGCTAAGGGAGAAGCCGGCGTGCTAATAACTCACTACCTAGGCAGTCGCAATGCCTCAGCCTTCACTCGCACCCCCAGACAAAAAGGCCATGTGTCACAGCCCCGAGACAAATGCTCCTGGCACAATGCTGCAACACAAGTGAGGGGGCCGGAGGTCAAAAGTTATTTGTGTAAGCCGGTATGCTTTCAGCAGGAACACATAGCTGGAACAAAACTTTAAAGGTCAGTCTCGTCTCCATTTTTTCCCCCCTCTCGTCCTCCTGCCCGCACCTGTCCTCAGAGCCCTGCCTGTAGTAAAGGCAGGCGAGGGGTTACAAAACCTCCAGGCGAAGGGAGCAGGGTGGGAATCATCCCAAGAGTGGGCATGGGGTAAGGTTTGCTCCCGGACCAGTTCGGTTTGCCGGCAGCAGTGAGGACTGGCTGCTGAATTTAGGTCCAGTGCAGCGTCTCCATCGGGATGTTCTTGACCAGCCTGAGGTCTGCCTGCTTTTAGAGAGGTGGTGCTCGTGGGATGGAAATCTGGGTGTTTTGCATGCAAACGCATAGACTGGAGAGAGGAAAAAAGAGAAAATAAAGAAAATAAAAGAAAAAAGAGAATAAAAGGAAAAAAAGAAAATAAAAGAAAAAAAGAAAAAAGCTTGCAGCAGGCCTGAGCGGACAATGTTGTCTCTATGGAGATAGGAAGGGGGAGTGTGGGTGAACATGCCTGAAAAGCAGCCACCCAGCTGCCAGCCACCTTGCAACTTTTTGGGGAAACCCCTTTGGATGTGTGGATTTAGGTAAAGCTTGCTTTGCCTGACAATTCACCCAGCCTGGGGTTGTGCCTCTGTACGCTTGCTAACAAAGTCGTTGCCCTCAACTTTGGTGACCAACAGCTGAAGTGCTGTTCCCAGCTGTGCCTCCTCCAGTTGCTAACTGGTTTAAACTGGAGTGCCGCTAGCACCCCAAGGCTGGTATGGAGTACCAGTGGGCATAAATGCACCAAGGGGATCAGGAAGCCTCAGCACACTCCTGGATGGATGCTTTCTTCTCTGTATCAAGGAAATCTGGGCAGAAAACAATACAAAATTCCTAAGAGCCGGGGACTTTGCTGGGATGGTCAGAAAAGAAGATAGAAACGGAGCAAAATTCCTCACTCTATCTATAAATTATTTTCATTCTGCAAAATAAAATAGAAAAGTAGTTCTAAGTTTTATACAATAAATTAATGGGTTTTTTCCCCCTCATTATGGGATTCATTAATTGCTGGCTTTTCAAAGAAAATCGCCAGGTTTCCTTTTATACCTTGATGATAGAGGACTAAGAGCAGAGATGCTGGTTGACAGGACAGCAAGGTACCACGCACTCCAGAAGCTCAAACCACCCCGTAGAAACTTGTGCTGGAAGGATGGGAGGAAAATGAGTGAAACCAGAGGCAGCTCCCTCCTCTCGGCCATACTCCCACCTCCCCTGCAATGAGAAGGACCAGTAGTAATTCAGCAGAGATGCACAGGACTTGCCCTTGATGGTGATGTTGAACTCGAGCCCAAGCATCCTAACCAAAGCTGCTGCCCGGGCTTCGGGAGCAGGCAGGGTTTGCCACGGAGGCCTTGTGCTATGGGGGGACTCACCGGGAGCAGCCTGCCCCCCCAGGAATGTTCCCTTCAGATGAGAGGACATCCTTGGAAAGCGAAACGGGGTCCTCACCTTTCCTTCTCCTTTCAGTTCCCTGGAACAAAACATAAATACCTCCAGCCAAGAGCACTCAGTATGTACTTGTTTGCCAAGCCATTATCTACTCCTGGGTTATGAGAAGGCATTTGTGTTTCAACAGGAACCCAATCAATAAATTCCACAGTCTTTCACCCTCTCTTCTTGGCAAACATGTCCATCCCAACACACTACACCAGGTTTTCTCCATTTGCTGGAGTCAAATATTTGTGGGGCCTCTTGTTAACATGTTGGGAGCGCCAGGCTACAGCAGAGGACTCTGGGCAGTGCTGGCTGGGGTTCTCCACAAGGAAAGCCTATCCTCCCTTCGAAAAGGGCGGGTGATGGGAGGAGGTGATTTATCTGCTCTTCTCCCCACCCCAACTAATGGCTTTGATCATGGAAAAGGAAAATCAAATGAAAGATCATCTTCCTTGGAGTTGGACTCAATGATTCTTACGGGTCCCTTCCAACTTGAGATATTCTATGACTCCTAATACAACCTTTTAAAATGTTATCTTGTCCATGCTGAGTTGATGAGATGGACCTTTCTGGTCCAAACAAGAAAACCTCCTAGCTTACCGCATTGAGGATAAATTTGATGTCAAAAGTTCCCCTCGGAAGTCTCATGGGTGCCTCTGAAACTAATCCTTGGATTGTAGGAGAGGCACCAGGAAGGGACAAGGCTGAATCGCAAGTCAGCTGGTCCAGGAAGGGCTTTGGCCCCTCTGAAAGCACCGTGATGTAAAGTGATAACAGCTGTGACAGCAGCCCCTTAGCAGCCACCGGTGCCTCTGGGTGTTCCCAAGAGTGCCCCAAACCTGCACACACCCTCTCCAGCTTTCTGCTGGCATCAGAGCTTGTATTGCCAGGGCAAGAAGGTGCTCCTCTCTGGCTGGCTGCAAGAATCTGCCATAACCATGGCACTCCTAGCACCAGAAAAAAAAAGTATATTTTTCTTAAGCTTGATTTTAGAGGTAACAGCAAGCTGAAGTTATCTAAGGGCCTTTTCCTGGTACAAGATCTGTTCCTGTTCTCTCTCCTGAATAGGGGAACTGTGTATCCCAGAAGTGCTCAGCACTAATTAAGAACTTTTATTAGGAACTTGCCAACATCTCACATTGCCTGCAGAAACTGCCACTCTCAGCCCTGCATTTAATAACTATCCACGTCTCTGCTCCCACATTTCTCTCCACAGCCTTTTTCTGTCTGGAGCAATGGAGTCTGGTAAAGCATGTTTCCAGTTAAGATTATCAACTGCGTTATTAAATTAATTCAATGAGCACTAAGATCTGGAAATTTTTTCCATGCCAGATAGGTACCAGACATGCTATGCAGACAATCCAATGTCTTCTCCACATATGGCCTTGCTTTGTGCATTCACGATGTGTATCTCCAGTAACTGACTTAGAGCCTGACCATCCCATCAAGTCAAGATGCAATAGACCAGCCAGTGGGAAATCTCCCAGTGAGATGGAGCTGGTTGTACTGCTGTCACTACCACGTGCAAGCAAACTGCTCAGGTATGGACAGGCTTTTTCCCCAGAATGGAGCTCCTACACAGGGGGTAGGGTCCAGCTGCAGAGCTTCCCTCCTCATGGCTGGTGTGCCTGCTCCTCTGGCCACAGCCAGTGGCTCTCCCCACCACACTTGTTTAGGACATTTTCAGGCTTTCTTAATAACTTATTATGTAATAAAGCCATGTTGCAACCTCAGACTAGCAGAGCTCTTTCAAGGCTTTGCTCTGAATCAGAAGACCTTTGTGAGACCCTCAGTTATGGGCAGATTTGAAGGGACTTATGGATGCCAGGCTTTAAACTGTCATCTTTGTACCTGTTGGTGTTTTCCATGAGGTGCTAGAGAGCACGTCACACAGTCACAGACTTGAAGACAGATACTAAAAGTCCAACAAAAACAGTGATATTTCCAGAGACAGCAATCCTGGTTGGCAGCTTTGGTGTATTCTGGTTGTTAACGGCTTGCACAGTAAAACGCTGAAGTCAGTGGTGGCAGGACTTTCGTGGCAGCTGAGAGTCTCTTCTGCTTCCTTTAAAAAAAGCGTTTGCTCTCCACATCAGGAATATTTTGTGGAAAAGAAAATATGTCGCCAGAGCAACAGGGATTTTCTGACACAAGTAATCAGAGTTGAAAGGTATTGGCCCTGCTGCAAGAATCTCTCAATCAAAAGCCGATATCAAACAGCAAAGGCTGCGGCAAGGAGGGAGAAAATTCATAGCAGAGGTTGTCAGTGGGGCAGGAGCTGCAGACACTTGACGGGGAGCTGGGCTGGCGCCAGCTGACAATTGGGGAACATCTTGGGCTGGGACATCCCAAGGGTCCTGAGCAGCAGAAGAGAACAGGGGGAGTGGGATGACAGCTCACAATGGGGATTTCGGGCATTTTCCACTGAAATGGGGAAAGTGAAATAAGACATCCCCTGGATTTTTTTTCCATTCCTAAGTTAGGGGCATCTGCTCACTAGAGGCAGGCAGAGTCATCCCCCTGGCAGGGATACGAGCCCTGCTCTGCCTGAGACCCAGGCGAGCCAGAGGGGAGCTGGCATGCAGGATATCAGCCAGCTCCTCCTGTGATGCCATCGTGTTGGCAGGGCTTGTCCTGCAAACGGCACAGCCTTGGTCAATCAGGGTCTGTCTGCACGTACAGGAGCCCAGCAAGGGGCTAGAGCAGGAGATGGCTGGGGAACAGAAATCTGTGATTTCAATGCCATTTCGTAGGGTAGTTGGTGCTCGGTTGGGATGCAAATGGACAGAGAAAGAGGAGTGCAGAGACAGCTTGTTCTTGCTTGTCTCCCTAAAAACATGACACTGAGACCTCAGGGTGAGTAACTGGGGAAGGGGAGCCCTCGACTTGTCCCAGAAGCAGCTCCCCTGTAGCAAGGGATACCTTGCGGCATTCCGTGGTTGCTTCCGCTCTCTCAGTTTACACATAATTGTGGACACTGAGGTTTGGGTTGACCCTGGAATGGAGCACATTATCCAACAACATATTGCCCCTTGGCTCTGTATATAGTGAATCGTACAGGGAGAGGCACCACTGGAGAATGAGAGGCATTGTGGCAGCACCACATGTCTCCCCAAAAGAAAGAAATAAAATCAGGCTCTACAATAATAACTGTATTATATCAGGCTAATTTTTAATTAGGGCTATTAGAGGGATAGTCCTGCAGTCATTGAAGTAAACGGGAACTATCTTTAAGCCTTAACCTTTTTAATCATCCCCGCATGGCATGCCAGAGCTTGTGAATAGGAGCCTTTTGTTCCTCCAGAAACATCTAGCAGACAATTGCATGTGAAGGCATCATCTATATTTAATAGACAACCTGTCAAGAACCAGGCAGCTTGTTACCCTCAAACCACATGCCTAGATAAAGGAGAGGGTATCAGGCCTGATTTTCAAAGGCAAGTGTGCTCACAAAGGCAAATTAAAGGCCTTGGGAGCTGTGTTTACTCAGCATCTCTGGAAATGGTGGCCTGGTGGCCATGATCCAGGCACTATTGAATTCCCTGGAAGGGCTCCACCGGGTGTCAATGGGCATTGGATCAGGCCCTGTGGAGGCAGCGATGTCTCGAGGGAAATGTGACCTGAATGAATACAAATAAGTAAATCTCTCTCTCTCACACACAAACCCAACTGTTTAAACTGTAAGCAAACTATTTGGGACTTAATGTGTATTCATGAGTCAGGCAACGGTGTGAAGTCTAACAACTAAACTATGCTGGTAAACCACAAATCCTCTGAATCAATATTGTTCAGTTTACTGTACTAATAACGGCAAGTGGTGCCATATGCAGTGTTATTGTGATGGCACTGCAGCAGGTTGGATTTTCTTCTCCCTTTGCATGTCCACAGTCAAAACAGACATAAAACACACCTTCAAATCAAGGTGGGGCTTGACAAAAATATTTGAAGCACCTTCACACCCTCCTCAAGAGCATGGAGCTGCCAGCATCTTGCTGGATGGATGGTACATCTCAGCTAGCTCCTGCTTAGGCTCCTGCACTCCACTTTTCTCTCCGTCACACTCCTCCCAGCAAGCATTTATCCTAAGAAGTGGGGAAATCTACCTCAGATAAAAAAGGAGAGATCAATGGCCTTTCAGAGGGGAAAGGCTGGTCACGTATGTGCTCTGAAAGATCTTGTTAAATGGTCTGAAATTTTTCTGTTTGCTGTTCCCTTTTCTGATTATACAGGATGCCACAGCCCAAGAAATTATGTTTGGGGATGATGCCCATAAATTTTGGAGCCCCCTCAGGCAGATGAAGCAGCAGAGGCATTCATGGAGACAAACCATTGGTGAGACGTACAGGCTCCAAGGGTGGAAGACCTTGCTGAAACCAAGCAGAGGGCCTCCATCCAGGATCCAGTTCACACGCCCAAAGCACATTTTGGGCACCACAACTAAAAGACAGACTGTGAAGTACCTACAGGGACTGGCAAATGCAGGAAGAGATTTGGAGAAACAGTAGGCTTTGCAAAAGATCAGAACGTCATAATCTCCCGGTGGGAGGACGCAGGACCCTCTTCGTGTCATGGTCAGCATTACTCAGTTCTTCCCAGCACCAATGCCTCCCCATGCAGGAGGGTCCCAAGGGCTGCATCTGGCTCTGGTGCCGGGAGGACAGTAATGTTCGGAGTACATGAGAACAAGACTAGGTCACGAGTGACAAGGTGTGAATCCTGGGGGATGCTTCTCCTCTTCTCCTTCCTTTGAGGTTTTGAGGTCCCCAGGGACATGGCAGTAAGGGTGAGGACCAGCACATATTTTTGCCTTACCACTAGGTAAAACTGATGCATATGCTAATGTGTGGCTCACCAAAAGGAAAATGCTGAAATTAGTCAGGTTCCCCAGTACAGGACTCAGTGACTTCCACAGATCCTCCAGGGTTTCAGCTGATTTTATTATATCTATGTATATTTCATTTATTTAAAAATCAAGGTAAGTGTGTTCAGTTATAAACTAAATTAAGGGGAAGCTCCATGGGGTGCCTGGAGTTTCCATCCCAACTGCCTTCTCTGGAGGAAAAGCTCTTTCAAAGGCAAGAAATCAGAGCCCAGAATTGAACAATTTGCGCTTCTCTCCAGATTTGAATTTATTTAATATTTTTCTTTTGCTTGAGCAAGATCTAACCACGCTTCCCTAGGCCTCATTTAGATGCAAACCTATTTCAAACCCGTGTCCCGTGTATCGAATTGTTTGCCGTATGCTCCCTCCAGTGGGCGAAGGACCTCAAAGCAAAGGCAATAGAAACGCTCCAACCTTCTCCTCCGAGATCCTATGGCAAACCTTGCCTGGCCAAAAGAGCTGGGGCCAGTTTGGATTTGACACCCAAGGGCTCAGACTGCTTTTCTGTGCTTGTCCTGCTAAAAATCTGCCTGAAAATGTTACTTCAGCTGCAAGAGCAGCTTTGCTGGATCTTGTTTAGCATCAGTCAGTCCAGCCTGATCCAAGCTTAGGAGGTCTCAGGCTACCTATTTCTTCTCTGTTTATTTTCCCTGGCTGGTTTCAGGGTGCTTTTCCCCATGATCACCTCCAAAGACTCAGTCAGGACCTTCACCGCCTAAACAAACTATCACAAACCGATACTTCCTTGGAGAGCAAATATTTCATAAAGAAAACCCTGACGTGCAACCTTCATACAGCTGCAAAATCACCTTGTTCCTCCTGCCTCGACCATAACTAACTTCTCAACACCCACAGCTGTAAAACAGAGACCTTTGGTTAATGAACAATGGGAAACCCATTGTTCGGCAATTTTAGAGGCTAGGCAGAAAGAATGCACGCTGTCAGCATGGCTCTGGGTCTCAGGGGGAACAGAATAAGAGCACAGTGACCCACAAGCTGCCATCCAGAACCAGCTTTCCTGTTAAAGCAACATGTGTGCTCGGACCAGTGCTTTTACACCTCTGGGTTGCTCAGGTTTGTAATTTATGGCGAACTCAGAACTTGAAATTTGTCTTGTGGGGGGGTCAAGGTGCTTAAGGAAGCTGAATATATCCCCAATCCATGTTGTACCCTGAAAATGGGATGCACTTCTGAGATCCCCCTAGGCACAGGTGTGGGACGAGGAAGGGCACCTTGCCCAGAGCCGCCCATACATTTATTTAGCCATGACTTTATCCCATCTCCTTCTAAACCACTGATGTATTTGACCTCTTCAGCATCCCACAGCAGCAGTTTTCCTAATTTCTTCTTGATATTGAAAGCGTATTTCTTCAGTGCTCCCCTCCGTTCGGTGTGGTTTAGAAAGGCTCCTTTCTCCAGGCAGCTCTACCCATATGGCTGGATGTCTGCAGACAGACGGGTTTAATTGCGGGATCACGGCCTGTGTCATTACTCCTGGCATCCCGTGCTCCCAGGAACAATAGAGCTCCCTCTGCTAAAACAAGCACCTACAGCATTAGCTAAATCAAAGCCCTTTCAAACTGACCAATTCCCCCCCAAGAAAATGCAGTTTTCCTATTAAGCCTGAAAGCAATTATCTGGGATTAGCATCAGATCAAAAGGGATTACTTCCAGTATTGTTTTCAAAACCCTCAGGGATGGCAGAATTATGATACAGCACTGCTGCTGCCACCAGCACGAGGAGCGTGCTGGGCTGCCAGAGGATGCCAGCCATCCAGCGCCCTGCCATGGCGGGGGCTTCGGGTGTCCCGCGACAGCGGCAGGGTGAGCGGGGGGCACCTCAGCAGACTCAGCTCTGATTTCTGTCTGCTTCTCTGGTGTGCTTGGGCAAAGGGTGAATCACAATTTTTCAGGCATCTTTGCATGATGATTTGCACACCCTGCAAACCCTCTCGTAGTGAGAGACTGCAGCAGCATTGCCCTGCATGTGATGCAAGGCTGCATGCAGAGGGCATGGGGCTGCTCATGTACCCACCACGGGTGGGTATCGCTCTCGATCCAAGCACCACGGTATGAAACCCCTGCCCCGCAGACCCCAGAGCTGCACCCACCTCTTCTGTCAAACAGATGGGCTCATCATGCTGACTGCCTCAGTTTCCCCACCTGTGGAAGGGTCGGAGGCTGTGGCAATCACCTCTGGAAAACCCTTAGGGAACACCCGCTGAAACACACCGCGTGAAAGCCAAGTGTTTTACCTGCTGTGCCTCAGAAGCCTAATTAAGGCACCAGAATGCGAAGGAAGGCTTCAGAGAGCAAAGCAGCCAAAGGTGCTTTGTAACGTGCGCATTCCTCATTAATCCTACATGGTGACTGGTTATCCCAATGCAGAAAGCAAGATCTGTGAAGGTGTTAAAGCTAAACTGGGTGCAAGCATTATTTCAGGTAAGATGCAGAGGGGCAGCAGGACCTTGAGGGCAAGGGGTCTGGACCCCTGGGACCTTGCAGCCCACCGGCCCTGTGCCCCGGCTCTCCTGGCTGATCCCACTCACTTCTCCTGCATGATTTAGTGGGGTAGGTCCTTTCAGGAGCCGGAGCCGTAGATCTGCTGCAGGGTCGCTGGCCGGCATGGGCTAACATTTCATCCTCCTTTCCCCCTGTGAAGCAGGAGGTGAGGCTGGTTCAGGGCGATGCGGCTGGAGGGTGACCTGTGAGCGAATCCTCCTCCCGGCAAGGCAGCTCTGTGAAGGAAAGGGTGTTGAAGTGACGAAGTGTAAAGTGTCATTATTAAACCAGCAGTGTCACGGTGCCTGCAGAGGTCTAGAGGTAAAAGCCTGTGCAGGGAGGTGAATATTTTTTTATCAAGCATTTGAAAAAAAGACAGGCTTTTGGGCTGAGTGAGTCCAGCAACTCCCCTGATTTCTGCATTTGTATCGAGCAAACTAATGAGACAGCTCAGCTCTTATTATTTGGCCATTTTTATTTTTAGAGTTTGTTCCTCCTTCCCAATGTGAACAAACTCCCCTTGGCCACACAAAGCAAGCCTGCATTCTAAAGGTTTGGGTGATACCACAGTTGACAACAGTTATTTTAGGAGTTTCCTGAGAATACTATATAATTCAGCATTTTTGAGGCAACGTTTAGTCTCGTCTTTCTGGATGTAAACAGAATGTTATTAACTGCTGAAGTACAGCCCCTCCTGTGTGCATGAACCGCAGGATGCCAGCAGTGTGAGCACCCGAGCATCAGTGCTGACTGGAGGGACGACCCAGTGGGTCTTTGCTCCCCTGGCAGCCAGGGCTGGCAGTTCTCACATGACATGCATCTCACTTGGGAAAGGCCAGAGCAGAGCAGTACAGGGGGGCTTACACCTGTCCCAAGGTCTGCAGGATCCTGGGAGTCCTGATGAGGAAAGGAGCAGCTGCTCGTGATGTTTTGGAAGATGGGCAAGGGCTCTGCTTGTGGCCTCCTGCTCTTGTCTTTCCTCTTACTCAGTAGACCTGAATTTTCTCAGTTTCTAAGAAGTGTGTTTCTCCAACAAATAAGCTAAAAAAAAAATCTTACCCTTTGAGGCTCAATAAAGAGGGAATAGCAGTCCCAGGACATGCAGGGCTGCTAAAAGAAAAATAGGTAAAGATCACATCTACTTATAGATCTGTCACAACTAACCTTCCTGACTCAGGTTTAATGGCAGGGGTGCTGGGTTTTCCTGTCCTATTCTACCCTAATATTTAGCAGTTCCTAGTTATCTGTCACAGCACAGTTAGTGATCTCTAATTTTTCTTCTCTCGCTGAAAAGGAATGATTCTTCTTTGCCCAGTGCCAGCAAGGTAATGAAAGTCAGTCTAATTTTTATTTTAGAAAAAGCAATTTTCATAAATGGTGTTCCACTAATGGCTCATGATCACATATAAGCCCCACAGCAAATTACTCTTAATCCAGTTTGTCTGTGTTATGTTACCTGAGGGAAATAATATCAATCCTTTCTCTTTGCTAGCAAACTGTTCGCCGGGACTTCTCCAATATATATTAATCCCATCATTTATCTTTGTCAACTGAGAACAAAAATAATTTGTGGGAGAGTAAACAGAAGAGCATACAAGACAGGAGCTCAGCATTATTAAACAGCGGAAAGCAGGTGTTCACAAAACGGAGCTTATTTTTATTGCAAAAACTTGAGTAATTCTCCTTCTGCATCCGTGCATAGTAAACAAGAGTTTAGGGAGATTCTAATATTTTAGAGGAAACTGAAATTTCATCACTCCAGGAACAATGTAAAAATAACCAAATACTTTACCCAGCCTTTTTATTCACTGTGAAATTTTTTTGGGACAAAGGAATGAGCCGGCTCCTTGTCTCCTGGCACGTTCAGCAGGCACCACTTTTTGGAAGAGATGCTCGGACTGGAGCTAGGTGAAGGCAGGAGGATCCCCCTCAGTCGCAGCAGGATTCAGAGCAGGCAGCACTGGTTGCTTGAGAGCTTTTCAGTGCCGTGGGGGTGACACCTCTGGGTATCCCCCATGCTGGGAGAACTCCCAAGACAGGGTCTGGGGAGTAGACCCCTCCTCATCTGCCCTTTTCATGTCCTCCAGCTCCTGGTCCTGCTGGGAGGCAAAGCCCATCCACAGTGCTTTTGTGACAGTGCTGGGTGCCAGCTTGCTCTGAAACACCCCCAGATCTCCCCAGGGCCACACACTCTTAGGTGCTCTCTCCTCCTCCAGCACCTTCCACGTGTTACAGCATCACATCACTTCTCATTCCCCATTCCAGATGGGTGTACCAAGACACCCTGTTAGGGAGCTTAATCTCACTTTCTCCCGTTGGTGCTGTTTTCACTGGCGTGGTGTCTCTGGAGGATTATTTCCAGTGGCTTCAGAGATACCTTGTTTGGGTTTTGCAGTTTTTGGAGGAGGAAGCCCCACCATCAGCAGCACGCCTCTAATTGGGGCTGCTGACCCACTCGACACAGCAGAAAGAGCTATTTTTTGTCTGGCTTAAATGGGGCTTTAAATAGAGCTTCATAATGAGCCTCATTACAGCAGGTACTCCAATGTAGCGGGGATTAAATTACCCGCGGCAGGTATTCCCCCCGGCTGCAGCCTGCCCGTGCAGCTGACAGCTCGCACGCCTGGCCGGGCAGCCTGGGGGAGGACAGCCCAGGCGTCACCCCTCGCCCCATAAACACAGGTGAGGAATGAGCTTTCCCACGGGGCTGTCACAGGCAGTGTAGGGGAGCTGAGGGTGCTGTCAGGTCATGGGAGTTATGGGGTGCTGGGTGGAAGTGGGTCACACACACCCCTCATTCACTGACGGGGACATATGCCCCTACCCCAAATAAATATATTAAAAAACCTCTGGCCATTCCTGGAGCATAAAGACTTCTTTATAAAATGGCAGCATCCATCAGAGCATTTGATTAACTGCATTGGGGAGGGCGACCAAGGCAAGCATGCAGCCAGCAGGGACACAGCTCTGCAGTGCCATTGACTTGGGGATACAGTGTGCATCTTGTGCAAACCAAGACGCCATGAGAAAATCCCAGAGCTCCCCCCTCTGACACTTCTTTTTTTCCTCTCCAGGTTATGTTTGTCCAAAACCTTGTAAAAGAAATTGTACTGCAAAATTGAAATTATCTGTTTCATACCTAGCCGGCTGTTTTGTGCATCTGGAAAGTGCAGTGCTTGCCATCACATATTTCCAGGCTCTTAAAAACAAAGCAAAGAGAGATTTCTAAATGAAAACTCTTTGCCAAACCTTTATTATAATTTTTTGTGCCAAAAGACATTTTCTCCAGCTGTCCACTCCCACACCCTGGGAGCCCACGTATTCAAACCAGGGTGGCTGGAGGCAGAGCCTGGGCCCAGCCTGGGTTCCCCTGCATGGCTGTGGCAGGGATGGCAAGGCCAAGATGTCCCCAGGCTACCTGATGCCACCAGGCTGCAGGGCAGTATTGGCGGCCCTTGCAGGGGCTGGGTGGCCTTGTGTGCTGGCGTAAAAGGTGTCACCTCTCGGACTGCGGCACCCAAGCCAAGCGTCTTCGGGTACCAAGGGCAAGGTCTCGAGGGAGGCCAGGAGACCAAAAGCAGTGGCTTCAGCTTTCCGAGCTCACTCTCGAGCCCGGACTTGGTGGGCAGCTGAGATTTAAGAGGGAGCAAGCAGGAGGGCACAGATGAACCAGTGCTGCGGCAGACCCCTGGGCAACTGCAGCTCCATGGGCCAGGGTCTGTTGCCTCGGTGGCTTTGGGAGCACCGGGGCACTTGGGTGAGGCTGCGTGCCCGTCACCTGGGACAAGCAGGCTCAACAAACCTGTGCACGAGGTGGACCCTCTAAAAGCGCAGGTCCTTCGTCTTCAGAGTCACTAGGTGGCAACCTAAGGCATCCTTTCTGTTCGAAGAAGTCTTGTGGAAGATGGAAATGCCTCAGACCTGCTCCCCCGCCTTTTCTCTCTTTTTTTTTTTTTTTTTTTTTTGACATCCTGAATTACTGACAGACACCATAAAAACATCTCTTCTCCCATGTTCTTCAGCGGCCGAGGGTGGAGGACAGTTCTGGATCTGCTTAATCCCAAGACTGCGCCCAATAATAAGGCAAAGGCAAGCAGGTGACCACATGCTGTGCAAAGCCCGGAAACTATGAGGTTTCTGAGAGGAAAAAACGTGATTAAGGGTAGAAAAGGGGGAGAAGAGTCCTCAGCTGGTCTTACTGGCAAATAGGCTGTGGAGGTAACAAATACTGGAAACCCCAGGTTTGAGTCGTGTTGGGGAAGTCTGTGGCCAGCTTAATAGGCATTGCTGACTGGGGGCACATTTTCAGTGTGGTTTCCTTTTATTCCTTGCCCACATTTTGTGGGTTCTGTTTCTGGGCCTTTGATAGAAATATCTGAACATACTGATTTTTTTTTTCCTTTTCTAAAAGAGGATGGATTTTTTTTCTAAAAGAGGGTGTTCTGCCCAGGAACACAGAGTTCATCATGCATTTGCAGCCTATAAAATGTAGGCAGGATTAGAAGGGAGAATACTTTTTCCCAAAAATTTCCCATTGGCTTTGATGTAATCATCTCTCTTATGCTTGTCAGGGACAGTGACTCTTTTTATCTAAACTTGGACCTGGAGAAGTCCTTTCCAACTCAAACAGCAACCAGCTCTCCACCTCGCCTTGCCACCAGCAATATCCCCCCAAGAGGGAGAGTTGCAGCTCTGTCGCTCCGTAACCATTTGTTTATCCCATGACCTGTCACTGCTTAATGCATCCACTCTCATGAGTTTTTTGCCCCCTTTTGTTTTATTTGAAGCTTCAAATTTGTCATGCCATCACCTCCTGTGAGGAAAACACACAGATCTAATCATCAGTGCTGCAAAAGGCACGTGCTTCTGCATCACCGGATCCTCCCTTAATTTTCTCCTAGTGCCTTTCTATTTATTTCTGCTGAGCATCGAGTCCTTCTCCCCAAAACATGGAGCCTCTTTGTGGCTCCCAGACCCACCAGCTGCGATATCCCCAAACAGAATGGGAACTGTCTGTCTTTGGCTGTGCCAGATGGGAGGCAGGAGACTCTCTGCCCATCCTGGTACCTGCCTAGCTAGGGAACGAAATCACGGTCCTTTGGCAGCGCAGCCTTCCTGGGCATCGCCTGCCAGTGGGAGCTGAGCTGCTGCTTCCCTGTGAACCAGGCTGGAAAAATGTCCACTGGCTTTACCATTTCTCCAGGCAGAGAAAGGAATCCATTTACACCTTCCCCTTATTTAATTTGGCTCCCAGCAGATCTGTTTTATAGGACCGTCTACTCTGGGAACAGGGATTTTTCAGAGGTTTTATTCTCTCCAGATGTTCTGACTGTCTTTGGTAACCCCATTCTGTGTGAATGTTAGACAGCATCCTGCTTCTTCGCGGGGTGTGATTAGGTAAGACAACTTGCTCCCGGGTAGAAACGTTAATTGCAGATGAGATGGAGTAGTGATTCACTGCAAAAGCTGGGCACAAAGTTTTACGAGACCTCAAACACTTCGCCTGTCCTCTGAACTGCACTGAAAAGTCAAAATCTCAAAGGGAAAAGTTGGAGGGATCAACAGCTTGAAAAGATTTTCAGATTCAACCAACAAAAAGTTCATTTTGAAAAGTTCCATTTAGAATTCAACCCCTTGAAAATACAATTAGAATGTTCACAGTAATTCGTATTTTAGAAGAAAATAGCTTGGGCCAGTTGGTTTCCAACACCCTTGCCATACCTGTATGTATGGAAGCACAGCCAGCTATCAGGTATCACCTGAGTTCAGGGGGTGGTCAAGTCAGTTATCCCATTGAAGAATAACCATCCTAAGGAAAACAACAACTCAACAGTTTTGTCCTGGCATGGTCTGCTTCTTTTTTTCATCAGCTTTCATTGCCCGGAGGAGCTGATGCTCCACGTAGGTGAGATGAGGTGTTTTGCCCCCAGGACACACGACAGCTTGATGGCAGAGCTGGGAACAGCACCCAGTATTGCTCCAGCTTTCTGCTGGACCATGCTGTCCAAGCCATACAGGTACTCGTTTGTCCCACCGGCTCTGCTAAAGCTGGTCTCTCACTCGTGCCCCTGGTTCATGCTGCAGTGGCCAGTGCTCTTGGCCAAACCCGAGCCCCAGTGTAGACAAGATGAGGCACAACCAGAGCTGAGCGCTCCGGCCAGAGAAAACAGCCTTTGCTGAGGCACAGAGAGAGAATGGCCATTTATGATTTTCAGACTCCAGAAACGTGATCTTTTACTGGGTTTATAATGTGGAAATAGCCCGAAAAGACTGGTTCTCTCACACTGGGCATTTGGCTTTCAGACAAAGAGCCCCACACATCATTACTTTGGCTTTAATTCCTCCCCCAATACAAAGGTCTGCTTTCTTAGCATGGCTTTTGCTACACGATGGCCACCTCAACATGCCGACCACTGTCCACTTTCTCACAGTGATTAAGTGGTGAGAATGAAGAGGTTTTGGTCTATTATCAGCCAGATGCCTCATGATTTATTCCTTGATTGTTTAATTACAGTTGCCTCTCACACAAGCTGAGGAAGAACATAACAGGTAAGATACCTCCATATTCTTTCTGCCTTAGCCTTAGCCTTCGGTCACGTCTAGCTGGAGTTTCCAAGTCTTGCAGGCTAAAGCCAGGGTTTTGACTCCTTCCATGCAGCCTAGGTTAGGAAAAGGCATGAATAATCACGGCCAGGTCTTCACCTGCTGAAAGAGAACTGGGGCCCTTGGTCCAATGGAGATAACCTTTCTCCTGCCTGCTGTTAGGTGGGAGCACAGCGCTCTGTACAAACACATCGATGCCAGGATCTGCAGATTTGCATCCTCACCCAGCAGCTTCTCCCAGCTCTCAGACACCTGCAGTTGTGCACCAAGGTCTCTGCTCCCTCCCAGTGCTTCCCTATTCTGTTTAGATCACAAATGCTTCCAAAGAGGCACCATCTCTCCAGCACACAAGAGGACCGTCAGCTCTAGGAGATGAAAGCTGGCAGCAAACAGGATGCCTTTGTGGAAACTGAGTTGAATTTGCCTGGCTTTGGATCAGTTCACTCATTAACAAGTTGGAGCTTGTATTTGGTGATACTGTATGCTTGCTCATTCAGTATCACCCAATCTTTCTCCTGCTGCTATGGCATGAATATTTCTGTTTCCCTTCCCTGTACAGACCTGACTCCATACCTCAAAGAACTGTTTATTTTACAGGATTTTTTCCAGGCAGATCACTGAAAAATATTCCCGAGCAGTTGTGCCAGGTTTCAATCACCAATCCTAGGCAGAAGCACAGACAGCAGCTGTGGGACAAGACAAATGATGTGCCAGAGTCCAAGCACGTTAGACATGGCATCCTTAAGACGATGCGACATGCATGTCCCTGAGCTGGACCAGAGCAGGTTTATGGAGCTCAGTGGAGGAACCGCACCATCTACAAGTGAAAGTCTAGTTCATATGGGCTCTGGGCTTGGAAGACTGTCCTCACTTCTTTCAACAGCAACATTAACAGGGGGGTTTCAGCTGTCAGGATGCAAGTAGAAAGATTTGTCATCTTCTGAAGATGTTACTTTTTATTAGAAACCCGTAACAGGGCAGGCTTGCTGAGCAAAGACATCTTACAACCCTCTTTACCTTTGGGAAGAGTTAAAGTAATTTGTAGCTGGGTTAATAAAGAGCTGGCCAAGATCTTAAAGCGATTCAGTTTTGCTTTATGTACTCATATATATCTAACCTCAAAATACTGGCACGTGTGTGTATTGCATTGATAATTGTCAAATAGTTGTGTTTACAGAACCGTATAGTCCTGGGGCCCCTCTACTCCTTTCTCCCACTGTGCTGCTTCCACTCGGATTTAGACACAACTGACTTTGAACAAAGACATGCACAAACTATTCTGATTTTCTTTGTGAAACGGCATCATATTGTTTTACATCCTTCAGAAAGCCAGCCAGCTGCTTGTGATAGATGAAACCCTTTGCTGAGGCTTTCCAATGGCTAAAATTCATGTCAGATTTTGAAGCTAGCAGCTGCAGGTTGAGTTTTCAGAAATACAGCTCTTCAGCACAGGTAAGCAGAGGAGAAGCTCAAATACGCACAATGACGGCAGCAGCTACATTATCAAGCTATGGTGCATGACAGGGCAGGTCTGCAGCACAACGCACCAGGGCTGAGAGCCTCACAGCCACCTTCGTTGTACTTCTGGTGATTTTATTGCAGCCCATTTGGCTGGAGAGAAGGTTGAGAGGGAGTCCAGGAGGAACCACAGACAGCAGGCAAGATCCAGAAAGCACAATCTGCAAGCAAAGCTCAAATCCATCAATGCTGTTTCCTCAGAAGGCAGAAAAAAGACACGGCAAACACTTAAGAAATTAATATGTCTGGTGGGTTCAGGAGCATCGCCCCTTCTCCCATTGCTCCTACAAGGATGCAACCTGCAGCTGACAGGCAGACCAAAGTACTGAGGCAGGGAAATTTTCATCCAGAGCTAAAATAAGTCACTGGGGAGTGCAGAGCGTGGGCTGGAGCCCCGGTGCAGAAACCAGGGACTGCTGCCCACTTAACTGCCCCGGCCGGCTGCTGCCGGGCACCTGTGCAGCAGCCCAGCCACTCCAGGCATTTCAGGGCTCGGAGTTTCATATTGAGCTTTATTGGCTTCAGCCAAGTTTTATTTCCTTTTGAATTTAGGAGACGGAATAAAATGTGATAAGCAGAATACAGGAAACCCTTGCGGCGGGAGGAAAAATGTTGGGAAGAAGCGGAGTTCAGGGTAATGAAACAGCTAGCGGGTGTTAGCACCATCCCCAAACCAAAACCAGCCCCTTCCCCAGGGCCATGAACCTGCAGAGGCTTGCCTGAGTGGCTGTTCTCCAGATCGCTCCCACCTGCAGAAAGCATTCGGGGATGCTCGGTGGGGTTGGGGGTTTAGGGAGAGCCCACTTTCCAGTGGCAATGTCCTGAGATCCTGGGCATCCCCAGGCAGAGGGATGGGGACTGTAAGGCAGCATCTCCCTCACCGTGCCCTTGCCTGGAGAAGGATGCAAGAGCAAGGCAGGCATGTGGGACATGCTTCCCCGGACACTTTCCAGCTGTTCCTTGGGTTACAGGTATTTTTTTATGTTTTCAGCCACCCTCAGCGTTATCTCTTTTCCATAAGTCTCCCCAGCCTCTCCTGGAAGTTGCGTGAAGCTTCAGCAGCCACAATGCCCAAGGGTCCCAGGTACCCAGCCTTCCATCTCCTGAGAGCCAGGTCTGTGTGAAGTTGGGTCATCTCTTTTGTAACTTCTCTGGTATCTAAAGCTACGGCTGAGCTCACGCTGTGCAGCTGGACTCTCCCTCTTCATCTCCTCTGAAGCCTCTGGGCACATCATACATCTCAGACGTCAGCTCCTCTGTCTAATTTGGTTGCACTGAAAGGTCCAGGAGTTATTTGGGGCAGGGGAGGGGGAATTACAGGCAGGCAAGCAGCATGATTGCAAAAGCCGTTCTTCCTTTGGACACCCAGCTAACAAATCTTGGGGTGATGAACTCAGGATTTCTCTCTACTTCCAAGCGTATAGGTATGTGTATTCTGAATCATATTCCTTAGCACAAAACCATGAAAGATGTGTCCTATCTTTGGCCAAAGAGAGAATGAAAAAAAAAAAGTCAGTGATGTGCCAGAACTTTTACTTTTTATTAAAAACTTAAGTGCAGATGACGAGGAACCCACCTGTTTTTGATTTTTTTAATAAAAAGTCAAATAATCCCCACAAACAATTCCTTTGCAATGGTTTCAATATCAGAACCGTAAAGATGAACTTTAAAGGCACTTGTAAAAGAAAGAATATTACAATAATTTTAGTGCAAAACTCCAATATCATATTTTCTTTTATTTGAAAGAAAAAGGGGAATGTACAGAGGATTTCTTTTTTTTCTTTCTCAGGATGAAGCAGTTTTAGACAATCTATTTACTCATGAGAAGGGAAAAGAGAAGAGGAGGAGGACTGGGAAGCTGGGGACATGGGCAGATGCTGTGCAGGAGGTGCCCTGGGAGCGGAGGCACGCTGCCCGCCTTGCACCAGCAGCATCCTCTCCCTGCCTGAAATTAGGAACCACATCCTCGGCTTCCCTGTCCTCCTGTGGTGTCTAATAAGGGCCGTGCTCCTTCATCAGCCTTGCCCTCAGCGAAGGCAGAAATAGCATCTCCCTTGCCTGCCCACCTTTGTGCTCTCACAAGTCTGGAGTGAATCAGTATTTTGAGATGCTCAGGTTCGGTGAATCGGGAAAAGCGGCTCAAAATTGCTGGGGGAGACAGGCAGAGAGAGGGATCCAGGGGGTCACAGTGGTTCACCTCATTCTCCTGAGCAGGGCGGGCCACAAAGCTTAACTTCTTGAAATTCCTCCCTAAACTCAAATCAACCCAAAACACAACCCAGCTCCCCATAAAAGCATAGTGCTATTGCTTCTTAAAGAAAAAAAAAGAAAAAAAATCATAACACCGAGAGAAAACAGCCTTACCCTAATCTGAACTTTTCCTCCCAAAGTGCCAGAAACACCATAAAATTTCTTGAGGAGTATTGTGCATGGGGAATGCTCAGACCCCGCAACCCACCTGGGATCCTGACAGACAGTCGGAGATGGCGACAGGCTCTGCCAAGGGCGCAGAGCAGAAGCCCCCTGGGCCAAAGCCCTGAAAGGAGCAGCAGGGCTGAGCACAAGGGGCCGCAGCATCCTCTGCTGCTCCCTGCCCAGTGCTGCAGGGAGTTGGTTTGCCGGTAGGGAAGTCGGCCTTACTCTGAGATCAGAATTTTTAAACACATGACAAGCGATAAAGCAAACTTTAATCTCCTCTAAAGTGTATTTCAAACTGGGGAATTAAAGCTGGTGAGGATTAGGAGGTGGTCGAAGAGTGCATATCCAAACCGCTGGAAATCCAAGGATTTAAAAAATATTAGCAAACAGAAGGGAAGCTTTGGAAAAGCCGTGCAGAAGGGACCAGAGCTGGGAGCGAGTGGCATCCTCGTGCTAGCTGTACCTGGCATGAGGGACTGTGAGAGGTGTGCGGGATGCTGGGCAGAGGGGCCTTTTCTTCAGCACAGTGCATAAAGTGAGAAATGAGAGTATGGGCTTAACTGGGGCAGAAATTCATGCAGAAACAGAAAAGAGAGCCTGAACTGAGCAGCATGAGTAGATCTGGGCTTGGAAGAAAAATGCAAGGCTGACCAGTAAAATGTGTTTTTGCCAGTGGTGGTAGAGGGTTTCTTTCTGTTTCATTCCCTAGTTCTCTGTTTTTTTTTTCTCTACCCAAAATTGGTTTACCAGCTCTGATTCCTGTTTCCATTTTGGCAAAAGAAACTCTCACACAAAAATTCCTCTGCCAGGAGTCATGCTGAAAGCATCCTCAGGCAGAGACGTGCTCAGGTCTCTCTGCTGGGGTGAGCTGGCAGTGGTGCCAGAGCAGCCTGTTTCATCTCCTCTGGAGGCTCCGAGGCCGAACAAGCCATGGTTTGTAGACATGTAAAGTCACAGCACCAGGCCAACGGGCTCTTTGAGACCTCGCTTCTCCCAAGGATCGCCGTAGGGGAGCAGCACAGCGTGGAAGCGTGCACAGCTGGACCTCGGCAGCACAGCCCCTGCCCGGGAGACTTCCCAGTCTTCGCCTCTGGCTCTTGCCACCCCTGCCCTGAGAGCTGCATTCGGGGCACTCAGGAACCAGCACCCGGTCTTTGAAGCTTGATTAGCATGGGAGGATGGGACCTGGTGGATGCTATGGGGGGGAGGCAAGAGGAAAACGCTCTGCAGTGGCTGAGCATCGGGATGGAGCTGGTCAGAAACCTGCCGAGGATGGATGGGCTAAGGAACAGTTAACAAGTCCTTGTAGTTTGGTCATATTCCTTGGCAATTTGCTCCCAAGTGGCTTCAGTATTGTTCTTGTGATGTCCAGCTTTTTCCCAAATTTCCTGCTCCTGGAGTCGTGGGACAATGTGTGAACTCCTGCCTTCAGGCACAGTGATGTTCTCCACCCTGTGGGCTGTGCAGGAAATTCTGGAAATAATTGAGGATGACAAGCATGAATTTTGCCAGTGTGATTTATGCATATATATTTTTTCAAATCCTCCTGATCTTCAGCCCTCCCTTCTGATGTGTTTGGCTGCCCTGAAGACACCGGTGGGGCTGGAGGCTGTCACTCCAGGGGCGATGACAAATACCTGCGTGCACCTTCTCATCCTTTCAACCTGCCCAGGCACCTGCGCTGTCCCCCCAGCAGCAAACACAGGAGTTCCACCAAAACCAGTCAATTAGGGCCCCCATAGAGACATGTCTGCAAGTGGGGGGAGCCCCCCGTTTGGCAGAGCCTGCTGCCAGGGAGGAGCAGGGCTCTTCCCCCCAGCCTCTCTCTGCTCACCACTTGTCCAAATAGTCGTAAATCACCAGCAAATTCCTGGGTCTGCTGGGGGGGTTTGGGCTTCAAAGACAGCGAGGGGCAAACAGGAACCTTTCATTAACTGTGGGAAAAGCCTCCCTGCGCCCTGGACCACGTGAAAAGTCCTGGCCAGGTATTCAAAGTGGTGGAAAAAAGGGGGAAAACATAAGAAGGCCACCAGCAGCATCATAATCTGCTTGTCTGGAGCTCGTGTCTGGTTTTCACCCCTGATGATTCACGGAAGATGTCAAAGCAAGAGTGATGGGACCCGGCATTTCTTGTGCCTTTGTATTGATTGATATGTTTGCACTTGCATCTCCCAACTAAGTGGGAAGCTATCCAGCAGCACTAAGCTGCTGTTCGTTGCTTTTTCTCCCTTGGTTTTCCTCCTTGTTATGTTTTCTTTTTGAATATTAGGCTTTTTAACACTGCAGAGGAAACACTAGTTATAACAGGAGACTTAACCGCGAAGGGGCACCACAGCGTCTTCAGCTGGGATTGTCATTTCCTCCCAGTGTGACCCCAGCATCAGACGTTTGACTTTTCAGGAATCAAGGTGAAGAAGAACAAACACGCACCCAGACCAGGAAAATAAAAATCTAGAGCGCTTGAACTGGGCGAGTGCTGGAGGCAGGTCTTCCTAGCTGCCAGCAAGCTGCTGAGGTTTGGAAAACTCATCAGTGGGCGGTCTGCCAGAGCTAAACCTTGGCGATGGGTGGTCACCAACAATAACCAGAGAAAGCGAAAGGAAAACATCTACAAGCAGATGATTTTCCATGAGGTGATGGGTATCTGTTTTACTACACGGCGCAACTGCTGCCATCCTATTGAAAGATAAAATTATAGTGATGTAAGGACGAGCTGTAGGAGGGTTTGCCTGCAGGTCCTGGATGTGTCCCCAGGACACGTGCAGCTAAGCTGCAGAAGGCTTGGTGTGTCCAGGAGGCTTTGACCTTGTCCTTGTACAGCAGCGTGGTGGCACCTTCATCAGCTGCATCTCCAGGGCCACCCAAAGTGGCTGAATGGTGATGGGGAAGGACTGGCTGTCACCTGTCTGTGTCCCAGTACTCTGGTGTGGCTGTGCCACCCAGAACAACACCTCTCGCAACAGCTTTTGCTCCATATAGCCCATATATTTACCTCACATATACATGTTTACTCCATGTAGCCCCACCTCTGCTGCAAGTTGACCCTTTTTTGATTTAAGGAATAAAGTCAACCACCTTGAGGAAACTGAGAAGATGGAAAATTTAAAAAGGAGAACAAAATCCAGTGTGTTTCCCAAAATGCTGGACTTCAACCGTGGTGTCCGCTCCCCCCCTGCACATGTGCAGCAAAGCGATTTCCTTAACCCCCAAATACACAGACACTTTGGGTGTATGTTGTCTAGAGTTAGCAGAAGGTGCACAACTGCCCGCACTTGCATTGAACACAGCCTGGAGCAAATTAGCACCCGGAGCTGCAGACTGCATGAAGCACGTTCACACCTTCGCTGGACCGGGACTAACTGACTAGCCTCATGAGCCCCTAAACTCCCAGCCACCTGGAATTAGTCTGGATTTAGGGAAAGGCTCAGACTCATCCAACCCTCCTGGGAAGAACCCAGCCGAAGTGCCGGGGAAGGGGTTAATCCTCCCACTCCCCACACCTGTGCCTAATCTACACCTTGTGCCGGGTGGCCTTGGAGCCCACTTAAGCCCTCCCCAAGGCACTTTCTCCTTGCTGTTAGTCTTATGCTGCTGGTCGTCCTTCCTGGAGGCTGGCTGTGCTCCTGCCTAGCCATGCCAGGGCTCGCCTGAACTGCCTTGCTGCCTGTGGAAAACACTGCAGCTACCCTTAAACGAGGCATGCTAAGGGTGTAGAGCTCCGACACTGTGAGTGGAGGCTGCTGCTTGTGGTGGTGGTGGCTTAGCAGTAGGAAAGGTTCGAAGAATATGATGCTGAAGCAGAGCATGAGCAAAGGTAAGACGTGAAGATAGGGGAAAAGGGAGAAGTAGGTTTAGGGAGGCTGCGAAAGAGCCAGTGGCTAGGCTGCTGCACGTAGTCAGGCTGTTTAAGGAAGTCTGAGTGTGGCTTTCTGGTGAAGCAGTAAGTAGTGCTGATTGAGAGGAACAAAGTCACTGAGCTGCCTCAGTGGGACCTGGTCTTGCCTCCAAAAACAGCATTGAAGAGCTACCAGCTTGCTAGCTAGGGGGTCTACAACTCCTATGGGTAGAAGTGCGTGGCAAGCCATCAGTGCCGTTGTTCCTCCACGCTGGGAGGAGCTGGACAGCTTGTTCCTACGGCTCACAGGGAGGGGCAATGTGTAAAAACTGCAGTGCTTCTTCGTGTGTGAGTTCAGGTTGAACTAAAGGCGCTGCGCTGGGTTAGCTGGCATCTGCGCTTCCTACAGCAAGCAGGCTGCTTTTCAGCGCAAACCCCTGATGCTTAAGGACTTCGGGCTCTTGTCTTATAGATGGCAGAGTTTAAGCTGGCCCTTCTTGGTAACACAGCCCCTGTTGCAAAGTGCTTCTGTGCTGATGACTTGATGGCCGTGCCCAGGAGACCGGTGGAGATGCGTGGGGTCTGGGTCAAGCACTGAGCTGCGCTGGGGGTTGATAATGATGCTGGGGCCTTCATCCACTCGCTGTCACCTGTACAGGGGATGACCTGGAGGGGCAAGGCTGCCATGAGAAAATCCTGGAAGTCTTGCTGCCCCATGCACAGGTCTCCTGGGTTTGGGCTTGTTTTTGTCAGCGAGCTACAGTGCTATGGACCTGATGGTTTTATTCTGGAAAAAAGGAGCAGTGACTTGCACCGAGTTTTTGGAAGCTGGCCCAGGATCTCTAGAGGACCTGGCTCTCAAATGCACTGTTGTACAGTATAATTGAGTTTATTTTAGCAGACCCTGTTCTCTGAGAAGCCCGGAGCCCTGTGCACTTGCACACATGTGTGTAAGGATACTGGCAGTGTTCCTGCAGCTCAACTGTGCTGCTGCATCACGTTTCCTCCCAACCCTGGGATTTTTGCCCTTGTGGGGAAAAAAATCATGTCACAAAGCGTAACCTTTCTGCTCCAGCTGCTGTGATCCCCCTTCCTCCCTGCCTGACGGATGCTGTGGCTTAGCTGCTGCCTGCAGCAGGCAGGCTCAGGGAAAGTGCTGCACTTGGGGTGGCAGGGCTAAGGAGTCCCCATTTCATGGAGATTTGTGGCTTTGGAGAGACGAGGGGAAGGAATTGCGGGCTGCTTTGCCTCTCCCTTCAGCAAATCCATGTGATAGCTCAGTGAGTGAGAGATGGTGTGTGCTGGGGCTAACGGGAATGGTGTGGATGCTGTCAGATCTCCGGGACGTGTACTGAGCATCCAGCTGGTGCAGGTACGGAGTGCCCCTTCCCTTTTAGCAGGAACATTAATACAGTCTGTCTTCTCTGCACAATTGCTGGGTTTCATTTTATTCCCCCCTAATTTGTTGAGCTCTAATTCTCTGTATGGCTAGAGCTGAGCAGCAGACTGAAATGCTGTGGGGAGAGTCTTTGGTTTTGGTGGAGAGATGTACACTTGAGAGATTACACAAACCTCATTTCTTTAGGAAGCCAGGCTGAAAACCCACAATACTTATTTTCTTAGAAAATAAACCACTCCAATACATCAACTGTCTGTGCATAGGCGGGACAATCACTGTTTAGCAAAATAACTATAATTTTCCCTTGCTGTCTTCCCAAAACGACTCTTCTAGGCTTGGACCCCAAGCAGCTTGTAAAATGCAGCTACCAAAAAAGCTCAGTGTATGCAGATGCTGTTTATTACATTACTGCCGAGTACTTCGGTGTCAAAGAGCTCTGAGTTTGGGGAAATTGGGCAAGCAGGATTTTTATTCCAGATGTGTTTAGTGTGAACTCTGAAATCTTCCCATCTGAGGGCTTAGCTGCCTGCGTGGGGGCCATGGGGGTGTGGCAGCTCCCTGTCCTTGGGGTTTACATCCAAGGTGCAGTTAATGTGCAGATACAGCACAAGCGCTCAGTTCCTATGGGATTTATTCGCATGGGAGCAGCGCCATGCGAGGTGGCCATGGTGCTGACAGCTCTGGTGACTGTCATAGAGGCTCTTATTTGCAATGTGTAGACCATGAGCTGCTCAAATTTATCTTTCTGGGAGAAAGGTGTGGTCCAGGTTGGGAGAAATCGATTGTTAGAACTCACTGAGGTCCTGTTGCTGATCTGTGTGGGAATTAATTTAACTTACCACTGAGAATGGACATAGCTGCATGCACTTCTAGTTTCCCATTAAAGTCTTGCTGTGGTAAACATTAGGAAGATGATGGAAGGTGTCCTAAAACAATCTTGATGACTTTTGTTATTGTTTTGAATGCAACTGGGGATGACAACTTCTGGCATTTCATTTGAAGCTGGTATTTGATTGCTCTCTAGGAAAGAAATGGTGTTTTTGTTAGGTTTTGTGTCAGTTCTGCACTGATTTAAGACCCAGCACAAAGGGGAACGTTGCCTTGGAGGGGAGAAAAGGGTTTCAGACCTGCCAGGTTTGGAACGGAGCTGAGCTCAGCTCTGCCATCTCCTGGCCGATGAACTTGACCCACAGCCTTGCTTCGAGGTCTGAGGTCGATCAGCAATTTCTGACCCGATTTGTAGAGAGTTAACCCTGTCCTGTGCCTGATGCAGCAGTAACTGGCTTTGGCTCATTGCTCACCAGCTCTGTCCCTATGCCACCGCTCCCCGGTCACTGCCTGTGTCCCACAGCGCTGGTGGGAGCTGTGCCTGCAGATGCCAATGGGAGCAAGACGTGTGGAAAGGGTCCTGGTAAACTCCCCAGATAACATGAAAAATTGTCTTTGATTCTATTCTAGGGGTCAGTCCCCTCAAATTTAG
Source organism: Opisthocomus hoazin (assembly GCF_030867145.1). Lineage (NCBI taxonomy): Eukaryota > Metazoa > Chordata > Aves > Opisthocomiformes > Opisthocomidae > Opisthocomus > Opisthocomus hoazin. The sequence continues at coordinate 53,389,055 of NC_134415.1, forward strand.
GTGCTTGAACTCCTGCACACCCAAGAAGTGTACTGGATCTTGCCCCAGATCAGGAAGGTTAATGGGCTCCCACACACATCCTCCTCTGCGTTTATGTGCTTGTAACATTCTGGGTTGCTCTTTGGTCCCTGATGGCTTAATTGTATTTTGTATTTGGTTTATAACTTGCACGCAGTTAGTGTTATTGGCAAAAGAGTAAATAAAAGGTAAATGGTGCCTGTGTTTTAAAAATAAAAGCCATGCTGATCAAAAAAAATATATAGGCACCCCAAAATCCAAGTTCCCTGGGTTTGTCTGTGCAGAGGCTGAAGCTTTGCCTGGCCTCCTGCTTCTGAGCTCAGTTTTGTACCTATTCTCATTTGCCCAATTTAACCACAGTTATTCATTAGCTCAGGGGGAGCTGGTTAATAGCAGTATGAAATCAGACTCTCCCTGCTGTCAGAGGAGCAATGTCTCCAGCTCTGAGGTGGGATTAGGGTTTGCTATAGTCCTGCCTGGTAGGAAACCTCCTTCCTGGCAGTTTCCACCACCCCGCTTGGTTGCATTTGTAAAAGTTGCTTCTATTATTTATACCGCTGAGCTTGGAGGGTAGTTTCTGTACAGGCTGCTGAAGAGACCCAAGAGGCTCTGGTATTTTAAAAGGAAAAAAGGGGGGGGGGGGGGAAGGTGTGTCTAAGAAAATGCAAGTCTGGCAAGAGATTTGAAAACAAGGCAAATAAAAATAAGTGCTACTCTTGGTAAAGCTGTCTATTAAAATTTCAATTTACCAACTTTAGCCCTTCATTAGGGCTAATGGACAAAAGTGTCTCAGTCTTTTTCTTTTCTTTTTTCCTCCCCGGTTTGGCGTATTTGTAGGCTTTTTTTGAGATACCCCCATTGCAGCACTAAAACCTGAATTTTCCCAATGTGGAGCTCCCTTTGTGTTAAGGGTGAGACAGTGGCCCGTTGACATCAGCAGCTAATTTGCCATTGATCTCAAAGCTGGAATTTCACCCAAAACAGCGTTCTATATTCTCTGGATTTTGCAAGCAGGAACTTATATATATGTATGTATGTGTATATATATAAAGCTTACTAGCTGGCATTGGTGTATTGAAGCTTAATGTTTATTTTTGAGGGCTTTCAGGACACAGATGAGGTACAGAATTGCATGTGTGCAGTTGCTCCCAGCCTCCTCTGCTGGTTAGGCTCGTGTGCTGCGAGTAAGCTCTCCATCACTGACCCCTGATGGGTGCCACAGTGACAGTAGCTCAGCTGCTGCTGGAGCACAATAAACAGGGTGTGGTTACACAGTCTGAGGATTGGAGTGTGTCTAGATGTTCTGAGTTGTGTGGTGACTTCCACTGGGGGGAAAAAAGATCATCTGAGCTGGTTTCTCCTCCATCATCCAGCTAGATTTCTTTGCAACCCAAGAGATAGTAATCATATTGACATTGAGAACATCATATATCCAAGTAGAAAAAAAGTACACATTTCTCTGTTGTCCAGGATGGAGCAGACAAGGGGTACAGTTTTCAAAGCTTGTCCCTGCCTCAGATGTGCCCTTTGTTTTTTATTTCAATTTGAACGCTCAGAGAAGCAGACTGGGACTTGAGGCATGCGGTGTGAGTGTGCCTGCAGGAAATCTGTCAGAGCTGGGCTATGAAACCAGAGCTGCATCCTAGCCTAGTGCTTTAACCACAAACCCGTGCTCTCCAATAGACTATTTTTTTTCCTTGTGTCCAAAACCCATTCAAGTGTCTGGAGCAGCTGAACATCTGGTATTAACTGCTCATCCCAGCACTAGGTTTTGGAAAAAGAGTCAAAACCACTGGAATAGTCATATCCCAAACAGATGAGTTTATCCCTCTGACCATTTTGTTCCAGTTTCTTCTCTGTTTCTCACCCTGTCCCCTTCCAGGACCAGCCAAGCAACGTTTTTGAGTGACTGGGGCTTTGTGCTGGACAAGGGGTAGGAGAGAGGATCACTGCTGGGGTTGTAGTCATTATGGAGATCAGGTAAGGTTTTCTTTCTCTGTCTTTGCTGCTGTTGTCCTTGTACTGCATTAAAAAAAATTGCTCTGGCTCAGAGCAGCAGTTGGTTCAGCCCAGCATGCTGTGGCTGTTCTTGGTCAGCAATAAAAAAAATTAGAGACTATGCATAAGAGACATCAGGTCCAGGGTCTCTTGATCTCCAGCTCTGCACTATGGAGTACGAGCAGGAACTGCTGCCCTCCTGTACCTCGGGCTGACCATACCAGTCTGCCATGGTCCAGGAGTGGTGTGCATTATGGGGGGTGTATGTCTGACCTGGCACCTCCAGCCTCCAAGCGTGCATGCTCCACGTTGCTTCTGCTGCAAAGGCTGAGGTCCGTGGGAGTTTGTAGGCAGGTGTCACTTGCAGATGTGCTGCACGGTGCAGCAGAACAGCAAAGAGAGGCGTTGGTGTCTGAGCTGAGTCTGCCTGGGTTTGGGAAAGCAGCACAACACGAGTCAGGTGCCACCAGCATTGAGTGCTCCAACCCTGCACAGAGACTGACATGCAAAGGAGCACACAGGAATAACGCAAAAGCTGGGATTTTTACCATACAGCCAGCAGTGTCATTTCTGTCTGGTGGAAATTTTTGCATTTTGATGTTTTTCACCCTAGATCAGAGTGGAAAGTCAAGATATGCTTGTTTGATGGCACAACAGGTTCAGAATTATGTATGCTATAGGAAAATCGCCCTGTTTTCTAAACAAAATATTTTAGAGTATTCAAGCCTGAAATATATGGATTCAAGTGGTGTTTAAGTGAAATATTTCATTTTAAAATATCTTCTCCTAAAATAAAAAAAAAACATTGTAGAAGTAAGGTGTTTCCTGCAGAGATGTTGATTTTGATGGAACTGCCTGTTCTGATGAAAAAGCTTTTCAGCAGAAAGTGTTTCACCAACAGGACTGTTAGGAAATACCACTCTGCACTTCTGTGGACACACACAGTTTCAGCTTTAAATTGCACTGTATTCAAACATCTTCTTACACAGGCAACACTGCGTATGCATTGAGTTGTAATGAGCTGGAAGGGAGCATTGCATGGAATTGTAGTTTAACAAGATATATCAGGGCTTGAACTGTGGCTGGTGTTTGTTATACAAATGTGCTTCCATGTTGTAGTGAATATTGTTGTGAGGATGCACAAGGGTGAAAGGGATCAAATAAAATTAAAATTTTGCCAGAGGTTTTTTATATACCATGCTTTGAAGTAGGTGTCATCCCATCTTCAGTCAGGGTTTTGGATTTGGGTGTCTCTATTCATGGGCTTCAAAGTAAGAAGGTGGGAAAACAGCTCTGCTAAACTCTGCCTTGGGTTTTCCATGGACTTTTATGGGGACAGGATTTCACAGTCTGGCATGAGGCCACACGAGCAGGTCTTCCTGGGCATAGCTTTTGAGATGGGAATTCCATTGCTACTTTACCCTCACCCTTATTAAAGCTGAGGCTTGACTGCATCCTGTCTGGAACTCTCCAAGCCCGCTTTCTTGATGTCTTCTGCCTGGTGCTTCCTCCCAGCTAGGTTCTGCCAGGAAGTAGCAGAGCATTGGTGAGATGAGGCTGTGTCAGGGTTTCAGCACTGTCAGGTGGGGTTTTTTTGGGCAGTAGATATTGCAGCATTGAGTTGTGTGCGACTCAACTATCTGCATGCCAGAAGGAGCAGATTTACCAGTGGGGTAAAGTGATGGTATCCTCCTGTCCTCATTTAGTGGTCAGGGACCAGTATGTTGTTGTGATTCTTGCAGCCTTTTTATCACTTCCCAGCCCTGCCCAGTGACCCTGAGTGAACAAGCTCGAAGCTGACAGCAAATAGAGGATTGCATTGCTCTACCTGTCGTTCCCTTCTCAAAACAAAGACAAATCTTAATGCTGATAGGCTGAAAGACCTCAAAAAGACACATGTAAAAAAAAAAAAAATAAAACTGGCCCTCCCCACATTAGTGTCCCAGTGCAGATGCTTAAACCTCTGGGAGGAGTGGGATGAGATTTTTTTTTTTTTATTTAGAACCGAATGAAAACTGTGACCTGGGCAGAAAGTGCAGCTGAGAGAATGAAGAGTGATTTGGGAAGCAAGATTCACCGGTACCTCTCCTGGAAAAGGGTTTTTATTTAACTTGAAAAACATGCCAATAACAGAAAGCATAACTCATCTCATGAAAGTTATGGTTGGCTGTAAAAAAGAATACAGAAAATTTTCCTACTCAAGACGAAATGTTTTTCTTTTAATTCTTTGGTATTCTCTCTGCAGCACTATAAACTCTATTTCATGTCTTGGCCTGAGCTGCAAGATCTAGCTGTGCTTAGCAGAACGGCATCCACTTTCGGAATTTTTGAGATTTTAAGTCACACACCTTCCATAGCATTAAAACCCCACCATATGTCAGTTGGGTTTTTTGCATTTATGAGACCTATGGCTTAGGAGAAAGGCAAAGAGGAAGACTGGAAGGTAAATAGCTAACTAAATGGGTTTTAACTGCTGCATGTTGTTTTAAATATCCTTTTAAAAAACCTAATATTGTAAAATGAGATGGGTTCCAAGTTCAGGGGATTGCAGATGTCATTTATTTTCTTTCCAGGTAGTTCTCTTAGACCATATAGTTCCGGCTGTGATTTAACGTTGAGAGGTTAAATGGAACCGTATGCAATTAGCCATTGGGCAATATAATGATGTGGATTTCAAAGCACACAGAGCCTCCCCCGATTTTTGTTGGGAAACGACTTCCTGTGAAGGTCTCTTATGTTTTTAGAGCTACATAACCCATCAGCCTCACTTTCCCCTGGACCTCCAGCATATGAAAAAAGCGTCTCTGCCGATACGGGGCTTTCCTTGCAGGACAGGGCTTGCTACTGTGTTGGGCTGGGGGACTGAGGAGGGGGAGGCCGGGTCTACTGGTGGGGCTGGGCAAGGTGCTGCTGTCCTGCCTGCTCGCTCCATCCCAGGGCTGCCCTGCCATCTCTGGGTTGGACTTGGCACTTTGTTGGATGTGTCACTGTCTCGGGCATTGTTTGCATTCTGAAATAGTGTGAAAAAAATGCTTTGGAAACTTCCAAGGAAGACATTGAAAATAAATCAATCTCAGCTACATTTTCATTCTGGTGTATTGTATCCCACATCGTCTTGGATTTTTTTTGCTTTCTTCAAACCATTATGTATCAGGATATCGCTTCCAGTAGAGCATCTTCTCCCTTTTGTGAGACACTTTAATTCCATGAAAACTGTCTTGTTTCCTGAAAATAGGCTCTGACCCACACTTTCCAGTCCACCCCAGATACAATATGTAATGTACTTACTGGGGGTATTGAGTGTAATTCCAATGCCTTGGACAAATAAACACAGAGCATTTATTGTGGCTCGCTCTCTAGTCAGATGATAGTTGCCCATTATTACCATGCTTACAAAGTCAAAAGCTGGGACATCTACTGTACACGTTAACAGGACTTATTCCACAGACTCATAATAAGTCTTTATAACCAGATGTGGCTGAGTTATAAATACCTGCAAAAAGCAGCAAGGGTAAAAAAAAAAAAGTAACCAGCATACAGAAAAGTGTCTTCATGACTTTAAGGGTTTGATACTATTTTTAAGCTTTTGATAGTGTTTTTGAGATGGTATACTTTTTTAGTGGGAATGTTATATTTCAGAAAGTGAAGGGGAATTACCTCGGCAATCTAGCAAGCCAGAAGCATTGACAAACAGCCTGAAGAAACAACAGTCTGTAAGATTTCAAAACGTAAACTTGTTTAATTCTGGTTATGTGATGAAACACCTCAAATACTTCTAGCCTGAAAGCCAAAATCTTAGAAGCTTCGTGAAGAACAAGTTTGACAGCCCCAGAGCCCTGTCATTCCCCAGTCTGGGTTTTCCTGCATCCAGCAACAGGTTGCTGCCGCAAGCCCTTGTCCCAGCTTCACCACTGCAAGAACAGCTTCTTGAGTCTTTAAATGCTTTGCTTATAGACTGGGGGGAGAGGCACCAACAAAAGCTCAGGGATGTCTAAGCACTTGAAAAATAAAAAAAAGGTTAAAATAAGGAAATAGTGATAATATTTTTTTTAAGGCTCTCGGACGTCTTTCTTCTGGGTTGGGTGAACCTGAGTGTGTGTTGCATTGCAGCTGCATCAGGGCTGGCAGGCAGGCAGGCGCAGTCATGCGGCAGCACCTGCCTTCCTTCCCAGGCAGAGGAGAAGCAGAGCTGAGCACTTGGATGAGGACAAATATGACGCTCTTCACCCTGCATGAGTCTCCCAGCCAGGAGGTTTCGTAGCAGCCTGTCTGGACCCAGACCCTTTTGTGGTATAAAACTGTTGTAGGTCTGATTGTTTGAATTTTTTTTTTTTCTGTTTAAAAATATGGTCCGTTTGCTTTCGGGAGATAGGCTGTCCTTGCAGACACTCTACTGAACGTGCTGCATCTCCACTGCTGGATGGCCAGATCGTTGTTTTTCCAGTGACAGCTCGTAGCTAATAATAACAAAATGAATGCAAGAAAGAGCTCTCCTATGAGAAAAAAAAACCGTGCAGGCAAATGCTAGACAGGCTAGACAGCTATTCATCTGATGTTCATAATTCATAAAATATAGATCGTTTGCAAAGTAAATGATTTATCATAGAAAAATAAAGCGTGGTTTCCTATAGGCTCCTTTTTAGAAACCTTGCATTTATTTACTTTCGCAGCATGGCTGTTTGGAAAATGTATCTCATGAAATATTAAACATACTTTCTATTTTTGAAGAACTGTCAACATTTGGGGGAAATAGAAATAGAATTAACTAAAAAGAAATCTAGAAAACTGCAAGTGAGGAGAAAAGCTGCAGATTTTTCCTGTCTTTCAGACGGAGCAAATTTTGCAAGTGTCAGTAAAATGTTCCCCTTTTTCTTTTTGGTGGTGCTTCCTGGTCAGCCACAGTTTAAAAGATTGAAATGCATTTGTGTAGGATAGCTTCCTCAAGATCTGATATTAGTACCTTATGCTGGAATACCATCGTACCAAATTACCTGTTTTTTCTCCCGGTAGGGCTGGTGGGTCTGTGGGGCAGTTGAGAATGTGCCGTGGGAGGATTTATGGCATGGTCTGCCTGCCAGGATTCAGCTGAGAGTAGCTCTTGTTTTAAGTGATAGCTGGGTATATTTTATCCAAAGTATTACAATAATAGAAATACAGTGGCATGTGATATTTTTCATTTTACAGTGGAGGTAATCAGGGCTTTTAAAAGGCAGAAGAAAGTTTTGTTTCGGTGAGTTGAGTACTCATTTCCAGGTGAACAAAAGGCTCTTTTACAAGGGCCTTTTTCAGCAAAACTGCAGTTATTTAATTACTGAGAAAAGCAGCACAGTGAGTAGAATACAATTTAATTTGGACAAACAGTTTTATAGTTTATTTCTTTTTTTCCTCACACACATACTGGGTTTCTGTTTGCACAGTGTTACATACCTAATTGACAACCCATAAGGAGCTCAGCAGCATGAAATAAATACCACATGCTGTTGACATTTGTCTTCATGTATGACCAGATATGTCTTTGCTGGGCTATTCGGATAAGCCACTCTAATGGGATCTTAAGAGCTCCACATCCTTAATAAATGTGGGTTTTTAAATAATTTTTTAAATAACACTTTTTATGTTTAGAACATCTGGAAATGGCACCCTTTACTACATTAGGCAGTCACCCTTTTTCTGGAGCACAAGTTCTCTGCCTCAGCAAGGCACAAGCAAGTTTCACGGAGGCAGGGGTTTCTTCAAGAACTGGGAATTTCCTGGCGGTGGCTGATTTAAGCTGTTTTATTTGGTGTATAAATATCATGGATTTACATAGTAGAGCATGGATTTTTCAGTCTCACAGATAAATGAAAACTGTATCTGATTGCCAAAAGCCTCTGGAAGTGTATGGGAGGCTGCATTTGTCTGAACGGGGTTTGCCTCAAGCAATCCAAAGCCAGACTGGTGTATCAGAGTTTTAGGACTTGCAGCACAGCTGTTTGCTCCTCTAATACACAATTGTATTAAGTGATGCTAATTGCTGCCAGTGCACCTTTGTTCTGCCAACTGCAGGCTTTCAATGGCAACCGATTTCAGGTTTTTTAAAGACCTTTCACATCCAGTTGAATTCAGGATTGCTCAGGGCAATATTTTCCAAAGCACTTACCATAGGTCAGTGTGGCTGCTTGCTGATGTAATATTTTTCATGAGAATCGTAATACTATTCTGAAGCTCCAGGTCTCGGAGTCATGTTATTTGAAATTCTCTCCTTTCACTTCAAAGTAATTTTCTAGCAGTTTCAGTTAATAGAAATGTGAGAAATGGGAAGCTCAGGCAAGATGAACCACTTCTGTTTGAAGCTGAGCTGAAACCTTTTGGGATTGATGGATGTGCTGCTGTGGTTGGGTAAGTAAGAGTAAGGCAACTGTGCTGCTCTACCTGCTTGTTTGAACCAGTGTCGCAGGCGATGTGAACGCATGGAGAAATTGCGCTGGGACAGGAAAGTGGATTTCTCCTGGAGGATGGCTTGCCCCATGTAGCCTTGAAGACTGGTGTGATTTTTAATTACTTTGTATTGGGACTGGCACATGTCCAGTAAGAGAGTGAGTTCAGGCTGTCCAATATCAGGCATTTATTAAGTGCTGGTGTGAGGAGCCTGGGGGCCTCTCTCCCCTCAGAAATGGAGATGGGCTCTGAAATTTTGCAATGGGCTTCCAGATGAAGCTGACAAAATAAATCCATAGTTTCACAGTGAATATAACTTCCCAAATACCAGCCCACCCATCACCCTGGGGACCCCTTACACTCTGTGTTTTCCCACAGAATACAACCCAGAAGACCAATGTCACATTAAACTGTAATCAGTGCTGCCAGTTTATTCCCAGCTGTAACTCTGTGTACATTTGTTTCTAAGAGTGATTAAGGTAGAAGAGACTTTTTTTTTTCCACTCTAAGATATGTTGTTATATGCTGAGGAAGAAGAGGGACTGCTAACTCACTTTAGTAGGGACTGTTGTTAATATTTTTCCTATGGTAATCTTGCATCTGGCTTTGCACAGCTTAAGATCTTCAGGAATAGCAAGGGGAAAGAATGAAAAGAAAATGAAGTAACTGAAAAGCAGCTTTCGCCCTAAATTGCAGGGAGCATGGTCTGTTCCCTGGGCCCTCGGTTGTGTGGTTTCCTCAGTGGAACATTAGCTTTTGCACAGGTCCTCCGTGCGCAGGTCAGCTGCCTGATGGCTTGGTCTGTACTGCTAGCCTGCGACTTCTCTATTGATAAATAGTCTGGTCCTCGGGGCAAAGCTTCCCTTAAAGCCTCTGGGAGTCTTTCAGGAGCCTGTCCTGCATGTCTTCTCGGGCTGCCACAGCCGCTGGACACAATGTGAAGCCATTTCTGAGCTGTCATAACTTGTAGCTCGTGCATTAAAGTAAACTGACTCTGATTTCAGTTTATTTTTAAACTCCAGGCTGTAAACCGAAGCAGTTAGTTTAATCTACTGACAGATGTGAATCAACACCCTGGAAGGCAGGGGCAGCCGAGGTACGAGCTGCATGCTTCCAGGACATTCCCTCTGCCCTCAGTTGCAGTGGTGCCCTGGCTCCGCCACCCCTCAGTGTCCTACTGAGCTCTCGGCTGCCAAAAGATGCCCTTGCTGCCAAATCCTCCTCGCAGGCGAGGAAACTGCAGGGGAGCGAGAGGGGCTGACGAGCCTTTAGCCACCTCGGTTCCTTAGTCCTGAATCCTGTTGCTTCTGGGATGTGGCTGCTCCAGCCCTGAGTTTTCCATTGTGGCACAGGTGCAGGGCTCTGATCTTTTTTTAAATTCAATTATTTGCTGGATATCGATGAGATCTAAACAGATGTTTTCAAAAGAAGCTGGATTCTGTAGGAGCAGGCTTAAGTCAAAGCAGTGTGCCAGAAGATCCAGTATCGAATGCACCCCCGGCCCTTTGACATGTGGGTGATTGCTTACAGTCTGTTATTTACTGACATTGCTACGCATGTCTTCCTACATAAACTGATTTGTAATATGGAAAAGCAGAGTCATATGTTTAGCCTTAGAGAGTTTCTCATCTGCTGTGTTCAAAGGGATTCACTAGGTGAGCTTCAAAATGCATTTTGTGCACTTGAAGTCTTTAACAGATTAAAAAAAATTAAATGTTACGTTATTGGTAGTAATAACAAAAAGTATCCCCCCCTCCTACCAGCAAGCATTCAATCTGGAAGGTTTCAAGCGTGCATATGTTTCAGTCACCCTTATTTCTTTTGTCAGGCAAAGGCATGAGGAGTGTTTTACAGTTGAGCTGCTCCTGGAAAAAGACGCTGCCCAACATCCATTAACACATGTAAAGCAGAGGAGATGACACATTTATCTGCATAAATTTGGATGTTTCATATGTCCGTGGAGATAAGCACCAAATGGCTAAATCTCAACTCCTTTGGACAAATGCAAAACGAGGGTGGAGGTTTCTCAGCCGCTGTCGGCTCCATGGTCCACACCCAGGGCTTCATCTTCACGCCTGGAACACCACCATGAGCTGAGGCTTCAGCAGTGTGCCTCCTCAGCTCCCCACTCTCGCAAGCAAGGAGGGAGCTGTGCTTTATGCAATCTGGAAGGCTGTGCTAATGAAGATCTCCCTGGGCATATGGATCCCATTTGTAAGCAGCGGTGAGAATATCCAGGTCAGCCTGTATATTCTGGGGTGTCTGTCTGTCCATCTGTTTTCACATGACTGGCGAATGATGGAACCCTCCAGACCCAAAGGATCGTAAATCTCCGCGACGAGCATGGCCGCTTTTCCCATTCGTCATAAAACAATGAATTAAATTCATGCCTGTCAAAATACACTGCTGGGAGCTCGCCTTCTCCTGCGGCCGGAGGAATACAAAGCCCCATCTCATTGCCGTAATTTATGGCCTCCCGGGGAGATTTGGGTGATTAGGGCTTGGCCCACCAACACGCAGAAAAACAGTAGGAACTCCAATAACTCCAAATGGAAATCTTGGGTCAAATTTATCAAACAAATCAGAGAGAAATCTATTTCTGTTTGGAGAAGGAGGAGATATATTACATGTTTAGTAGACGAGTACAGCTCTGGAACATTTGGCTATTCGGTATTTGTGAGTTTTGGAATTTCTAGCTTAAATAGTATCACCAGAGGACATGTGATGTATTAGACATGAGCACATTTTTAGCCAAATAAAATATACAACTGCAAGCAAAGAGTTTTTTCAACGTTAACAACAACATATTTGTGCAAATGATGTAACCGAAAATTTTCTAGGTAGGACTTAAAGGCAGATTTTTTTAATGCTGGAAAAAAACATGAGGGAAAAACATAAAATGTTAGAAGTGGATGACAACAAAACCAGAGCTGGGAGGAGGAGAAGGTGATAAGGTGCCATTGTTCCACTTAGAGATTTATACTGCTGGTTAATATTCGATATTTGGACAGACTCTTTTAGATCAATCCTTTCTTTTGTATGAACAAGACTATTAATCCAAAACATGCACTGGCCATCCCCTTTCCTACCAAAAATACTGTTTGCTGTTAGAGATGTGCTGAAAAACAAACATGAATAAGTGAGGGTATGTGACGAAAGGTATGCGTACTCCCACCCCACCAGGGATTTTGGCACCCACCCTGGTGTCAGGGCTCCTTTGCAACTGCTCAGGGATGTTCTTGGCATGTTGAAGCTCCCCGCCCTCCCCTATTCCCCTTGGATGGGCAGTGATGCTTCTGGATGATAAGGTGATGTGATACCACGGCAGGAACAAATTATGGCATGCTGTGCGGACGTGGGATGCCCTGTGGGAGACTCCGTGTGCGTGCATGTACACTTGTATATTTGCCTTAAGAGATTATTTAACTGGTGGAACCACCTGCTGCAAGGTGCTCGAGAGCCAAGTGAGGTTTTATTGAGGAGTCAGTATTCAAGCAGGCTGCGAGGACGTCCCCATCACAAAAAAGTGAAAAGCCTTCTGGAAAGATGTTTGTTTGCTAGAGATTTATTGCTCTGTTGCTCTGTACCTGGGCTGGTCTCTCTGATCTGTAATCTGTTAAAAACACCCCACTGGGTTTTCTCTTTGAGGTCAATGGGCTTTAGACAAGCTCTGCCGCTTCTGTGCGACTCTAGCATCCCCATCAATGTATTTGCTGGAATAGCCCTGCAGTAATGGGGGACAGGGCTTGTCCAGCATCTGCATATATTGCAGGTACATTAAAATACCATTTAAGGACTGAGGGAAAAAAAAAATCTGTCATAATTGCCTCCATTAGCCTCTGTAGGAGAAGTAACCTGTGTAATCTAAAGGCACTGGTTTATTGGTTTGCACTTCATAAAATAAGTTGCTGTTAGTTTTATTGTAGCCTTGGCTTTTCTGTTTAATGGGGAAAAGGTAGTTCATTACATGACAGCCTCCATTACCTGTCCAAATTATGCACAGGCTCTGCACTGCAGCCTGCTCAGCTGCTGGAAAGGCTCTGCTAAATAAGAACACATGTTTGGAGGGGGGAAGACTGCTTTTGCCATTTCTGTTTTTTTGCAAAGGCAGGGGTTATACAAGCTACTGTCCTTGCACCTCAGTAAAACCACCACAGGGGTCCTGGGCAGGACCCTGGGACTTAAGAAGCAGCAGGAAAAAAGCTGGGTGCATCACGCAGTGCTGCCCTGATGCAGGTGGGAGTGCGGGGAAAGACTATGAACGGCACGGAGGATGTGCCGGATCCTACCGTGATGCTGGGGATCAGACCTTTGGGATATAGACTGCTTATTTATATTTCATTTATGCAAGGCAGGAAACACATTTTTCACTGTAGAAATAATACATGAATATTAAAAAGTTATTCTTGTCCCAAACTGGGATAAAAAGTTAATTTCAAAATAGCCTGCATACCCAAAAGTTTTGGAGAGTCATGGTTCTGAGTCGCTTAAGCTGCTATGTTTTGGTCAGTTCAAAGTATCTCCCTTCGCAAACCCCAAGTTAACATTTTAACATATGTAATTACCTTTCATCTAAAAAGGAACAGAAGTTGAAAACCAAATGATGTTTTTGGAAAGTAATGAAATAAATAAGATCAGCACTTTTATTTTCAGAAGTTGTTTGTAGCAGGGAGATAAAGTGTTGAAGCTAACCCTTTGTCCTGAAAAATGTGGATTTCAACAAATTATATTCCTTGTGGAATCATGTCTTGTTTAAATTGCCTCATTTGGGAATATGGAACAAAAACTATTAGGAAGGGAGCAGAAAATCACGCTAGAAGAGATGTAGGTAACCCAGGAAGCAGCAGTCAGCTCTCAGCTGAGATGCTCTAAGTGTATGTCTGTCTTCCAGTCCATAAAACTTGCTGCAAATTAGATACTGGACCAATCAGCGCAACTTGAGAGATGAGGCTGAGGTGATGCTGAGCAGATGCCACCAGCTTCCTTCTGGGCCTTTATATGCTCCAGAAATACAGGCTGAGTCCCTGGGTACCTCTGCCCAGTGGGTGGGTGTTCTTTCCAGGGACTTGTGGCTCAGCTGGCAGTCGTCCTGCGCAGCTCATGGCTCGGTTGGTAAAGTCATCACAAACCAGCTTCATAGTCATGGTTTCTGGATGTGCACGCTCCTACCTTGTTCTCTTCCTCCCATCAGGAGAGGAAAGCAACTGTCTGGTTTTGGTTTTGGTTGTTTTTTTTTTTTTTCTTGTAGTGAGATAGAGCTTCACAAGTAAACAGAAGCGTTGAAATACAGTCCTGTATGGTTTAGGTTATCTGGGAAGGAGTATCTGCCTAGGAAGCGCTCCCAGTGCCAGTGAGAGACTATTGGGAGGTGACTGGGGAGTGAGGTTGCTGCAGAAGATCAATGCAATTAATTTATACAGCGAAAGGGATTACTTTCAGTAGTGAGGGGAGGAAGGAATGGAGAGCCAAGCTCTTGATGAAACAGTAGTTCTTAATACAGAAAATAATTACAAGCACCATCAGGAAAGCAAACTGCATGGCTTGAATTTCGGCTTTGTCTCTCGTTCACCCATGAGCCAGCGTATCTGGCAGGTCTGCGGCACACGGGAGCACCTGGCAGCTAACCTGTGAATTCCGTTATACAAGGCATCGGTTATTTACGACAGGCATCTCTGAAAACGAAGGCAAGGGTCCCACGCCCGGCAGTAATTTCAGTATTTCGGAAATAGTTTAAGTGTATGGTAGCCACGTGGAATGAAAGCTGCCACAAATCATTTCCAGCCGCTCAGAGCAGCAACCTGCGCCGACACCTCCAGTGAAGGTGTCCTGCCTCCGGCGGGGACGGCACTGAGGGCGAGCAGCGCTGGGTGCAGTCCCAGGGCCTTCAAGGTTTGGGTGAAACTGGATTTGTTTTGATCAAACTCTAAATTTGTCATGCTTTGAGTATCCCCCCTATTTTTTTCTTCCCTCACTAAAATTCAAGCTGGTGGGAATTGTAGAAGATGGCTCTGAGACAGGGCAAAATGCGGCATGTTCCCTATTTCCATGGAGGAGTTTGGTGTAAATGCCAGTTATTCTTCACAACAGCCCCTGTGAGGGAACCAAAAAGCCATTTTTTAAATAGGTGCAGATTTGTTTGTGTCCTTTAAATGAGTCCTTTAAGGATTTTGGGAAGGAACCAAATAAGGAAGAAATGACTCGCAGCCTTTGACAATGTTGAGGCAAGTTTTTACCACAGATCTGTAAGAGGCAGTGCTCAGCCAGCCACCCTGGTTTATCTCAGGTCAGTGCCTGATCTGCCAGTGGATATGAGAGGGGGAAAAAAAATGGTTTGAAAATGTTTGTCCTGGATAACAGCTTATGACATTTTAGCAATTTTGCTCTGCACTTGCCTTGCCTGTAGGCAGTGCAAAATGCACAAATATTTGCTTGGTTCATGGGTGTCTGGAGTTCCCAGGTCATTCTGGGGGGTACAAAAGCTCCAGGAGAAACTCAAGACACAAGGGCAAAACCTTGGCATTTGCATGGAGTTCATTTCTTTACCGAACAGGCCATGTAGTCAGAGGGGCACTGGTGAACCCCTTATCCAACAGACCTCAGGGCATCTTTGCATTTGTGTTTTAGATGATTCTGTCTTTTTTTCTGGTAATGATGTGATTTTAGTATTGCTCGTGCTACCACAATGCCTGCTAATTATTCCACAGACTAAAGCAGCCACGGGTGTAAATGGCTTTCTGAGCCTGCCTCCCACTGGATTTTCAGTTCCTCAGCTGGGAGAGAGCAAGAGCTTTATGTGGCTTTCCTTTGTGCTTCTTCTATAAATTCAAATGCATTTATTTAAGGTGTCTCCCTTGCTAAGGGATGCGATGTGTGCCTGTGCCTGCTGGACCTTCCCTGCCCACTTAGGCAATATAGAAGCTTTAGAGTATTGAGGATGCTTTACACTCAGGGTGAAGCCCTCTGCAGTCAAGAGAGATTTAAAAAAAAGGAGCAAGGCTCCCAGAGTTCATTCTGACAGTTATTTTTAAAAATAACTCTTTATATTTACCTTTCTTACGTTCAGCCACAGCAGAAAACACTTGTAACTCTATGTAAGACACTTACACTGTTCAGCTTCAGTCATGCAGCTCAGGCATACAAACGAGCTCCAGGTTTTATATGCAGTTCATTCTTCATATTGCCTTTCTTGGCTTGTTTATGTTAGCTTAGCCTCCATCAAAATGATGTCTTAATTAAATCTGAAAAATGGACATTTGACTTTATTTTAAGTGATGATTTCATTCTGCTATGGGTATAAATTTAAGTTATACATAACAGACATACACTCTGCACAGCTCATTCCTGGATTATATATTATTTAAATGATAGCATTTTCTTCCACTCCATATTTTTCAACTGTTTGTTTAAAAAAAAAACAACCAAAAAACCAACAAAACCCAAGCCAACCACCAAGCTTTCAGCTCACATTGAAATGAAAATCTGTACAAGATTTCTAGCCCTGTATCTGAACGATGGGTCTGTAATGTATAGCCTCACCTTGTATTTCTTTTGGAGAGTGAATCGTGGGAGTAACGGTACTGGTTCAAGCTGTGTCTCTGCTTGTGAACCTTGAGTTATCTCATGTGCAGAGCAACGTCACCAAGGTGCCAGGTTGCGGAGGTAATGAGGACCCTGAGCCAAAATATGGGATAGAGGAGGGTAGTGTCGGACCAGCCCATTTGGCTGTTGGTCGCTGTTATAGCCCCGCAGCCATAAGGTTACCTGAAACCGGGATTTCTTTAGTGTCTTGCTGTGAAGATGCCCATGGACCTCCACAGACCTTGATGGGTGGCTTGTGGTACAAGGTGCAGTGTTGCACCTTTATTGAGGGCTACCTTTTGGGTCTGGGTTTCATTTAAAGATTGTGTCATTTCAAACCAAGCACCGGACTAAAGGCTTTGCTTTAGTTTGCAGAATTTGTGAGAGAACA
This sequence comes from Opisthocomus hoazin, assembly GCF_030867145.1. Classification (NCBI taxonomy): domain Eukaryota; kingdom Metazoa; phylum Chordata; class Aves; order Opisthocomiformes; family Opisthocomidae; genus Opisthocomus; species Opisthocomus hoazin. The sequence goes on from NC_134415.1 coordinate 53,405,457, forward strand.
CAAATGACCCAGATACAAAGTGCCTTCTCTTTCCCCCTGCAACCATCCAAGTCCCATTTGTGGGCATTCCGGATTTTACATTTCCAGCAACGGTGTCTGCAGTGCCTCTTGAATGATCCCTCCTCCACCAAATAGAGAACAGAGGCCTTTAAAATGTGGAAAATTAAGAAAATGCAGAACACATCATTAAATCATATACTCAGGAAGCTGTGGCAATCTTTCCTTCCACTCACAGACGGTCCACTATAACTGAAATCTATATTTTAATGATTTCCAGTTTGGATGCCCCCAATGTGCAATAGAGAACCTCCACTGTTTGCCATAGAATGAAAGGGAAAATTGGGTGGTAAAAAGAAGAATGCTGCAGCTAATGCAGAACAGTTGCATGTTTATGTTCCACATTGCCCTGAGCAAAACTCTTCCTTTTATTTTGGAGAAAAAGCAATTGCTCTCCTCCCAGGGTACAGCGGCTGCGCTCACATTATGTTTACTCATCGGCTCTGACAGGTTTACCCGGAGCAGCTTTTTGAAGCGGCTGCTCTCCCAACATCCACTGGCCCTGTAACGCTTTTAAGTCGCGGGGCCACAGCATATAACGCTACTCTGGCCTTTCAAGATGCTAGGCAGAAAGGGAGACTGCTGACATATTTTATTTTTTGCATAGCATTTCCAACTGCAGAGGGCTGGAATAACTCCAAACTTGGTTTTCCTGAGGTTCCCCTCTGCCAGGCATCTATCACAGTGTGCAGCATCCCTTAAACCCTGCCGGCTGCTGCTTGGGCCAGCCCAGGGCAAAGCCGCTGGCTTATTTCAAGTAAAATATTGGCACATCCTACACTGTGTGTTCAGGTAGAGAGGTGGTCTACTGCTTCAATGTATTTACTCATCAAGTATGGTGGGTCTGTGTTATGGGCTTATTTCTGTCAGTACCTTTCTGTTTTTTACAGCTTACTGATAGACTATTTGATTTTCTTCTGGAATTGTTGGATCTCGTCAAAGATTTCCCTTAAAAAATTAAGAGCATAAAAGCTAATTTTTTCTTCTGTTTTCAGGCAAAACAATTTAATAGTCACATAACTATATATTTATGTATGTATGCATATACATACACACATTTCTACACTCTCTTTTCCTAAACACCTGAAGTCACAAACATTTATGTCTTATTAACTAGAAATTATCAGATAAATAAACGTTGAGTCTGACAAGGAATGGGGGTCACATTGGCACGTGCCGTTTGCTGAGGAAAGGCTCTTGGCAGGAAAGGAATGTAAATTGGAAGGCTAAATATTAAATACTCTTTCACTAAGTTTGAACATTAAGGTATATTTAATACAAAGAGTGAAAATAAAATTGTGGTCATAGCAGCATGGTTTATTCTATTTTTCTCACTGTTTCAGTACAAAGTAATACTGATTTGGTGAAATAGCATTTCTGGAATTGAAGATTTAGCCATGCCAAGGCTGGAAATAGGACTTAGGGGCTTGGAGCCTGGGGGATGCCCCTGTGCATCCATGCCAAAGGGGAAGAACCTCTCCTTGTCCCTCTGCCGCTGGCTAGATGCTGCAGGAGCCGGAGCTCTCCTGCTGAGTGAGGGTGTTTGTTGCCCACCATGCCGTGAAGGAGCTGGACTTTCCTGGCTTTGTTCTTTCTCAGGATAAATTCACTTAAATCTGACTTGGCCGCCTGTGCCCGCAGAGGCATGTTTTTGTAACTCCCCTGTTACCGGGAATGCAGTTGCAGTTTTTCTCAGCGGGTTCAGTCCTGGCCGGGAAAGGAATCGGAGAGCTGTGCTGCCTGTGAGGATCAGAGCTGCATCTCCGTGTTCACAGTGTCTCCGGGGCAAATCCTTCCATTTGGGGAAGTGCTGTTAGATTCACATTGTCCTCGCTGCTTTGTGCTCTCTGAGCATTGAGGATGTAGTTTCAGTTTTCAGCCAGCTCCACAGAAAAAAAATTGGGGGAAAAAAATACAAGCAATGGCTTTCTTTTTTTGGTGATGGTTGTGTCTAAGTTCATCTCATATAACCGTGCTGCGTAATGTGTTTCCAAAGCTTTCATGGGCATGCATGCATCAAATTGCTCTCGGGAATATACAATTACCTATCCTTGCCACTACTTCCCTTGCTGGAAACCACCGTGATTTTAGCCTCATCTCCCTGAGCCCATTTGTTTCCAGCCTCTGGTCTGGGATGGAGTTGCTCACTTCCCTACAACCGTGTCATCCTTACGCTCAACCACTCGGGTTTATTCCCCGCGTGATGGGAGTGTAAATGCTGCTGCTCTTGTAGGCTGCGTGGGCACGTTCCTGCTGTGTTTCTGCGGCTCTGAGCTGGGCTTAGGTGTACGGCTTTATGGGGAAGGTGGTCCCAGGCTTTTCCCTGCAAACCAGTCTTGCATGCAAAATACGAGACTGCGCTGCCGCCCTCCAACGGGGATCCAAGGGGAGGAATCCTACCCCGGTGGGGTTATTCACAGTATTTATTATTTGCATTGTGGTAATGCCTAGAAGCCTCCGTCATGGCACATTGGGCTTTGTTTTTCATTCCAGGCAGCTTGGCAAGGGTGAGCACGCTTTGCTGAAAAAATGAGATGGGAGGAAAAAAAAAGCCAGACAATGCAGTGGCTGGATTCTTGACTGGTGTAAGTCAGAATAAACTGATTTATGTCAACTGAAGGGTCAGCCCTATGCTTCTGGCAGTTAGATGGTGGCTTTGGGTTTCTTCTGGGCTTTAGAAGTGTCAGGTGCTAGACCAAAGCAGATAAACACACCATGCTTTGTCTTGCCCTAGGCGGCTGATTTACCATGCTTGCTGGCCCTTACTGGCTTTTCTGGCTGCTTGCTGGCACTCAGCAGCTGGGCAGAGAGCAGTTTTCTTCTCTCCATGCTTAAGTGCATCGCTTCGGGTTCCTGGGTGGGTGTAAATCAACCCTGTGCCAGTGTCACCCCCTCCGAATGCACTGCATGCTCTAAGCTGCATGCAGTGGGTCTCCGCCGAGCCCTTGGCTTTCTTCCTCCTCCCTATTTCTGCTCCATCTGCTCGCATACAAAAATTGGTGGGAAGTCGAAATGTTCAGAGACTCCAGAAATGTTCAGGCATAACCTTTTGATGAGCAATATACTCCTTAACTCCATAAAGAAAGAAAAAACATTGGATTTTTGGGGTGAGAAGTTACTACATGGGAGGGAGGAGCGTGGATGTCTTCTCAATTTGGGGTTAGGGATTTTTATATTATAGTGTTTCTGCTAAAAACCAGTCAAGAAATCAAAGTTCTGTCTCACTGTTTGAAACTTGTTGGTTTCTGTTTTCGGGTCAATTGAATTCTTTCTTGTTGAGTCCCTAACCTTCCTCTGAAGGCCAGATGGAATAAAGACTCTCTCTTCTGCCTGGTGGAAAATTACACAAAACCCAGAAAATTGATTTTCTGGAGCTTGCTAAATTTTGTATAAGAGCCAGACAGTTTTTGTGTAGCCTGGCTCTGAATGACTGGAGTTTAGTCCTGAATGATGTGAATTAATGATGATTTCTCAGTAGCATCTTTTCCCCAGCCGGACTAAATTAGTGATTCCCCAGTGGAGCTGATGGGGGTTGGGCCAGTTCCCGCCAGCTAAAATTTGGCCATTGGAGACTTCTGTAAGATGTGGGAAAAGACATTGTAGGTTGTGAGTTACCCGTTTGGAGCAGAGGAGAGGGCCTCGGCGCTCTCACATGGTGGACAGTAGTGGTGGGCCGTGGTGGGACCAAAGCTCCCATGATGGTGTGTCCCCCCAATGCTGCCGGTGGTCATAACAGGAAGGCTGGATTTTTTTACAATAATAATAAGAAAGAAATTGGGGAAAGCATGTAGTTTAATATCTAGACTCCTAGTGTATTTTTCAGTATATTTTTGGAATTCCATGAAATACTGAAAACTTGTTCTTCCTTACCTGACGCAAGGTGTTTGAGGTAGGGACCTGAATTTTCTAGTGATTCTGAAAGTTGGGCTAGGTTTTTCAGCAAATAGCAGGTGTTGCAACAGACAGTTATTAGGCAAACACTGATTTTTAGACCTAGATTAAAAGCAAAGCTTCAGTTGTCCTAATCCAGAGTAAACAGAATTAGGTTGGATGTTTGGTGTTGGGTTTCTGCATTAAGTTGCAAAGAAGACTAGAGATGGCAACAATGTTTGTACACAAAGATGCTGTGCTTGTTCAATTTGAGGTCTAGAAAAGTCACCACAGGATAAAATGGGAGATCAGATTTTGATCGAGGCAGAGTGTCTTGGTATTTTCTTTTCATCTCTCATTGTTTCTAACCACAAACATCTTCTGTCTCCCTCAGAAAAAAATGCCTACTGCTTTTTGGCCAGGTAAACTGCTGGTCTGTGGTTTAGCTCTGCATGCTAGCATCTACTTTTCACCAGAAGTCTTTCCGAAAGCCAAGTAGTTATGGCTCTTGAAAAAATATTGGCCCGGATGTGAAGATTTTAGAAATTGTGATTTGGGTTGGGGTTTTTTTAATGAATTTTATAAGTGTAAAGACAAAATTATATCAGTGACTTAAAGAAGAAGGAGACTTGAGATGCTGGACTTATCTGAGTGGTTGCTAGAAAACTGACTTTGAAAACAATACCTTCTCGTTTTAGTATTATTTCCTCTGCCTTTTTATGACCAAAATGGGAAACATTCAAAGGAAAGAGAAGGAGAGGAGGCAACGAAAAAAAAAATATGTAGCTTGTGTCCATAAGAAAACAGATTTTTTTTTTTTCTTTGAAATTGCTTTTTTTTGTAGCTTAAAGACTCCTTGGACTGTGTTGAGGTCAAGAGACGTTTGCAGTCATACTGGTGCACGATTCCCTTTTCTGTGGCTGCTCACAGGCAAATCCCCTTAACTAAAAACACAGCAACTAGACAATAATGGGGAACAGAGCCAAAAACTACCCAATGACAACATGTTTAGTAGCAGATAAAAAAAACCCCCAAGGAACAGCTCAAAGGAACGCCTCATCTTAAACTTATTTTGGCCCAAATGTCATCCACTTTACGAAGTCTTTTATGTCATAGTTGTTTTCTCGTGTCGTTCCTTCTGGCAGATGTAAGAATTTCTCTGTTCCATCTCGAACATGTTATCTAAGCGGCACGCACTGTCCGCGATCTCCGACATGTCCGCTTCTGCCATGGAACTTCACGGGAGTTCAGTGATGCATTAATTTGTTGGCCAGATTTTGTTCCTTCCCTTGTAAACCCACCTCCTCCTGCATTCAGCATGTGGCATGGTACCTGCTGAATATCTGAGAGGCCGGGGGTAAATCTAGCCTTTGACCTTTAACTTGTTGGAGGGGTATTGTGTGGTTTCCCTAGATTCAAGACAGATCCCCTTGCTTGGCAAACTGCTGTCCTGCACAGGGTTAAAAAGATTGTAGCACAAATGCACAGACTTGGAAGGAGAGGGAGGGCTGAGTGTTTGCATAACCAGAAGGGGAAAATGTTCACGGGAATTAAAAAAGAAAACTAAGCAGTTTATGACTTGAATTTTGCAGTGTCACTAGGATCTGTTCCCAACTTATGGTTTTAGTGCAGGAAAAAGTCTCTGCGCCCTAACTGTGGCACAGGGCCTCTCAGATTTGCCTGTGACAGCTTAAGAAAACATTTTCCACAGCACCCGGGAGCTTCTCTGCTGCGTGGACCACCCCATCGCAGAGCCCAGCGCGGGCCGCTTTCCCTTTGCTCGTGGGCGCGCAGTTTGGCCACACTGCCTTCAGCAGGAGGAGCTGGTGAGATGCAGAGCAGGGCTCTCTGAGCAGGTGCTGAATTAGCCCAACCTAAACGTGTCCAGGTTGGAGTAAAGCAAAGCTGCGTGTTTGCCTTAGATAAGGATTTTGAAGCGCCTCCATAATGCAGGGAGCTGCGGCAGTGGGGAAAACAGCAATGCCCAGGATGTGTCGGCTTTGGCTCAGATGCCTCTGTCCTTCAGGAGGCTGTTATCATTCTGGATTGGTATGGAGACAGGAGGTTGTCCTACAGGGGTATCACACTCCAGCGCTACAACGTGGGAGCAGCAGGGAGCAAATTTGGTCCCAGCTCCAGCCTTTTCCATTGGGATATTAGGCTTTCAATGCATGCGGCATATTCCAGTGCAGGGGGCTGCAGCTATGTCCCCCTTTTTGGCTAACAATTCATCCTGGGGCATGTAGGCTTGTAAGTGAACCACCAAGTAATGGGCTTTGCATGAAGCAGAGAAGAACGAAGTCTCGGACTCTCTAATCTGGAGTTTTCAGTGGTGGGTGGCATGATGAAAAGGCATAGGCTAGCATGGGCTAGAGACAAACTGCTCCCTAATCCAGCTCTGGAAAAGACAGGAAGGAGGAAGAAGATGGTGACAGATAAGACTGAGGCTCTTTTAGAGATGGTGTAATTTATGCCTTGTCCCCGAGGATCTAGGTATCTCGGAGGCATGCAGGATGATTTGTATCCTGCCTTCTGAACTCCATGACAAGGGTAAAGAGCTCTGGGAGCATCACTGCTCTGGAAACCTTTCAGCACAACAGCTCAGACGGTGTGAGTGCCAGGGGACATGAGGTGAGCAACTGCTGGAGCTTTTACCTCCCTGCATTTTGGTCCCCAAAGTCCTGCCATCATTTGCAACTCTACTGCTTCTCCAAGTCATTAAGGGTCTTTTAATGGCATTAAGCCTGAGCTGGAAAGAAGTAACCCGGTCCAACAGTAATGCAGTCGGATGAAACCTGGGTGGAAAGCTGCCGCTGAGAGCGCAGCTGTGGAATACGAGTGCCAAATGGTATAGGAGGTTTTCACTGGCTACCACGAGAGCAGCTCTCTGCGTTGATGAATATCTGCTCCAAAACACTGTCAGGAAGGCACGTGCCAAGATATGTGCACATTACTGGGAAGCAGGTGCTGCTTAGAGGAAAGGTGAAACTTCAGAGCCAAGAGCAACAGCAGAGGCAGAGAAGAGCCTGTCCTTCCTCGACATGTGTCAGTGGCAGACGTGGCAGTGTCCCAGCACAGCCCACCAGCACCACCTCCTTTTCTGGATCCGGACACAGACAGACGTGATGCCAAGGAGCTGTGAAACAAAAGACATTCACAGGGCAATAACTCATTTGCACATTCCTTCCACCTTATTTTTTTCACGCCGCGGTGACCAAGGAGTGCATGATGTGCCACAACACGTGTCTGAGGCTCAGGTTCCCATTTGGTGCTGCAGGTGTAGAAACCGAAGCGATGAAGGGGATTAAGTGCCATGTCCCTGGGCAAGCCAGGGAAAACTGACCTCTTGTTTGCTGGGTCCCTGCGCGAGGCACCATCCCTGAGACCCCACGGTCACCACCGTGGTACAGGGATAGGAGGACATCATAGTGCCCCGTGTCCACAGTAGTATCGTTAACGCTGGTAGTGCTATTTCAGGGGAGTGGGCTTAACCAAAACAGTGCGAAGCATTGCACCAACCCTATAAAAATAACCCACGTTTTAATACATGCACACAACCATTCCCGTGCCTGACCACTCTCAGGAACACTGCAATCCAAGCTTTTGTGACTTTAGCTAGTGCCTTGAACAAAGTTGGGTGTATTTTTTTTAAAGCCCTGGCTTTTGAGTCGTGTTATTACACACAACTGTGTTTTTAACAGTTGAAAGCCCCTAGGCTTCCTAGCTGTAGAGGAAAGCTTGAAAAGACCCTGAGTCAAAAATGGCAAGGAAAATGAAAAGAGCCCAGGATTTATTATTTTTCTTATTATTGTTTGCCTGGTTTCTGAGCTTGTCTTCAATTTTCTTTGGAGCTAGCTCATGATTTTTGAACTCTTGGGGCTGACACTACTAGAGCTGGGCTCCAGTGAAAGTGCCTGACTGCTGCATTTCAACTCAAGCCGCTTTTACAGCCTGTAAGCAGGACAAAACAAACAAGTTTGTATTATTTCTGTTTTACTAGAGTCCATACAAACGAGTGAGTTTGTTTCCTCATGGCTTTCTTTCCTGGTTGTAACACCCAAATTCTATCCTTGTTCCTCCACGTTAAATGCAAGACTCCTCATCCCACTGAGACTGAAGTGAGTAAATCTCTTTATAATCTTTGAACCTTTTCCCTGCAAGATGCTGAATGTAAACAGGTAAGGTTCTCAGAGCTGAGAATTAAACTGACAACTCTTAACCCCGAAAATGAGCTGCCAAGGCAGCTTCTTGGGCCATCACTGTGGGATGGAGGGAGCTGGATCCCAAAGCCCTTCCTGGGGGTACCCAAGCACCCAGTAGCTGTGACATACCTAGCTTTGCATCGGCTGGGCAGGGTCCCACAGCATGAGCTGGTGGATGAATCTCATGGCACAGTTCCTTCCCAACTGGGGACCTGGCTTGCTCCTCCATCCACACATCTTGAGATGAACCTATATTTTCCTACACTTGAACATGGTTAATCTGGACCTAAGCCCAAAAGTACATAATGTTACAAAATCTGCCAGTAACACGGGGGAGAAATAAGGGAATCTACTACTTTCCTCTGGTATTTTTATTATGAATCATGTTCATTACAAGACTGCTCACTGGAAAGCTTCAGGCTTTTCTTTTTTTTTTGGCCGCTTTGTTGGTTTGGCAAACATCAGTGTCATTTGGGAGGGTGTAAGGGTTAGAGAGAAGACTGGTTGCTGTCCCTGGAGCTGTAGGAGAGAAGAAGTGATGGAGAAAGGCAGCGAGGGCTCAGCTCAGAATTTGTGAAACTATTAAAATCCCAGTTTGTTACCAAAATTACTTTTTAAAGGTCACTTTCCAGCAAGCTGGGAAGTGGACGCATTGACTTTCCGGAGGCTGGATAATGGCACATGGAAATGCAGGAGCTTGGCTGGGTTTGAAGACATTTCTTTTGCAGTTCCAGGGCTCGGGCAGCTGGTGCTTTCACAAGGACACCAAATAGTTTGAGGCGCTCTGCGGAATCATTTAATGTTGGATGTGTTCATTTCAGTGGACTGCCTTATGTATTTAGCATGCGATGCAGAGACGTGTGTTGTGAGATCTGTTCTGCAGAGGGGCGCCTGCGCTTTAGGTCCAGTGAAGTAGTGTGGGTTTTCGAGCAATATTCAGTTTGGCAGCCTCTAGATCTGTGTGATCTCCTGGATCCACTTAAGAAACCATTTCAGCTGGCTTCCTGGACCTGTGAGTGGCTGGGCTGGGTGAAAGGATCTTCCCTTTTCATGGCAACTGCTTTTGGAGTAGCAAAACCCATCTCTAGTTCAACTTTGTATTGTTTCCCTTGTGTGTCGGTGTGACAGGTGGTGTTTAAATGGAGGAAGAGGACCCAAGTGAAGGCTAAATGGGAAGTTCATTGATTTTTCACTTAAATTCTCTAACAAAAAGCCTGGAGCTACAGGACCATCATGCCAGAATGTATTTTTTACCGCCTCCAGACCTAGATGCATGCTTTGCCCAGAAAAAGACATAGTAAGTGCAATAATGGAGTTGTCCCTCTGTGAAAGGCTGTTGGAAGGACAGGAGAGGATGTGCCCAAGGGCAGATGTACAGGGAGATATAGAAGTGTGGTAGTTTATACTACATGCATGTGTGTGTTACTGGAGTCTGTAGGAGGCAATTGTGTGCCTATGGATCGTATGGTTTGGAGAATGAAGGAGAAAAGCAATGAACATGTCAGCAGAACTGAGAACAGTAATCTAGGCTCAAATGGATGAACTGACCAGAGGATAAAACCAGCGTCCACTTGCAAAGCCTGCAGCCCGCTCGCTCCCACACACGGCTCTTGGATGCATCAGGCTAATTGAGGTGCCGTGGTTCACAGTGGCATGTGTGGAATCATTTACTGCAGATGCTAAAAATCAATTATTCGGTGCTTTCTCAGCTCTGAGCTGGGCTTGGCGTTGGGATCCTTTCCTTTCTGTGGACTTTGTCTGCACTAATCATTTTTATTGTCACAGTGAGGGAGGAGGAAGAAAAATGACTCCTTTACTACTGGTGGTAGGGATTTCTTAAAATATTAAGCTGATGCAAAAACGCCAAGCATCACAGCAGTAAAAATGTAAGCCACTAATAAAACAGAGTTAGTGTTTCACGGTGCATACATTTCTCAGGGTATCCTGCTGATTTCAAGTGACTTTGCTTTGGCCCATACATTTAGCCTTAAAGCAACAGTCAGCGATTATGTTGTGATGAAGGTATTGGTCTATAATGATAAGTGAGATAATTGTGATAGTAACTAATATTGGTTATTTTATTGATGCCAGGAGCTTTGCCAAAAACCCCAAAGACCCTTGTAGAAGACTCTGATCCCAAGGTGGTTTCGGTTGACTGTACCTGTTGTGATTAGCCCCAGGGAAATTCTCAGTCACTGGCACAGGGGTGGGTCTGCTTGCAATGAGTAGAGGCAAGATGGCAAAAGACAACATACAGAAAAAATGTGATTTTTTTTTTTTTTAATCATATGGGTAACTTAATCTGCCCCTATTTCAGTATAGAGTGCTGACTTCTGTTTAAGATCATGAACTGTATTCTTCTGACAGGTCTTGAGGTGAATAGTTACCTTCAATATCTATTTTTGCTTCTATTACGAAGATATTTACCCATCATTTAATTCACAGTAGGCGGCAACCTGGCAGTCCAAATGTATTTCTTCTAGCAGGGCAGAAAGTTTCTTTAAAAAAAAATTAATCTGAAGCACGTTTCCTCGGACTTCCCGCTTCTAATGTTTCTTTTAAGAATCTGAAAACAAAACGAAAAACAACAACAAAAAAAGGCTCATGCCCCTTTTTCATGCAATAACCAGCTAATTTAATAAATTTAATCCTCCCTTGGGAAGGTTATAATTCTGTATTAATTTTAAACAGACGCTCTGTGCTGCAGCTACTTTTAATAATACCATTCTGCGAGATGTGCCAGCGCTGTTCGGTACGAGTCATCGCTGCTGGGCAGGCAGCGTCCAAGGAAGGGGGAGGCTTTGGGGCAGCCGGGATGAAAGAGCAACCTGAAATATTATCAGGAGGGAGGTGGAGCAGCAGCCAGGCATGATGCTGGGTGCCTGTGCTGCTCTCTGCCCTGTGGCAGGGGCTGCTCAGAGCACGGAGCGTCAAGGCTGAAAGTGGTTGTCTCCATCCGACCGAAGAGAGTTGAGGGCATGGGGAAAAGCAGAGTAAAAAATGGAGTTGCCAGCTGATGGGAAATACCAATTTCTTTCTTTTTACCTTATTTTTGCTGGTGTTCTTTTTTGAGATCAGAAGTCAAGCCGTGGCACCCCTTTGCCAAATGGAAAGTCACTTCCTCCCCAAAAGCAGAATTAATTTTGGAAAGAATGCAATGTTTTGCTTCAGCATTTCTGATCACTGTAAAATGTTCTGACGTTTCTCTTCAGGAGGAGTTTTCTCTCGGATTTTTCCCTGATTGCATTGGGTGGATTTTTCCATCCAATTCCACAGGAAAAAAGTTGACTTTGGAAAAAAGCAAGACTGGTCCCAGGAGCAGCATCTGGCTGAGATTGGAGACCTGCTCCCGTGGGATGGTCCTGGGGGAGGACCTGTCCCAGGAGAGCAGCAAGGTCCCCAAGCCCCACAGGGACACCTCGGCCCAAGGGAAGCCACGGTAGCTGTCTGCTGATTCCCAAGCATCCTTGTCATGTGCATATTGGGATGTGCTTGCTTGAAGTTTTTTGAAGCAGCATGGTTTTTGCAGCAAGCTTTCTGTGGGTTGGGATGGGATCTTTAGCAGGTGTAAACTGGCACAGCTTCATTTCACCTTCAGAGTTTCTGCCAGCACATCCTCTTTGGTCATCTTGTAAATAAGTATATATGCATCTACAGAATGACTTCATTAAAATCGCTCCTAGTCTAACTCCTTTGTCTGAAGTAATGTGAACATGTGCTTTGTTTACTAAGGTAAAATTGCACTCTACTGTTCTCAAAGAGGAAAAATAGCTTTTTTAATTTTTCTTAGAAGAATGCATTCAGCAAAGATCTTCTGGTAATAAGCAGGTTTTTTTTCCACTAAGATTGTGTTTTCATTTTGTTTCATGAGCAAATGGTTTAGGAATCGCAATCAGCCTGTTTCAAAGCCCTTTCTGCCTCCTTCAGCTGCCCTGGCATATTAATGAACTCAGAGGAAATTGCTAGAAGCTGAGCTTTGTGTATTAGTGTATCAGTTATGGTTTTGCTTTATTTGCTATCAATGAAAGAAATAGAGATACCAAATCATGATCAGACTGTAGTTTTAAAACATACCAGGGAGGTGAGAAGGTGTTTAGCTCTCCAGTGCAGTACCAAACTCAGTTCCTTTTCTTTCCATTGCAGTCCCAGATGGTGAACTCGGGGTGCTTTTAAGCAGCAAGAAGTAAAATATGGTGAACTATCTTTGCAAAAAGCCTCTGTGTGTTTTGTTGGCCACAGTCAGCCTTTCATCTGTCTCAGCCATCCAGGGATGGCTTCTGGTACGTGGATAGGTCGAGCTGGGGGTCCCTATCCCATTGAACTGTGCTGATGTACCTCTGGAGTTGCTCTCACTCGGATCCACCAGCCCCTTGGCAGGGCCAAAGCTACTCTCTCTAGGGCTGTTTTCACCACTGGTTCTTCTCCTTCTCCTGCTGGACACTTTGCCTTGAAAAACTGGTATCTTCAAGAGCTGGCTGTGTTCTTGTGAATGCAGCCATAATTTCACGTTACTTGGCAGCTGACTGCGAAAAAATAGGGGAAAAGATTCCCATTTAGGTGCAGGAGAAATGAAAAGGAGAAAAGTTCTCAGCAAATAACTTTATCTGAAATAATGATATGAAGTATATTCTGTGAAATCTCAGCTCCTTCTGGACAGGGTTTAGAGAAGGCAGATGAAAATGATCAAAGAACTAGAAAAAATGTTCCTCTGCAGAGAGTGACACTTGGCTTTATCAATCTGGAAAGGGAAGTGAACTGTAAAGCGAAAGCATGCTGAAGAGGATTGGTTAGGACGAAGCGTCTCTCCTACTTTTCATGGTGTCTGTGCTGTTTCTTCTTCTGGAGCATCACTCCATCTGCCATGATAAGATTTGCATCAGGAGAGGGCTGTGAAGCAGTACACAGAGGCTTTGGGAAATATGCACGTGCTCTCAGCATCAGACCTCTCTGCACTGTGATCTGATTGCTTCAGCAGCAGCATCCTTTCACCTTTGTCATCGCAACCCTGTCCAACCCTACCCCGGTACACAAGTGAATATGTTGGGTGGTAAACAGGAGGGAATAAAGCCCATGAATGCATGCCTCTGTATTCTCTGAGCTTAGCTGAAATGAGGAATTTCCAAATAAAAGTGTCAGGTTTAGGCTTGTATTACAGGATAAAACACCAAGTACTTTGGTGAAAGTCAGAAAAATTCCATCAGGACTGGATGTAAACCAGCTGAGAATCTCATTTAGCCCCCCTCCACCCCAAAATCATGCTCTTGTGTTCTCCTATCACTGCTGCTCTAGCTGCAAAAATTCTAATTATTTGGGGGTTGTGGAGAAATCTGCTAACCTTGAGAGCTGATGTCACGTCCCAGTTGTCCAAAATGCGCATTACTGGGTTGAGCAACACCTACAGGCACGTTCTGCTGTTCCTTTATCCCTTCTGGCATCTCACATATTTACTTTCCTTTGCGGCTGGGAGGTAGGGAGGCCTCTGGCTGCACGGAGGGTGATGAAGTGGAGGAATAGCATGTCTGCAAGCTGTGCGATGCAGCTGATACCGTGGGATGCCGACATCCAGTGCAAACCACTGTTGGCCTGACCTTTTCCCAGCGATACTTGTGTTTCCAAATTGTTTTCTGCACCAGTCAGGTATTGCAGCTCACTCCTAACTAAAAGGGATTTGTGAAGTGCTCAGAGCTTCAGGATGTAAAACTCCACATTGCAGGTCAGAGTACAACAACTCTATGGTTATGTGTCCACTCATCTTAAGGTCAACCTTCATCCAAAAGTTGAGCTACTCAGATAATCTTTCCCCCCCTGCAAAATGTTTGTGTGCTTTGACATTTTTAGATAAAATCCTGGCTAGGTACTATTTGGAGACACAGGGAAATTCTGTTCAGAGTTACAGTGGTATCCTTCTGGAGTGACCAGTCTTGAGTTGAGGACAAAATTTGGGCTCTTTAGGTGTGAGTTGCTATCCTATGCTTTGAAAATGCCCAGTCAGGGCTCACTCCATAGCCTGTGGATTTAGATGAGAAATGCAGTCTTGGTTTCAACAGAGTTTGGATCAGCCCCCAAAACAGCACATTTCTTGTTTGCATTTCACTTCCTCATTTAAGATTAATCAATATAGTTCCCTACTCTGTGCGGGAATGAGGGTGGAAGGGAGAACTCAACTCTTAACCCCCAGTGTTGAAATCCATGCGAGGAATGTCTCGTTTTATTTTCCTAGCCTTTCTTATCCTGCTTTGCTCCTCCTGGGAGCTGTTTGCGTGAGTGTTTTGGTGTCGTTCTATTTTTGCTAGCCTTCTCCTAATCCACCCAGCTCTGTGGGGTATATGAACATTTAACATAGTTTCATGTCATTTCCGTGTTGATCTTGCACACTGGAATTTTATTTTAATGAATTACATGTATATTTTACTCATGAAAGCAGGCAAAACGCAGCTTAAAAGTGAGAGGAAAATACCTATCAAAAACTCTAGATAGGCAAAGTGGGCAAAGTCTGAATGTTTTTAAATACACCACTGTTGCCATCTATATTTTATCACTTGTGTTATGGTTAAAGCTAAAGGCATCTGCAGAGATGAACCTTTGAACACATTTAATATGTAGTAATTCCCACACTGAAGAAAAGAAAACTACGAAGGGAACTTACTCGTGATGGTATGTATTGCAGAATTGTAGGTGTTCTGAGGCACAGACCAAGACCCGAGATGATTTACAAGACATCATAAGAATACAATAGAAGATCGATAGAAGAAGGAGAAGAATATATGTTTTTGTGGTCCCAGACATATTTGAATTGTGGAAGTCCTCATGCTGACTCCAGCCTGGCTGTGAATCAGAGGTACTTGCTAAGAACTTCAGGGTACTGCTTACTTGTGAGGGTCACCTGTCCTCATGATGAACAGAACCTCTTAGTAATTGCCCCCACATTTGGTGGTCTATGACTGTGTTGGGATCATACAGTCAGGAGAATGGTCCCCTAGGGTGAGATGTTTTGAGTGCTTTCATCTTTTCTTTCCCTCAGATGGGGAAGAGGAGGCACATGGAAGCATGGATAATGCAAGTGGCTCATTTTCACCTCTTGAGTAGAGTCAAACATCATAGCAAGCCATTTATGCTTGAGGGTTCAGAGTGAACAACCCTGCTCCAGATGACCGTGGAGGTACCATGACAGCATCCATTCCCATAAGACACAGCATCCTTCCTCTGTGGCTGAAGGCCCACAATACCTTGTGGGACTTGTAGATTATAACATGGATAAAAATATTCGGAGGTGTTTCTTATTGGTCATTTTGACTTTTTATGGCAAATACAGGTCCCTCAATGTATTTGAGTCTCCTTAGCCTATCCTCACTCTTGCATTGTTCAAAAGGGAGATGACAATGACAGTGCAGTGATCTGTATTAATGTTAAGTTAATGAGAAAACATCTCCTGTCAAAACTGTTCTCATCCTGTTGTGAAAATCAATTCAACAAGATCACTTAAAGATTTTTTCAGGCTTGATTGGGGCTTGTTGTTCTGCATTCACGCCTCATTTCCTAATAAAAGTTGCTGTAAAGACAATTTTCAGGAGCTTGTGCATAGTTTGAGCCAATAAACACAACTGGCATGAGCAGAATGGGAAAGTGAAATGCAAATCAAATAGGGATGGATGGGAAAGACCATTGTTCTATCTGCTGGAGAGAAGGGAGAGCTAGGATGTTAAATAGGAGAGAGCAATGTTTGTAATGATGTTTGATCCTTGCCTTCTTCCCCGTCTCTGAATTCTGAAGTTTTAGCGCTCTGTCTTATTCAAATCAGTAACGCAGGACGGGTACGTGATGCTATAGTACCCGTCGGACAGTATCCGTCGTATGTTCAAAGTTGTTTCACACACGATAGCTCTGAGTCTGTGTACTCCTCATGGCTGGTGACCCCAGGCACCTTTGTCTTTAATGCCTTTTCCCTCCCAAAAGTCTTGTGAGAAGGGGACATGCTGCCACCCATCTCACGGGTGGGTTGGTACCCAAGCGTGATACTCCATCCATGCACCCCCTTTCCTCCTCTGCGTGTGAGCAACAAGTTAGCTGGCCAGGCTTCTTCCAAATTTCTGTCCTTTTCTGGCCTGAATAAGAACTCTCAGAGCTTTCCTGCTCTGTTGTCTTGGCAGAGTTGGAGATGCTCACGTTTATCCTTTGCTGCCCTCTTTTGCTTTCCAGTAAGCTGATACTTCAGCAGATCTATTTGACATGGCTTCTGAAGCACGCTTTTCTGTCAGGGTAATAAGCAGAATTTAAAAAAAAAAAAAAAGACATTTGAACACTGGCAGTGCTTTTAATTAAACTGCCAAAACTACTTTAACGGAGCTGCTTAGGACACCTGCATTACATTAAGACCTGGAATAAGAGCATCTTCATTTAGAAATCTGCCCAAACCGATTTAGTGCAGTGGTGATACCAGTGTTGATGCGTTGCAGTTTCTGTGGCCAAAATTATGCCAGTCTCCAGGTACCAGACACAACCAGGGCATCTGGGCTTAGGCTGCTTTGCAAGCTCATAGCCCCTTGCTTGCCCTGCCACTATGCCTTGCCAACACATGCAGTGTTCAGCTGCTTTGCTGAGGTGGTTTTGAAAAGCATTTATTTCCAATGGTCCAATTATTTTTTTGCAAATTGTGAATGGCGATGACATTTTTGTCTTGCAACTTGACTGTAGCCAGGGGAATTTTGGAAGACCTCACTTGTGCTAAGACTGCTCGGAATGCCTTGGTGTCAAAGAGGGAATGTGTCTGAAGCCTTCTAAACCTGGTTAGTTTAGTTTTACTTTTTTTAAAACAAATTTTATGCTTATATCTCCATTGACTCGTTCTTGGAAATTATTTGTCCTTTGATTGAACTGTGAAAAAACAGAGTAATCTGAAGAGAAACACAAACAGTCTCAGTGAGAAGAGCTGGGATTGACAATTGAGGCATGGAGCAAGGTGTTTAAATTGTGTGTAATTACAGTTTCCCCTGGAAGGAGTGGGTTTGCTGCTGGCCCCTCTGGGTGACCTGGCTCCCAAATTCTCAGTCTGCCGCACGGCAACAGTAAGGCTGGAGCTGCTGGTAACGACCTCCTGGGTCTCGTCTTGTACAACCCTGGTGATGTGACTTTGAGTGCCATCCTGCAGGGACATAGGCATTTGCTGAAATATTACAGGAATATTAAAATTATTGTGATTTGGACCTCCCTCCTGCAGGAACTTTTGTTTAACGATTAAAAAATCATTAAGCGACATCAAAAAAGCCCTCTTGATGCGTAAGTGCACAAGCTGCCGCTTACCCAGTTAGTAAGTCTCTGTTATGTTCGCTGCTCCCTGTTTTGGAGGCGGGATGAAGACATTTGCTACCTGTTGGGGTAATCTACTGTCGCTGTGTTTGTTTTAGGTTCAGGCTGAGGTGACCCATGAAAGGCTGTGGCTCTCTTGGGGCAGTGGAATAATAAAGTACAGCCCTTCCTAAAGTTTTTTTTCCCCTGTTTTTTTGTATCATCCAGTTATTTCTCACCATCTAGCACCATGTTAGGGAAGGCAGCTCGCTCTCCTGCATGCCATATTGTGTTTCTCTTCTTTTTTTTCATTTGTCCTCCCTTTTTCCCATTTGCCAGATGAGATGCTTCTTGCTCAAGTTTCTCTGACTTTTATTTGCATTTCCTGTCCTCCACAGGGCATGCTTTTTCTTTGCAATATTAAAGGGGGGTTTGCAGTATTGAAGACTTGGGCTGGTCTCTTAGCCCTGCAAAAATGCACCTGTGCTGAGTATAAGTGTCTGCTTAACTTTGTGACTACAAGAGGTCTGAGGTTATGGATGAGCAGATGGGTACATTTTTGCAGCATAAATGCTCAAAAGTGCATAACAGAATAAGCGTTGCTTATTGTTGGTATTTGCTGATTTTGGAGGACAGAACAGTAGCTTCCACAAAGCTTTCCAGGGATTGCAGCCCCAAGGTTGTTAGAAAGGGTGCTGGGGAGAGGCCAGTCTCCCCGCCCAGAGACAAAGCTGCGGCATCCATTTCTGAAAGGCAGCAGCACTCCCAGGTGCAATAAAATGCTTAAGGGATTTAAAAAAAAGCCATTCATCATCCTGGTAGAAAATAAATCAGCTTTAAAGAAGAATCATTTTTAACCTTGGTGTTCTCCACATCATAGCCCCATGAGCAGCTTTGAAAACAATTGAGGGAAGTTGCACTATCACGTGGAGGCAGGTGTCAGGAGGGTCTTCATTGCACTGAACAATGAGATAAGTTGCTTCACAGCATCTGGAAATTGTATGGTAATTTCCACAAGCTCATATGGACGATTGCAGAATGGGTCTGTGACCGGCTCGCAAAGCCACGTGTATGAGTTCTGCCTGTAAAGCAGAGAGGGATGTCTTGGTTCCTGGATGTGGCACACGAGGTTTTGTCCATTAGAGCCCCAAGGAGAGGGACTTTCTGGTGTGAAACACTAAGCAGGGGGTCAAATAGTATTTTTTAAACACTTGCTTATATTTGTTGGAATTATATTCCCAAGATTTCCAACTGCAGTTGTACCTCTGTAGCAAGAAGCATGTCTTCATTTTGGCCTTTGCAACTTTGTTTCTTGATGGGGCAGGTTGGATGTTTGTCTGTTTTTTGTTGGGTTTGTTTGTTGGTTTTTGTTTTGTTCATCTGGTTTTTTTTGAAAGATCAGCTAGGGTGATTCAACAAAGTCAGTAAAGTTGCAACAGCGCCTGAAAATTATGCATCCATCCTACTGAGCAGAGGTGGAATGAGCTGCTCTTCTGTTAGCAAGAGAAAATAAAGCTCTTTCTGCATACTTCTGTTGTATTTGCACAGAGTGAAATATGTATTTTTATCCGTGTTTAAAGGCATCGTAATAACAAAGAGTGGAACAAGTTTTGAGGTCATCGTGCAATGCTGCAGACCTTGCAACGGGAGCTAACTGTAACATCTTTCAAAGTGTTCTCCTGGGGTCCATATGTGTAGACTGGTAAAGCTGTTAACGTTCCCAATTAGGTTTTAATTTATCTTAGTTTCCTCAGCGTTGCCATTAAAAGTCACACCATACAGCCATTAAACCTTAACATTACAGTCTCAGAGTTTTGTCAGGTGCTGGCCAGCAAATCTAACTATAGACGAGCGGCAGAAACTGGACTTTAATTCTGGCTTTAAAAAAGTAAGTTTAAATGGGTCAGGAGACTTTACCCTGGACATCTGTTTGACGTATAACATGAGAATATTTAAAAGTCTTATAAGAAAAACAAATAAAGACTTCCACATTCCCAAGGACAGAAACCATTTAATCTACTTGTACAGTCCTTTCAAGAATTTACCATTTTGGCAAGAGATATATGTCATTAAAGAAACAACCAATAAGATTTATTACGGCTAATTTATGTCTGTAACAGCTAAGACATGTTTTTGGGTAGTGGAGCTCACCACGGGCAGTGTTTTCCTTCCTGCACATTCTTATTGTTTTAGTTTATTACAGCAGCACGTCTTGTGAGATCATTTATTGCTTAGCACGATGGTACGACGAGGCCATTTATTACTGGGAGACATCAACACATTGAGTGAGATCACTCCTTTTCCTTGGGGTCACTGTACTGGAGGTGATGAAATCATGTATTTATCTACAACTTATTAGATGCATTTGATTGACTGGGGATCAATTTTTGTTTAACCAACTGTGCTGATGAGGAAGTTTCTTGGTGTACCACTGCAATGTTTCAAAACAGCCGTTAAAATAATTATCATAATATGGGACTATGGGGCAGCCCTGTAACACATGTTTGCAGCAAGAAGAGGACAGTTCTAGCAACTAAAAATATAAGCCAGATGGAAAACTCATCCACCTCCAAGGGGGAAAAAAGCTCAACCTGTTGTAGGTTTTTTTATAAATCGAGAATGGTACAGTAAATGTTTGGGATAACCCAAGTCACCAGTAGGTCTTTCCTGCCATTGGTGAACTTCTGACCTTATTTCCTTGGAGGGCTGTTAAAATGAAGTCAGAGGGCAAGCAGAGTTATTTGCCAGCACTGTTTTCACTTGTGTGGTCTAGAAAGTTAACAGATTTCCCCCCCTCCCTTTCCATGAGACAGACATGGTGTTGAGGGGAAAGAAGAGATAGCTTAATTAGCCTTTCAAAATTATTCAGGGAATCAGGAGCAGCAGAGACGAGTCTTTTGCAGCATCCTGTGGGATGCCAGACTTCTCCATGATGGTTTCAGCACGTGGGCTGGCTGGGTGACATACTTTACTTGAATAGAAATTGCTGCTATTCGGTGCCTCCTCTGGTGTTTCCCAAATGGCATTTCCATTCTGCTGAGGAAGACTTGTTTGTTGACAGTTGAGGGACTGCATTTTATGAGATGTCGGGTCTCCCTGGCAGTGTGGTGGTAAATAGTGACAGAAGGAGAGACTGGCTGCTCTGGTATTTCAAACAGATGGGAAGAAGTCTCTGGTCAGGAGAGAGTTAATTCCCTTTGTGCTCACCCTCAGCTTGAAGACTGGACAGGAGGGTGGTTTGCAGCATGCTGAGCATCTCAAGGGAGGAAAAAAGCACCATGATGGACCCAGTTTTCATTGCTGGAGTAAGACTAGAGCTGGCAGTATTTTTGACAACTTGGCATTAAAGTGACAGTTTACTTGGTAGCTGGACAACGAGTCAAAATAGAGTAAAATGAGCAAAAATAAGAAGCTGGAATACATCTCAAGATGATGTCAGAAGATCATCTGAGGGCAAGTTGGCCTGCAGGCTGTACTAGACATCAGTGTCTTCATCCCCTTGATCACAGACTGCAACATCTCCTTCCGTCTCCTTCCTGCTGATTGCATTGTGAAGTCTTTTATATGATACTGGCTTTCCTGGGACCTTATCCCAAAACAAGCCTTGAGTGTTTTCAAAGTGTCACATTAATAATGATGGCTATCAAATCCTAGTCTATGCTTTTGATGACTCTGTTGGAAGATGACACAGCATGGAGATGGTGTTTCTGCATGGTCTTCTACAAGGTGACACCTCTGACATCTCAATCAAATTCATAACCATCCTGTTCCTTTGCAGGTTGTTGTCTCTGACTCGGCTTTTGGGAAAAATGCAGCCAGCTGCCTTTTTTGCCTTGTTGGCATCACATGGGGTCTCCCTAGGAAAACTGGGACCAAAGAGCAAGTGTTTGTAGTTCTGTTCTGCAAGTACTCGTTACTCCAGGCTTCTCTGGAAACAGAGCTATTGATGGCCAAGTGTGAGCTGTGATGATCTGCACTTGGGTATTGTTCAGCACATCTACTACTGGAGAAGGAACAGGACTTTGTAGGCCAGGTACATGAGCAGAAGGAAATGAAGCTGCATGGGGGGAGATTATCCCACCTAGGGGTAAGCGGATGTGTTTCCTAGGGAAGACTGGGACAAAGCGATAAAAGAAAGGCAGATACCTACAAATGTGTCCATTGCCATGGCAAGCTCAGTTAAGGAGGACACTTAGAGAAGAAATCACTAGCCATTATCATTCCTTAGTCCCTTCCTTCTGCCCTCAAAGCCATGCTGTGGGAGCTAGCTTGGGCTTTTACATCATTTTGAAGGAACCTGCAGGAAATCCTAACTGCTGCATGCCATGACTGGCGTCAGGTTCACCTGAGCTTTTTCTCCTCTGAATTTTCTGGCACCACAGATTTCCCTGTTATTACTCTGATAGCCTCAATAAACATTATTAGCCTCTCTTAAACATGCAGCGCACAGTTGCGTGGGCCTCTCTGCTTTAGCCCTTTTTAACAGGAGGGGGTTGCTTTTCCTTTTTAAGAGGCTTTTTTTTTTTCCTAAAATCAGATCATAATTAAAGAATCCACATGTGCATACCATTCTGCCGATTGATTCATGAACTGCTACATTAATTCTTTTCTACTAACATCCGAGTTCATTGTCTTTTTGCTACATCTCAGCCTTGCTCTGAGCTCATTTCACAGGTTATGAGCACAGGAAGATGAAGTCCCCGGGGCTGAAATCACCACGCTAGCAATATCGGGCGCCTGATGCTGGGAGGATGCTTGCATCCAACCAGCCCTTGTGCAGGTTAATATACTGCTCATCTACGCCTAATCGCATGCGAAGGTGATGAATTAGCGTGAAAAGCAGTGGCAGCAGGCAATGTGAAACGGAGCTGAAGGCTAAATAACAGGCAGCATGTTTCATTTTACTGCTGTGCTCCGGCAAACAGCAGACATATGTTCCCTGGCATGATACAACGCCACAGCCCAAGGTAGATCATACAAAACACCAACTACTTTCAGCTGTGCCGGTGCGATGAAATGTTTCAGACATATGGTCCCAGGGCTAATCCATACGCAGACAGTGCCTGGAAACAAGGAGAAGGCGTTTGGGAATGAGCAGTACATGTGAATGGATTCCCGAAGTCGGAGGCAAATGGGGAGCTCTGGATATTGGATGGGGGGGAGGCCCAGCAATTTGGGGATTCGGTGGCAAGCTTGAGTATTTCCTCTAAAAAAACCAACAAAGATACCCAACCAAAAAAAACCCTCAATAAACCTAAACCCCTTGCAAAGAATGAATTCTCTCCCCGTCTTCTAATGTTTCAGCCATGAGTCAGTTCCCTTTCAAGCAAAGCAAACGAGTGACAGCTCACTAGGACATGCAATAAGTCCAAAGGTATCCCAGTGCCTTGCCTCTGGGTGTCACCAAAACATTACAGTCTCAGTACTGATACTGTGCATTGCACCATCTTCAATACCCATTGTTTGCTAGCAGTTTGGGGAAAAGCCTGGTGGTTTTGTGATCCATTGTGTAAGAGACGACTTTTCCAAGGGTTTGCAGAATTAAAACACAAAATCCTCTCTCCATCTGTAGCAAGCGGTGTTTGGGTGATTTGATGCTGCAGAGAAACGAAGCAGAGCCAAGGAGTTGATCTGGAGTGGGAGCCAGTCCCTCTTGCTTCCTAGTGCCCTCCCAGGACAGCCTGTCTAGGCCAGCCAGTTGGCTTAGGTTGGAGTGGAAGGACCCACAGGAGCAATGTCCGACAGTGAAGGGTGTGAAAACTAAGCAAGTAAGTACAATTTCTGTCGTGTTTTTCCAGCCTCTAGTTAATATGCTAGTGTATATGTAATGTCTCAGCTGCATTAGACAGAAGGTCCTACTCTAAAACTCTAATGGTCCCTTATGACCTGAAAAATCATTGACATTACCTGGTTTGGGGAGAGTGGTTACAAATTTGTCTGTCTGTGTGCAGACCTCCACTCGTAGCTTTGTAAATCTGAGAGTTCTGTGGTTTGAAGGTCTCAGCCATGTTTTGATTAATCTAATTTCTCATCCAGACACAAAGATGCTCACTGATATGAAGGCAAGTTTTTAAATCAGGGTAGCTGAATATTCCTGTGGCACATTTATATCAGCTTTAAGTGACTTAATTCAACTCAGGTTGATTCCTTATCGATTTAAATGACTCATTTAATCTAAGCTTTAATGTCAATCAATCTTTCTACCTTGCCGCTCTCATATTCTGAGGCCAGAGAAATGGGATCCAGCTGTTTGTGTTTAGGTCTGTGAATGGTTGCCAAGGCAGAGAAATGTGGGTTTTTTCGGTGTGCAGTTATCCAAACATTCCAGACGGTTAGCTTCCCGCGTGGGGAGATGCATGGCGTGGCATCCCTGACAAATAGGACTGGAAAGGGTGTGGAGAGGTTTTCTCATCCAGCCCCACCACAGAGTGGGCCTGGCCACACTGAGCTGCTTCCTGGCAGCTGCACCCAGGGTCTTCTCCTGCCACAAGTGATGGAGATCGCACTGCCTGCCCAGGCAAGCTCTTGCTGAGTTTCTCTAACCATTACAGAAGGCAGATGAGTATCAAATCCGTATCTTCCTTGCTGCAACTTAAAGCCATGACTTCTTTTCTTGTCCACAGTGACGTGCGGAGGCTTCTTCCTTTCTGTTTTGCAGTAGCCTTTAACACTTCACTGTTATTCTGTCTCATCTCGATTTTCTCTAAGCTGAACCACATCATTTGCTCTTTCCTACCTTGGGGGTTGTGTTTTCCAGACCTGTGATCATTTCCTGATGCTTTTCACCAGATCTCTCCAATGGATCCCTGTCTCAAAGCATAGGACCTTTGCAAAGCATTCAGTACTAACCTCACTTTGTTGATTTGAAAACTGAGCCGTGACAAAGGGTAAGGACAAAACCACCACAAACACAAAGACAAAATGGAGCATTAGGATTTTTGATGAAGTATGAAAACAACATGTATCTCCAGAAACTCCCACCTGTGCAGATTCAGTGGGTTCACAATGCTTCATCTCCAAAGCATTGATGTCCAAAACTAGACACTCACATCCCAAATTTTTTTGATAGATGGAGAACAGCGGAGTCCCTGTCCAGAGGAGGTCAGTGCTCAGCATAGCAGACTACTCCTTTCTTGCTGCCAGAGATCATGGGACAGACAGAGATACATGAATTGGGGATAGACAATAGGAAACTTGGTGAATATTCCTATTGGCATCTTGCATAGTATTACCTACCCACTGGCACAGGTGGGAACTGTTGGAGAATACCCAGAACCCTTCAGGGAAACAGCTGATAAACCCATAGCAAAATGGGGAGTCTGCTATGCATTTCAAATTCCAAGGAAAACAGCAAATGAGGAAATTACCTCCATAACCAATGTAAAGAATTAGCAAGTGGCCATACGTATCACAGAAAAAAAAAAACAAACCACCTAGGGATTAATTCATCTAGGGTCTCACATCAGCCAAGAGCTGAACCATGATGTAAACGTTATTCGCGGGGGACGGGAGTCTGAGAGGGCATGTTGAAGACCTTGGGATGGCACGCACGCCTCCAGCTCTGCACCAGCCTATACCTCCCCGAACGGGGCGTCCCGAAACCTGAGAGCCCCCTCTCTGTTTCTCTGACGTGTGGCAGACCTCCCGAAGCCGGTTTCAATTGTGGTCGCAGCAAGAAGCACGCTTGAGTTACAGCGCCCTGCCAGCCTGGCTCATGTACTTCTGAGATGGCACTTCTACTATAAATCTTCAACTCCTGTCCTCTTTCTCCAGCATCCAAAAAAAATTGGCACATATGGTCTTGGCCGGGGAGAACGTTTTTCCACCAAATTTGAAAGGGGAAAAAAATAGGTTCAGCTGGTTTTAGTTTAGGAAACTGGTGGAGGGGGTGCATGTGGGTATTGAAATGTTTTAAATCTCTTGCCTACGTGCACCCCTTTTTGTTTGTTTGTTTTTGTTTTGCTCTGAGCCATTGAAACATTAAATATTCCCTGGTTCAGCCTGAGAAAAGAGCCTGGTAAGGTGAATGCACACCATGACTTTGGGGCAACGTAAATCCTCCTGCTGCCCATACAGTTGCTGAAGCATTTTGGTGTGCTGTTTTGTCTTTATTCGGGCAAGGCTGTAGAGTTGTCCTTAACAGATATGTGGCCTTGGTTTGTTACTACTGGCTGATTACGTGTTTCTTGGGACAAAGGACTGAATTTTAGTTTCTTATGCTCTGTAAGAGCATTTCACTGTGGTATCATCTTCTGACCTGGTCTTGGGTTTTGTGGCCTCTTGGAAATTTAGTTATGGCTGAAAACCAGGCTGTGGGAGGTTCATCAAAGCCCCCCTGTGAACTAGGATGGTTGGGATGCTGATGCAGGATAAGTTCCTGTATTTAGGACTTCAGGTTAAATCAGCCATGTCCTGGAGCAATGGTCTGGGGGCCATTTCAGTGCATGAGGACCCTAAGAACAGGACTGGTGGGGTTTACTGGGATCATAGCCCCTTATCCCCTCAGGCTGGATTCCTTCCAGCTGTTCCCAACAGCCTACTGCTTTCCCAGTCCCTTCTCCTCCTCAGTTAACAACGGAGGCTCACCACCTTCCCCAGCCCACGTCTTCCATTGCTTCTCCATCCTTAGCCTGCAGTCTTCTCGGTGATTTATTGTCCTATCAGCTGTGGACCTAAAAATCAGTTGTTGCCTTCCTGTCTGCATCCACCATTTGCATCTCTGAAGATTTATTACCATGGTCACACACAGGCTGCTCTGAAAGAAGCTGGGTTCACTTCTTTCTCTGAGCAGGTCAGGGTTTTATGGGCTCAGGCTGTTCTCCATCCTTTCCTCTGGTTCTCAGTACTACAGCTCAGACCACTCCAGTCTTGAACAGAGCCACGTGTCTTGTGGCAACACTTCCCGTGATGGATGCAAATGTCATTGCCTTTTTTTTTCTGGGGTTTTTGTTTGTTTGTTTTGCTTTGTTTTTTAATCAGTAGCAAGGTATATTCCATCTAGGCTCCATCAGATCTTGCTTTTGGTTCTTCCACAGACCTGCTGTTCTGCTAGATGCTTCCCCTCCCAAATTTCTGGAAATGATCTTGAAGAACTGGAGTAATGGCCTCCAAAAAAATAGAGAGATGAAGAGAAATGGAGAAATGAAGGACTGGAGTAATGGCCTTAAAAAAATGGCACTTGGTTGGGTCCTTCAGTCCCAGCTGCTGGGTACTGACGCAGCATGCAAGCCCGGCAGGAGTTTGGCCAAGCTGGATCATAGCCAGCACAGAGAAGTCTTGGCGATTTTATTTTTGGCACAGGCAATTAAAATAGTCTATGTAATTCCAATAGTTCTCCAAGCCATATCATATTTTATTTGTGAGCTCTTAAAATTTTAGACTCTTTTGTCTTCAGTCCATGTGAAAAGTGGACAGTGCTGTATTTTAAGTATAATTATGTGGATTTGAAAGTTTCCTTTTTCATTCCTTTTACTGTTGGAGTCTTAAACGCGGCATGGGCTATAATCAGCTGCAAAACGTCTCCATGTGTGATGCACATGGCAAAAGTATTTCTAACTGCATCTCTGTCCTACCAGCACCGCAGCACTCTGGAGCAGCCGGAACTGGGATTTCCGCTCCAAAAGAAATTCTTGCCTTTCACATGTTGTTTTCATGTTCAATTACAAAACAGCAGATTTTTTTGGTGTTTTTTTTTTACCCCAACAAAAAAACATTACAAAAATTATCTTGGATCAGCCAGAGTGTTGTTTAGACAAAAAGTAAATCTCTCAATTTTTGATGTTGGCTTAACTTTCATTTAGATATTTCAAAATGGTTTCCAAAGAGATCATCAAGGCATCCTGCTCCAATGCATCCTCTTTGTTTTGGTGTTTTATAACGAACTTATCAAAGGCAGGCTGGTCCCTTAGAAATCTTCATTTTTTAATGAAATGACAGTCACTAATAGAAAACACTCCATCAAAATCCTCTTGACAAGCTTCAGCTATATTCTCCCCAATTGATGCTTCTGGTTTTAGATTGCCCTTGGTATCATAACTGGTATTTATTTAAGATGGTGCTCTGTATGTGAAGAGCTAGTGCCAGAAAATTGCTGTTTGGGAGAAGAGCATATTAAAATAAGAGGAATTATTTGCTTTAAAAAAAAAAAAAGGTTAAAATACAGGCAAGTGGTCATGTCACTTGGGGAATCCTTATGCTCCAGGCACACATGTATGTGTGCTTGGTCTCCCTTGGAAAGAAGGAAGCTCCTGAACTATTTAAAACCTTCCCAACAGACCTCCCGCAAATGATAACTTCTTGAAAGCCCAAACGTCTCCAAAGATGTACATGGCTTCAAAAGGGAATCCCCTCCAATGATTAGAACCGTACAGCCTCCCATCTGGATTTGAGCTTCAATAATAAGGGTCAGGACCTTGTCCATACGTAGTAAAAAAAAATACTGTAAGAAAGCACATTTTTAGTATTTCCAGATGTAGGGAGAACATTTTTCTTTTTGAAATACAATGAGAAAGCTTTGTCAAGCTTTTTTGGAAACAAATATATAGGCAAGCCCAGCGAAGAAAAACATTTTGCCAAATAGTAAAGACACGTTAGGGCAGGTGAGTTTAGGAGTTGGCAGCATGACGAGATACCAAAGGCCAGCATATTTTAGAAATGTACTGTAAATGGGATTTACTTAAATCAAATGGGGAATCACAATTTAAATAGATTCATAGATTTTTCAGGATAGAAGGGATCATTAGATTTCTAGGCTTTTCTCCAGTACAGCCTAACCCATTGAATTCCCCCTCAGTTAATCCTGAAGAAAAAATAGATTTAAAAAAAAAAAAAGAAAAAATAAATTAAAAACTCAATAGCTTGCATTTGGATGACATCTTGGAAGACCTGTTTTAATCAGACTTGGTATCACAACTTCAAAAGCTGTAAGGTCCACCACTCCAGCCGGTCATTCAGATGGTCAGTCCCCATGTGCTTTGTTTCACGTTTGGGTTTGCCTGGCTTTATCCTTCAGACGTTACCTCTTTTTATCCCTTTTTCCTCATGGTAAAAAAAAAAATAACCCAAAACCACAAAAAAAACCCCACCCACCTTTAAGCACATGGTATTTTTTATTTCACAAAGGTATTTATGCACCATAATCAAATTGCCTCTTGATCTTCTTTTTGGTAAGTGAAACAGCTTATGCTTCTTGAATATCTTTGTTTTTAACTTAAGCCCTTGAATAATTCTTCTGGTTGTCCCCTGAACTAGCAAACCATACCATTCAAGCGTGATCTGAAGCTCAGGTATGATTTCCTTTCAAAATGTGCCGTTGGAAATAAAACTGAATGAAAAGGGTACTTCCCTCAGAAAAAGGAAGGTATCTGCATGTCTACAGACAACATAACATTGCACACATTTGCCAGTTTCAAACATGGATAATGGGATACACATGGGAAATAATTCCACTTCCTTGAAAAATTAAAATAAGGAAAATCTTTTTCAAAATATTTGGAATTTATCCTCAATTTTTTAAAAGCAGCTGAGGTAGAAGCATTTTCTTAGTTTCATTTTTATGGGGTTTTATATTTCATTATATACCACATGTTTTGGTTGGATTTTTTGGTTTGTGGGGCTTCCCTCTGCCTTTTTTTCCTTTATTGCCATTAAAAGCATAGGAAAAAGAAAGGAAAGAAGGAAAATTTTGTGCCTTTTTAAGGGGAAGGAAAAGGACTCCATGCCTCTTTTAAAAAAAGCATTGGTTTCTGTAAAAGCTGATTTGGTTGGAGGAGAAAGCGCATCTTAAGGGATTTGTTGTTTTGTGTTTTTTTACTTTTCCCTATTCTGCCTGCCCTAATTGTGCTGTGAAGCCCAGCAGTAGGATGGCAGGCTTACCTGGGGCTTGATCATTGCACCAGGAGGACAAGAAGACTGGATCTGTGTGGAGGGGCTGCATGCAGATTCATCCCAGTGTTCATCTTTCTCCTTTGGTCAGCTTTCCTGGACCATCCTCTTGTCTTTAATACCAGCTTGAGCCAGAACATGGGAGATCTTGTCTGATGTTGTATAGTTAAGGTCTTGGGAAATTTAATGTGAGCTTAGTTCTACCACTTTTGCGCCCCTGAAGCGTAGCTCCGGGGTCAGTCCCTGGGGCTGACAAGTGTTTGCAGAGCTGAGGCGTGACCAGGATGCCACATGACCAGGAGCACATCCTGGCAGCATCACCCATCTCCTTCCCCTGCTTCACATGAGGAAACAAGGTCGGGATGCTGGATCCAGGTAAGCACCATGTTTGGTGCTAATCTCATGGTTGGACACAAGCTATAGGTAGAACAGCTGCACGTCCAAATATCCCCAGATTTATCTATATTTTGGCCTGGGAGTTTGGATGGAGGCTTTAAGGATGTGATAATGTGTTTATGTATGTCCAGTGCATTAGTAATTCCTGAAACATGGCTGTGAATCTGGAAAACTCAAACATACCCGTAATGCAAGTGCACCGAAGAAGAATTACATGTTCTACAGAAATTTAGCACAATTTGCTTAGCTCGGGAGTTCATTTGTTCACTTGAGTGTCATTGATGTGACCAGCTCTGCCTGCCAGCTCTGGCAGCTTTGTACCATATTGCTGTAGGTGGGGGTTTTTCATGACATCTGATGAGGTGCAATCGCGAAGCTGAGATGAGAAAATTTTGTTGCAACTGCTGAAGAACAGGTTAAAAATGCATATTTTGCATGAGTCTGGTAAGCCTCTCTCTATTTTTAAGGCAAGAGCAACAGGAGTGAAAGGGCCTGCCAGGTCACAGTGTGTTTATGAAGGCTCAGTTTCCTGGAAGCGTGGGACCTTATGAGCCTTTTGGTTTTCATTTTTAAAAACACCGTGTTTCTAGCCCATGTGACTGCTGAGAAAAACTTGATAATATCATCTTTGTGGGTTAGTGAGGCTCAAAAAGCATTGGAGAGTGAAAAGAGGAGCCTTTCAAGTGCCTTCACTCTGCAGCTGATTCCATGAATGTTTGGGACCTGACTCACCATTTAGAACATGTTTAGCCTTGGCAGTGCACTTCTAGTAAAGGCTTTGTGGGATCCAATTCTTTCAGAGATAGTTTAGATTTTGCTCATGTTTTGCTTGGTTTGGGGCTTTTTTTGGTTGAATTTCTCCCCCCTCCCTTTTTTTTTTTTTTAATTTAAATGATCCTTGAAGATTTCATGCTGTCGTCAGCCAAATACTGCCTTGGTTACCGACACGTACTATCAGAATATATAAAAGAATATTAAAACTGATGGTTGCCTTTTGCAACCTAGAAGAAGTAGTAGTAACCTGTTGTTGATAGTCCAAGAGTTTATTCCAAATGGCTCACTAGTCTTGCCTGTTTTGCATTGAATGGTATTTAGGAAAAAATCTTTAATTAATAGTGTATAACTACTTGAATTTAACAGAAAATGTGCCTGAAAAATTAATGCGCTTTTTAAAGGTACAGTTCCTCTTACCTCAGATCTACTCTGCCTTCACCCATCCTGGGCTGGGAGAAGAGATGTATTAATTAATCCTGTGTTGTTAATAGCATTGATCCTGCTGTCCTGTGCATCTGCAGCAGGAAGAGAGATGAGGCAGTATGGAGCTGAGTGGTTCTTCGAGCTGCATGTGGAGTCCGGTTTCATCCATCGTGTTCTGTGCAGCTGCTAAGTGGAAGCACATTGTGGGACCCTGAGGCTCCCCGCCTGTGCCAGGGTGCTGCAGCGACACAAACCCTGCAGCCACTTGCTATACATGGAGATTTCTATTTAAAAAAATCTGTACAACTTCCTGGCCTTTTTGTTTGTCACAGTCTCGCTGATTCTGGTAGAATCCAAGTGCTAGCTTCCTTAGTTTTGCTGCATGTTGTATGTTGTATTTTGTGCTGACAAAACTAACTAACCTTTTTTAATAATTAGCTTTTTTTGAATGTGAGTGGTTTAGCTTTTCTTTAACTTTTCCATTAACTTGAAGAAGAGAAATTCTGAATTCCGAACCACCAATTCAGAACCCACCTGCACGCAGTCCTGTGCAACCTGCTCTAAGTGTTCCTGCTTTAGCAGGGGGGTTGGACTAGATGATCTCCACAAGTCCTTTCCAATCGCTACCATTCTGTGATTCTGTGAATTCTGTAAATGTTTTTATATTTATACCCACGTGTCATATACAGTCAATATAGTCTTTAAAATTTGTACCTTGTCCCAGGTCTTAAAATTAATTTTAGTTTAGTTTCCAGAGGAAACCAATGCAACCATGTTAACACCAAGTCAATTCATAATATAAGGTACTGCACTCTAATTATATACATGCGATATTGCGTGCATGACTCTATGACTGTTCAGATCATATCTCAAAGATACGATTTGGTGTAGGAAGGAGCCTGGGTGAGCAGTGCCCTCTGGAGAGGGTGGGATACTGCTTCTCCTTGACCTCCTATTCCTCAGGATAGAGTTGGTGCCGTAGCAGCGATGTGAGCACAACAGCCAGTTGATTCGCATCCCTGCCCAGAGCAGCAGAGCCAGGGCGGAGGCAGCTACAGAGTGTAGCCTGCAGCATTGCTGGCCATGCAGGGGGAAAGAGTCACAGACCAGGACTTTGTCTGGGAGGGTGTTGCAGTCATCATCCTTCTCTGACATGAAAGGGTCCGAGTATCAGCCACCACATCTACCAGAGTTGCACTCCTTCAGGCAATGCCCTCTTCTGTCTAGGTCTCCTGGTTTGTAGCTAAAACTTGCAAGTCCTGCCTGCCCTGAAGCCAGCCCTTCTTGCTCATCCAGAGAATTAAACCTTTCCCACCCAGGCTATCCCCATTGTGCACCCCGGTGATTGCAGCATCTTCTGCCCTCTGATGAGTACAGGCTTCCCTCTCAGCAGCTCTTGCTCAGCCCCATCACTCTCTGCAGCTCCTTTCTCCCTCACATCCAAAGTCTTGGTGCTGGTGAGACTCTTTTCCCACCCTTTCCCCATCCATTCCCTCATTTCCTGTTCAGTATCAGAAGGTGTATGCAGGTACCGTCACTTCCCAATTACCTTCTGTGTTTCTCCTCACCCTTGTAGGGGCTGATCCCTGTAAATGTGCACCAAGCTACCCTGCTATGACCTTCTGAGACCCTCCTTAAAACACGCCATGATACCTGCAGGAGACTTGGCCTGGTGTACACCTTTATAAAATGCAATTAGAGCTGGTCTCAGATGCTTCTTTATTGCTTTTTATGGTATTTAAGGAGAGAAAAAGCAGAAACAAAGACCTAGCTGTGTAGATTCTCATTTCACTTGCAGTGCGGCTTTTGAGCTGGCAATTTGGTCTGCCAAGTCCAAAAGGTTAAATACCATGCAGTTTATACACATGTCAATGTATCTAATATTTAATTATGGAGTAGTTATGTTTGCTAAAAGCTCAAACTCTGAATCAGACAAGACCGCAGAGGGTAAGAAATGCAAAGGTATGCTGTCTAACGATAAATCCACTGAAGAGGCAGCATTTGCACACCCATCTGTGGCATGCAGCCGCCATGGTAAGAGGTCACCAGTGCCATGGACACCACCACTGGCCATGGAAGATAGCTGCTGCTCCAGTCTGGCACCACAACTGCTTTCTGCGAATATTCAGATTAGCTCAGCAGCTTCAGGTTGCCATAAGCCCTCCATGAGTTATGCTTTTGCCAGAAAGATCTGCTTGGAGTAACTAGAAGGAGCTGTGGTGGTGGATCTCAGGAGGCAGCAGCTAGGTTAGCCACGGATGAGCTTTGACAAAACCACCACAATCCCCATGACAGAAGCCGACTTAACTTTGCCCTTGTGGGGACACCCCATCTCCAGCAGGTATTCTCCAAATACACTAAATCTCACTCTCTGCAAGAAATCTACATTACATTTGCCCCTTCTAGCAGCAGTACCAGCCGAGAGCATTTGAAATGATCCTTGCCCAGACTCCTTCCAGACTTAAACCAGACACATTTGGTTCAGGGGGAAGCCCTCTCCTCTTCCATTAATGCTTTCTGACCTTTATTGCTGTTGTTCTCTATTACTGGAAAGGCCCTTACCATTCCAGAAGAAGCTAGTTTAGCTCAAATTCCTTGTCTCAGAGGTAGCTGCAAAGGAGTAGATGTTGTTTAGCATAGGCATTCACTATGAACACCACAACTTATTTTTCTGTAGCCTCCCAAGCTATGAATCAGCTCCATGAATCAGCATCTTTGCACTGCAGAGGGCAAATAGTCGCAAAGCAAGGGTGATTTTTCTAGACGCATGTTGCTCTTTTATGTGCGCTGAGCTGAGTTTTTAAAGTGAGTGGTGGAGCCGCAGTTGTTTCATTAACAAGTAGCTTGATTCTGCAAGAGTTAAAAGAAATGCCCAGGTTTTCTGCATTCCATTTCAACTTCATTTCAGCCTGTCTGGTTGCCTAGTCATGGATGGATTTCAAACTTTTGATTGAAATATGGACAGTATGTGATTTAATCGGTACTTGTTTTATCTGCAATGCTCCGTTTGAACTCTTTGTAGCATGCTGTATCTTGGCATGTTCAGACATGCTTCAAATTTGCCATCTGGTTTTGGAACCGAGTACCTGTTTCTTTTACAGTTGCACTCCATATCCCTTGGGGGGTCTGTTTGTTTGCTTTACCATTTTTTGATTTGGGATTCCACTAAGAACAGAGCCCTCCTCTATCGCACCCAGGGAAGCAGCACAAGGGCAGCAAAGAGCTGCACGCAGACTGATGGGCAAACCTCAGAGCCTTTTTGAAGTGTGGTTCGGATCTGTGTCCAAAAGTTGGGATGCTTTTCTGAAACTCATCCAAACATATCTGAGACTCTTTGGGTTAGGAATTGGGTTAAAACCCAGGAGAATTGTCACTTTTTATTTTTTAATCCTCTCTCCAGAGTTGTTCTACTTACTGGTTCTTGCAAAGCCCAGACTCCAGTGAAAACTTCTAATTCATGGGGGAACTCCATAATTCTTTCTCTGCTCTTGGAAGAATTTGGGATGACCAGATGTATGCAGTCATTGTGGATGGGAGAATAGGATGCTGTTAGCCTAACAAGGCCCCCACCGTGTGGACTGTAACTGGGACCTCAGCCATGGCTGTAAGACACAGAGATGCCCCTACCATAAGCCATCATCTCCTCTTTCTCTGCAAGCTCTGTGTTTTCTTTTGGTATTTTAGCACCAATAAATCACTCTCCTCTTGTTACTTCACATACACGCAGATGTGCATGGGCCCTGGATCTGCCCTGACACCTGCAGATCATCCAACCTGGTGATCTGAGGGTCCTTCACCCCTGGGGTTGCTCCACCAGACCTTGTTGGAGGAACATATTTATCAAACACAAGTGGTGTGATGCTTCACGGAAGAATCCTGCTGGCCTGCCCCAAGGTCCCTGGTGCCACCGGTGGCGTTGGAGCTCAGCAGGGGCTGGCACCATCGAATGTGCAATGTGCAGGCAAAACGTTTGCCTGCCCTGGCTAAAAAAATCATAACTCGGAGCCGAACTACACAGTCAAACCCAGAAATTAAATCAGCTAGAAAAAAACACCGTCATATTCTCCAAGGCTGTGGCCCAAATAGCATCTGTCCGATGCTAAAATTTTATGCTAAATCCTATGGTACTGATATATTAGCCTACAGTACTGAAATATTAGCCCCGGGCAGCATAAATCAGAGCTGTGTTGCTGAAGCTCGCGGAGCCCTGCTGATTTACCCCGTTATTGCCTGGCGTGCTGACCTGCCCGAGGGTTTTAATCAGGTCTGAAGCAACTGAAGTATATAGCCAATAAATTACCATGTGCTCTTTGATAGCACGGCAAAGGTTTCCCAGTTGAAGAGGTAGAATACCTGAAATCAAACCATCAAAATACGGCCTTGCCGGTATTTTACCCCTTCAGCCTCAGTTCATCAAAAAGCCAGTAAAAGTCTCTGCGGATGCCGCCTGGCTGCTACTTATTCTCCTCCTAATGAATGTGGAAATATCCATGGCAAGTGGAATTTATGGATGAAGGAATTCCAGTTACCATCATTTCATCTCTGCTGTAATAAGGCGGGCTGCAACTGACAGCCCTGTAAAATACTGCCAGCTTGCCAAAAAACCCCTGAAAAAGGGTCGTCAGAGCCCGTCCAGCCTGCATCCAGGGGGCAAAACCACCTTTAAACCTCCAGAAGATGTTTATAACATAGTGCAGCTCCTGTTCCTTCACAGGCCTCTTCTCGAAGCCAAATGAAGGTGAACCAAATACTTTATTGAGTGGGCTCTGATGACCTTCGCTTTTTCTTTTTTTTTCAAATGAGCAGATCTGTTTAAGGAAAAAAAAAAAGTATATGAAAAACACAAACTAACTTCAGATGGTGAGTTTAACCTCCAGTGGTCTCATAGATTAAAAAACATTAAATCTTTTTATCTAAATTCTAATAAAAATCATGTCTCCCATCGTTCTAGTGGCTGCTTCCAGCTACACTTAAAAGCTTATTATTTTCAGGTCAGGTAGTGTGCACTGCAAAACTTTTCATATTCTTTTTTTTATATTTTAAACCATTAATTTAAGGTTTGCTTTTGCTATGAAAAAATGCTTTGTTAAAGATTCTTCCCTGTCACAATTTCACCTGGGAAAAGCTTCATGTTTAAAATGAAGCAACATTAATTTTTAACTAAGAAAAGAGAGAATTTTAATGGCAAATCAAATCCATTGCACATTTACTTACCTTCTTTTGTACAGTGTTATAAATATACTATATTTTAATGTATTAGCTGAGAAAAATATCTTTTTTTTTTTTTAATCTTCTAAAATTAATAAAGTATGGAAAGGGTTGAGGCAGCTTGACTTCATTCTCAGGTAGAAGCATCCCTGGGGGTGATGCTGAGTTGTTGATTTCACTGGCTGGAAAAGCCTCCGGAGCCAAAGGAGAACACACACATTCTCCAATAAAGGGAAATTATGAAGGTTTTAGAGGAATTAACTGCAGATCCTGGCAAAGCTGAGATGGGCACAACTTGCTGGCTGAGTAGGCTATTTGTTGAAAAAAATGAAAGTTTCAGGTGACCACAGCTATTCATTAATTTGGTCTGGATTCAGCACAGCCTGCTGGCAACGGGGGTAAAATGAGGAAGGCAGATTCAAATTGTCTGTTTTGGGTGGATTTTTTTGCTATTTTTTGGAACATGTTTTGAAATACATATTGCTATCCTGAACTGTAATCCCAAAACGATGTTCTGAGTCAAAATGTAGTTAAAGGCAATGTTTTTGTTTGCTTGTTTGTTTCCTTTTAACATGCAAAGTGGGGAAAAAACAACCCCCAAAACAAAATTACTTTGTTTCATTTTGGGTGAAACAAGGCATTTAATTCAATTCAATCTTGAACATCGCTTCCCCCCCCCCCCCTTTTTTTTTCTTCTTTTGGGGTAAAAAAACACCACTGCTCTTTTTCACGTCCGGTTGATCCAAAATAATTTGGGATATGCCTAAGGCTTCCTGTATTGTTGCTCTCCTGGTTTGCCCACTCAACTGAAAACGCGATTATTCCTGTGGCTTTGTCAGGAGCAGTTTTGGGATGTGGGTGGGAGGGAGCAGAGACGAGCAGGGAGGCAACAGCATCCCTCAGGAGCGCTGCGCTTGAGCCTGCCAGGGTGGGAGTTTGGTGGGATAAAAAGACCCTAATGCTGCTGGGTGGGGGAGAAAATCAATCCAGATCTCTGAGCTAGCAAAGCCAGCACACACCTATACCCCAGCTAGGGTCTCTGATGGGTCCACTTACCACTTTTGACCTTGTCCTTTCCTCCCCTCAGCTAGAAGCGGTGCTCTGGCACTAGATGGAAATCAGCATTAGGAGCTGGAGTGGCTCTTCAGCCAGCTCCTTTCAAACCATTGCACCCCAGTTAGCCCAAACCATTGCACCCCACTTAGCCTACTGATTGTGCAACACTTTGTTAGAGCAGCTCCTGTTCAGCATCCTGCACTGGAATGGAAAGCCTTCCATCACCATCCCCTGCTCTGAGCGTCAAAAGGCAAAAAAATTTCTCAGCCTCTCCCAATCCTGGACTGTTATTGACAATTTTCCACTGAATGGACCAGTCCAATTGCTGGAATTAGTTTTGTTCCCCATCTTCTTAAAAAATGCCTTTTTAATGGCCTTAGCCCTGCTGCACAGGGAATTTTCCTTGTGTCCTTCTGCTTTCCAGACTGATTTTATACAGTTCTGAGATTGCTGATGTACCTCAATTGCACGTATTGCTTCTCCTTTTTTTTTTTTTTTTTTTTTGTGGTAGCTAAAATCAGAAGGTAATAAGGAATGGCAAGAAACTGTGCAATGCACCAAGCTGTGTTTGACTCCTATCAGTTAAATATGAGTGTGTGATCACCGTATGGTTTATATAGAAAATACAATATCAAATCTGTAATACTTGCAAGTACCATACATTCAGCTGGTAAATCTGAAGATATTTTAACATCCCCAGTGTTGTTAGCGTAAAAATACTGGGTTATGCAAGTCTAAGCTGGTGTGATGCCTCTCAGAGCAGCCACCAGTCAGGGCAGGAGCAGGTTACGGTGACACCTCCCTCCCATCACAGCAAGGTGTCCCCAACCTTTTGAAATACTCAGCTGCAGCAAATCCATAAACCAAGAGCTCAATCAGGCTGTTTGGAGTCTCCCTTTACTTGAAAGGAAGCAAAAGTTAGCGGAAATAATGAAAATCTTAAAATAGTGGGGTAAAAGAGGCAGCTGATGTCCAGACCCCCTCTTCAGTGCAACTTCTGACTATTTCAGAAACGAATGTTTCCCTCTTTAAACATTGCTACTCCAACAACTAAACAACCCTTGCACTCGGTGGAAGCATTTTGCTGCCAGAAATATTGGGGGAAAAATTCTGACTTTCCATTCACGAGAGCATTTAAACAACACTTTACATCAAAGCCCTTTCATTCCCTGGCCGGAGGAGTTATAAATGGGGCTCGGTGCAATCGGTACGACTCCTGCCTCGGGACGGAGCACTTCAAGTGCCTTGTGCTTTCAAATGCCACAACATTAATATCCACGATCCTGGAATTTAAAGGAATATTTATACACGTACACATCACATTAATAAAGCATCAATTGACTGCTCTTATATTTAGAAACTAATATATTAAAACAAATTACCAAGTGACAAAACTTTCTTGACAGGGGATGATATATGTTGGTCTGCTTTATTGTATGTTATATATATTACTAGAAATCAAGTAAATTCTTCCCATACTGTGACTTTTTAAAATAGTCTTTGTGTCTGATTCTCATTTATGCTCCAAGCTCTGTAGACTCCCCTGCTCGTGTGAAGTGGCAACAGCGAAGATAAGAACGAAGTCTTTCAAAACTGAAGACTTTAAATCTCCTTATTTAGGATGTACTTGACGGGAGAAAATAACCTTCCGCCCTGCACGTAGCTACAGCAAGGGTTGGATAGCAAACACTACGATTTCAGAACCCCAATACTAAAATTTTGAAAGGTCTTTAAGCATAATCCTTTAATCTGTTTACCGTTAGATACAAGAGAAAATGCTTATTTACAAGAGTAAACATCTACTTCCATTTCAAATAGGAGTTTAATCTGTTTAGAGAAAGGCTTGGGAGGAAATAATTCAAACTACTTTAAAGATTAAGGTTATCATCTTTTTTTTTCTCTTCAAAGGAGATCACAGGCAACCTTCAGAGGAAGCTGTATTCATTAAAATTAGCCTGAAACTGTTTAAAATACTCAATTATTTGACCTCATCACAGTAAACCTAAATGCAAGATGGGCCAATTTTTGCCTATTTCTGAGTGACTGTAATGGAGGCTGTAAAGCGTGCGGCCCCGCATTGGGTGGGTTTTCCATTCTGTAAACATGTGCACTGTTGCAGCTGTTCAATTAAGCTTTATGTGTGGCTCTAACACAGCCTATTTTTCAGGAGATGGCATGATTATGATATTATATTCCATTTTTACTCCTGTACTTCAGTCATTAGTATGTTCTGCAGCAAACATTAGCGATACTTTTGAAACGGCTTAGTGCTTAAATGCTTGGTTTTCTTTTGAGTCTTTATTTAAATATACTTTTGATTGAAACCACCCGTCCTACCAGACAGCCCTTCCTCACAGTGTGCATCGATTTCCATGCAACATCTTCTCCTGAGGACAGAATAAATCAACTCCTGTTTACTGTAAATCTGCTTACCCTAGTGAAAACTGGGTAAAACCTATTTTTAGAAGCAAAGGTGGATGTTGACCTTCCAGCAGCTTGGCAGGGGACCAGGATGGGGCAAAATGGAGCTGCAGCGCTGGCTGGGTGGCAAGGATCTGAGCTCAACATAGCAGCTTTGGAGGCAGAGGGAATAAGTGGCCAGCGCTCCAGAAATTTACCTCCAGCACTCAGATGGGGCTCGATCTTGCCAAATGTGCCAGCACCTTCTTCCCTCGAGCTGCTGGAGCACTTGAGCACGTGCTTAACGTTTGACTTTGGCAGGTCTGCTCATGTGCCTATGGCCAAGTGCATGCTTTTACCACCGCTGCAAGACTGAATCCTTACAGAGCCAAACTCAGGCTCTCGAAGTCCATGTTGGTGCTTTCTTCTTTCCAGCCCCACTGAAGGGAATTTTAACTTCTACCTAAAGGTCCTCCACAAATGATCCTTTCATCTGTAAGGGGTGTTGTCCCTTAGGCAGCAGGGCTTGGGCCGCATATGAAGGGGCTTTCCACTACCCAGGATGGTCTCTGAAGTTTTGCGGTGAGAAGGCTTTGTAGCTCTGCAGAACTAAAACACAAACCCTGCTCCTCTTCTCCAAAACGCCACCTCAGTAACATAGAACATCAGTAGTGGGAACTTCACTGTCTTCTGCAAGAAGGTGGTATAGCATCAAGTGGCAAGGATCGTGGTTAAACTACCCATGACAAAGAGTTTAGAGGCTGATATAACATGAGTTGTTTCCTGTATTGACCAGTGTCGCATACCTTTTGCATACATATTCTAAGCAGTTCCCTTTAACCCTACTCACCACGGGAGACACAGCAGTTGTGGGTGAGTGCCTGTCCACTGTGGTTTCCCAGCCTTTTGTTTGTGACACTTTTCTCAAGCAGATGTCCCCAGACTTCGTAATCCTGTTGAAATCAA
Source organism: Opisthocomus hoazin (assembly GCF_030867145.1). NCBI lineage: Eukaryota > Metazoa > Chordata > Aves > Opisthocomiformes > Opisthocomidae > Opisthocomus > Opisthocomus hoazin. The sequence continues at coordinate 53,445,974 of NC_134415.1, forward strand.
CAGCAAAACTGCCAGGAGTCTTGGTAGAGGCAAGTTTTTAACAAGATCTCAGCGAAAGTAGCCATGCTATGATCTCAGAGACTTACCTTCAGTGGAAGCAGTCATGTCCCTTTATGTTATGTCTGAATTTATCCCTGAATTTGCAGTCCTTGAAGTGCAAGTAGTGGTCTCCTGTCTCTTGGGTAGGTCCCTGCTCTCCTTGCTCCACAGAAGTGCCCTGTCCCACAGCAGATCTCAGAGAGCTTTAAAGAGGGAATCACTTTTTTTTCCCCACCTTCTTTAGGTCAAAAAATTGGTGGTTATAAAAATGCACAGGGAGCACTGATGCTGACACATCCCAGATATATCAGATATCTCCCAGCTTGCTCCTCTTGGCAAATCCAAAGGTCAGGGCAGTCTTCCTCCCAGAGCCCTCAGGAGGAGGACATTGGCAGTTACGCGGATGTGTTGTTCAGTGTTAATTGAGAGACTCACCCCATCTGTTGGTTTTAAGGCTTTTGTGAAGGATGAATACCTGTGTTTTTCCGGGGCAGTTTGAAAAGCAAAAAGAATCAAACCCAATTATATCTCCTTTTTTCTTCAAGGAAAGAAAAATAAGCATGGGGGGGGACACCAGGAAACATAGTTACTAAAACATTCAATAAAGCATGTTTTGATTTGTTTGATTGAGTTTCTATAGGCATGGGAAGTACCAGCTTGGTTGTATTAGGAGGGTGAAATGCCTTTTGATTTCTGCTCTGAAGGGACCGTTCTTCCCCTGCAGAGAGAGGCCATCAAACACCACCAAGGGGTAACCATGGCAGAGGATGGGACCATCAGGCGGACTTCCCTCTGTCCAGGTAAGCGTGACTTTCTTCTCTATTCCCACATTTCTAGATGTATGTGTGGCACCTAAGGATGGTTTGCAGGGTGTTTACTTTCCCATGAACCTTGGATGCGGTAATCCTATGGCTTTCATTATTTTATTCACTTTGTAGTTACAGTACTCTTGTAATGAGAGTCAGCACCACACAGAAATGGGAAACTCTGAGGAATGGCAGCAAGTTCCTTGTAGGGGTTAGATATTTTTATCTATTCCCACACTGAAAGTGGCCAACAAAAATAACCAGAGGTAGCAACATCAAACATGAAAAATTAATCAAACTCTGACAAAGCTGAAAATTAGTTCTACAAATATGAGATTCAAGATATCGCTATCAACAACACTGAAATTCTAAAAGCATTTTGAAACGCTTTCCCGCTGGTCTGGGCTGAGGAGGTAATATGGGCTGAGCAGATAGAGCAGAGGTGTGCCAGATCCAGCAGCTCTATAGATGCTTCACCCGTGTACCTGTTCCAGCTTTCCCATACGCCCAATAACTCTCTCTCAGACTTTACAGACAAGGCAACAAAACAGGGTATTTTTAAGCAAGAAATTTTCATGTCATTATGTTGAAACAACAGAATTAGGTGATCAGTGAAGCAACATCTGAAAAATCTGACTGGAATGTAACAAGGGAGAGTTTTCACCATACAAACTTGGAAAATTCAAATGGTACATGGAACAAACTTGTGAGGTTTTGATGCTAGCATTTTTGCAAAAAGCCCTCAATTTCATCTTTCCTTTTTGATGGGAATTTCAGTAATTCATGCCCATCCCAAACGAGTGCAATCATCACTTTCCAACTGTGAAGAACTCCCCTGCTGAAGTGTGATCTAGCTCTTCCAGAATAAGTGATGGAATCAGCAAGGTGAAAGTTAGTTTCTTTGTAACAAGGGTTTAATTTAAAATAATTATTGCAATGTTAAAGAAGCAGCCTCCTCCATTATTTATTTACAACATGTGCATTAAAATGCTTAACTAGAGCTCAACCCTATTAAAACAATCTGCAGCATCAGCATGTTATTTAGCAAGTTTTGCAGCCTCCTCAGAGAGGCTGAAATGATCCTCCTTATATTTTTTTTAATGCAGACCCCAAAGTCACACAGATGTCGGTAAGGGATTTCTTACAAGGCAATGAGTGAAGCCGTTATTCTCACTCTTATCTGGGCCTAAAATCAGAGCAGAGCAGCAAAACACTTTTAAAATGTGCAAATATGGAATATTCACATGTAAGCAAGCACGGCTGGGAGCGTGCACCAGGTTTCATTTTGGTTTTGGAGTCAAATAAGAGCAATTACAGGGTGTGTGGTATTGTGGAACCCATCCAGATTTTTTTAAGAGGGACTGCTGATCCTTTTTTAAGACACAATCCTGCCCTGTGAAATAAGTGCCTTTCTTCACCACCTCTCCTGTAAAGCAAAAGGCTTCTTTTCCGCACAGTGCCAGCAACAGAGCAGGGCAGGGTTCTGGTCTCAGCTCCCTTTAGCAGAAGAAAAGAAACGTGGGTCTTCATAAGACTTCAAAATTTGGTGATGGTCTGAAAGAATGTTAAACATTTTAGATGAGAAGTTCATGTTGAAGAGTATCCTCGCTTTTATGTAGGAAAGTGAAACACCGTGGCACAGTCTAACAGTCCCAAAACACAGGAACCTGAAAGTGTTCTGCATGCTGGTTTTGGCTGATTTTTCCTTTTTTCCCATTACAAACCACGGTCCTGAGTATTTATGCTTCTCAGCCTCATAGCAAAACACAGTGAGATCATAAAACTCCTTCTGTGCCCATCCCTAAGCAAGTTCACATGGCTCAGGATGGGACAAAGTCCCCTCCATGGAAATCACTGTGGAAAGCATGCCAATTTTTTTCTTGGAGTTTGGCTTTAATCTCATTGCTCTAAACACAGGCGTGGATTTCCCAAAATCATAATGAACACTACAGGAAAAGCAGGCAGGCACATTTCTTGTCTGACATGGATATGCAGGTTTCTATTCTCCTTTTGCCCTCTTTTTGCAGTAGCTTAACTAATGTGCAAGGCAAAACACTGTACCTCTACTTTGCAGAAATAATTTTTCAGTGTGTGTGAATCAGCTAGTGGCAGCCATGAGGGACAGGTGACATTGCAGGCAACAAGAAGGGCCACAGGCTTGTTTGTACGTGGCAGGGTGTGGGGTTAGCAGTGTCCTCAACATATGGAAAAGTCCACGCAGAGCAAGGTCCAGCACTCCTTATTGCAGCTTCTAAAAGAAGTCGGACAGGGGCTGCACCTTGTCTGGCGGCTGGACAGCAGCAGGCAGGAGGTGCTGATGCACAGCTGAGAAGCCTAACGCACCCATCCAGCTTGCGGGGACGGGGCTGCCTGGCAGGTGTGGGAATAGGTTTTCCATGGTGGACAGAAAGAGGAGAAACCATCTTAAATTATAGCAAGAGCACTTCCTACTGGAAATGGGTAACAGCTTGCCAAGAGCAGTGGAGAGGAGCACATAAGGAAGCAGTGACATTTCCATCTAAACATGTGGTTAGTCCTTAAGGGTTATTAAGCCCTATTGGGAATGACGAAGGGTAGAGTCGGTCCTGGTTTGCAGTTGAGGGATGAACCCCCTGGATTCTGGAGGCCCAGCCACCCTTGCTTGGTGGCTGCTGTCCTCTGGCATATCGCTGCTAGCTTCCCCCACTACGGCCCCCCAGTCGACACCAACACAACAGTGGAGGTCAAGCCATGCGCCTCTTCACTTCTGCAGCTCCTCCTTGTTAGGCTTAGGACACTTTGTGATTCTGCATAATACAAAGACTCTGTAAAACATCACATTCTGCAGAGAGTCCACCTGTCCTAATGGCAACAAGATGTACTGTAAAACAGCAAAATTGGCATGAGCCTGTGGCTGTCACCCCAACCAAGGAGCTAATGCTCTGTGCCCCTTAGACCTTTGTTCCCTTTGCCCAGGTTCACTGCCTGCTTTTTGAGGGCTAACTCAGAATTTCAGACCTCACTATCTCAAAAGCATTTCTTCAGCAGTGGCTGGAGCACAGGAAACATGGGCTTGGTCCACCAGGGCTTTTCCCAAATGTTTGACAAAGTGCATTAGTGGCCTTCCATTAGTCACAGAATTAATCACGCCTGACAAGCCAAGTGCAGCCCGGCACGAAAGGCCAGAGGTCCAGCGAGGCTGGCGGCTCCTGCCAGCTCTGCGCTGGCCTCGTGCATCTGAAGCCATTCTTTGCAAACACTAATTTATTTTCTAGATGGGGGGGACTCATTTTTGGTGTGTCCCCTGGGCAGATTTTTGGTTTTTAATGTGACTGGAAGGGTGAAGTGACAGAAATGCTTTTCTTTGGTGATGGACAGCAGAGAAAGGAAGCCTTTGTCAGCATGGAGCTGCCACTCTTTTTTGGTGACACCTTTCTTCCAGGACTGCCAGCAAGGGTGAAAATGGCAGTGATTTGTTTGGTAACTCCTTATGGACATGCTTCTACTTCCACCAGGCAGGTCTATTTATAACCTGAGTTTGTAACCCTAAGTTAGCCCCCAGCTGTACATAGCTTACCTATGTCATTAGGCTTGGAAAAGGTTGCAGCAATAGCTGTTAGATTTTTTTTTTTTTAATTTGGCTGAGATTTAACACTGTAATTGCAATGTTGTTATTCTTTATCTTGTTATTTGAATTACTTGATTCCTATTCTCTGTGTGTGTGTATCCTGTTGCTCTAAGTGCCCGTGCTCTCTGCCTGTGCAGAAGCCTGCAAGATGGACACACTTTGCTGCAATAACGTCCTACAGCAAAAGCAACTTGGACAACACTCTTCCTTCTTTCCTGCTTCCTGAAACAGAGCAGGCTGTTTAGTTCAGACTGCCACTCATGCAGTCCTGGAGCCTGCATCCTGCAAAAGCTGTGGCTGCCACAAGCTGCAGCATCTGCTGCCTGTGTCACCCTGCGTGCAGTCCTGTCCTCTGAGCTTGTGTCTCCAGGGAATGCCTGCGTTGAATCCAGGACTTCTAAACATCTAAAACCCTAGCTGTAAGCATTAATTCTTCTATGAGTACCCTCTTTCATCACAGCTGGGATGATGGGTCGGGTGGGTTGGGTTTGCTGAGGAGACTTGGAAGACTTCTGCAGACATTGGCTGTGGTGTGGTCTATAAAACTGGCTCTCCTGGCCACCAGCAATGGCCAGAGATGTCACTCTACTCAAGCGTAAAGGCTCAGTGCATGGTTCTTGTGTTTAACTTGAAATTACAGGAATTTAAATGTGCGCCCCCAGCAAAGCATGTGTTAAGGCTGAGCGAGGAGCATGACAGAAGCAACGCCTCGAGTGCACAACCCGTTTCTCTGGCTGAATTTTCCCTGGAATAAAACCTTTTCTTCAAGAAAAAATGGAACCTTCCTCACTTTCTGTGCAAGAGGGAGCATGATTTTCTCATGTGATAAACATCAATAAAAACGAAAAGTCCTAGGAAAAACATCCTCTGAGTTCTCACTCTGTAAACGTCCTCCCTTCAAGCATGCCTTCCCTTTTTAAATGCTTGCTAAACCCACCTTCCTGCTTTTCTTCATCATACTCCGAGTCCCTTTCCTTCTCCAGAAATAAATCTGAATGTCTCTTGAACTCATTTATACTGCTCGGTTGCCTTCCCCAGTCTAACTCGTTCCATATGGCTATTGCTCTTTGCATGGAGCAGTTCTGCCTGGGTTCCCTCATTTACTTCCAAGATTCTTAATTTTATGAACAATTACCTAACAATCAGATCAATTAGAATGTGGAAAAGTCCTCCAAGGGAAGCGGTAGGATCCCTGTCACTGGTATAATGCAAATCTGGGCCAGACAAAGCAATTCTGCCTGTCCTCTGCAGACAATCCCTTGAATGGGCTGATCTAATAAAGCAGATATTTTCCATTTTTGCATTCCTGGGGCCTGATCCTCCTGCCAGTGACACCAGCGGCAGCACTATCCCAGCTTTCTGGGGCAGAGGCTGGGTTCCCTCTGCCCATCACGCCTGGGCTTTGCCTTCTGCACGCAGCTCTGCCTTTTTGCGTCAGAAGGGACACGTGGTATAAAATCACTTGGGTTATTTAGGCTTGCTCTCACAATTACAGCTGATGCTGCTTTGCTATTCTTTTTTTTTTCCTGCTTATTTATTTGAGTAATGCCTGACACATGCTTATTTCATGCTTCATACCAATATATTTCAACGAAGGCAAACATAAAGGATGAAACCAATACAGTTTTAATGGATCAAATACCATCCTACTAAAAACCACAATTTTCAAATCAACATTTTTATTGAAGCAGACTTTCATTCAGAGCAAAGCATCCTACTGAAACCCAACATTTTTTTCAAACTCGTGTCCAGCAGTCTCTTTTATTTTCCCATCTCAAACAGGTAATTTTCCAATCAAACCTATTATACAAAATCAATTTACGTTTACCAAAAAACATATAATTACAAGAATTAGCCCAAACCAATGTATTTTTTTAATCCTTTGCCTGTTAACTGAAACCACATATATCTGCAAGTAGGAATTCTTTTGGAGACCAGTGGAAATGTATTCCAAACAATGCATTCTTATTCAAATTCTTATACATTTTAATCAAAAAAATATAGTATTATCTGCAACCAATATCTTCAAAGTCAGGCCATTTTATTTTGTTGAAGTCAGACCACTTTTACTAACCCCCTGGTTTATATGGAATTAATATAGTATGCGTATTGAACGCGATGCCTAATGACTTTGATATAATAACACAAGCAAGTTATTTTCAGTATATATATAACGAATGGCTATATTGCTGATATTTACCAAACCAAAACATATTTTTATTGAAGACAGGAGGGATACCCAGCAAGGACTAGCTCTTTCCCTGGCCTTGCATGGCTGAAGGTGTGCAGGGTGGAGGACCAAAAGGCAGTGCTCAGGGGAGAGTATTCCTACCTTCTGAACTTCTGTTGTCTCAAGTAGCACACAAGAGAAGAGGATGGTGATAGCATCTTTGTATTGAAGACTCCCATGTGGTGTTATACCTTCCATAACCACAAAAAATCCCACAAGTGTGAGAGTTTTTATGGCCACAGTTTATATGGGAAACTTCTTCAGAATCATCTCTGTGGATGGCTGGGAACCTGCTTCCAGCTGCAGGCCAGCAGAGATCCACCTGCCTGGAGGTAGCACTGGTCTTGCTGGATCTTCTCCATCCCCAAGATGTGGTTGTTGACAGGAGTTATGTCTGCTCTCAGCTTTCACTTCTCTTGACTAAAAGGCAGGCTCTCCTTTCTCCAGAGTATCTTGAAGCTCTGCTCTGTGCTGCCTCTAGCTCCAGCCGAGCTTCCTTGCATGTGGATGACCAAATTCCTGAATTCTCTGTTAAAGAAGGTCTCCACAGAGTCTCATAAAGCAACAACAAAATTTTCCTGTCCTGGGTAGATTTACACCACATGATATGTCCTCTCAGCTGTCTACATTTTCCTGCCTATGGCTGAAATGCCAGCTGTTGGTTCCCAGGAACATACTGATCTCACCTAGCTTTGGCAGCCATCTCAAAGTGAAATATTTGGTCTGATCTGGCATGGGAAATGTGCCTCCACAAGGCAAGTCCTCTGATCTTACCATAGCTTGAGTCACCCTTGGAAGATGCTGGTCTTCCTCCAGGACTGCAAGAGGGAGCAGGCAGCAAGAGGTACCTGCAGTTGGGTGGACAACCGTGCACCACAGCACCTGGGTGTGTGCCAGTGCCTGGCTAGCTGGCACATGGATGGTCCGACTGACATGGTGCATGGGAAGGGGGAGAGGGGCAGGTGGGCTTTATAGCACCGGCAAGTCCCGATCTCCATCCCTGCCACGGCTTTTCCCAGTGGCTGACGAGAGGGTTGAGATGGGGCTGGTGTTTTGGTCCCTGCCAGGCAGCAAGAAGGCTGGCCTGGCTACATTCATTTACTCCTCTGCTTGCTCCTTTATTTATTGAGGGGCTGAGCAAGCTTGGCCGTATTCTGGTATTTCAGTAAAATTAGATATTAATTTTCTCCTAAATGCTCTATAATTTTATTTTATTAAAACTTTTACAAGGAGAGAGAGAGAGAGGGTTTTCTTGCACCATTCCAAATGGGTGCCAATAAAATTTTTATACCCTACCACAGTCTCAGGTACTCCATGTTTGCAAAGAAGAATACATTATGCAGAGAAATTATTTTTTAAAATATATATTAGAGAAAGGATATAAAACTTTATTGGCACTATATTTCCTACCCCTCTACTTCAGAAAGCCAACTTTCTCAAGTATTATACACTAAGCGTACAGTCCTGAAAGGGAGAAAAAGGGAAATAAACCTTTAGGCAAATGTGGGGATCTCTGAGAGCACTTCCAACAATTTTTACTGTGAAAGTAATACCCTGATTTCAAGGTCTGGTGCCTTAGGAGCCGAGACAGGTTTAGAAGAGAGCAGCCCAGGCATCTGCCGCTGGTTCGATGGGCTGGGAAGACCACGCTGGGAAGGTAGCATCTGTTGGAAGGTGACAGGACTTTCCAAATCACCCTCGCTTTTCCTCCTGCTTTTTGGTGCCAGAGCTTTTGACACTGCTTAGGACAAACTGTCCCTTCATTATCGCCTCTTTCAGACCACAGGGGTTTTGCACAAAAAGGCTAATCCTCAGTTTGGCTAAACCAGGGTAGCCCTGCTAGACCCAGATGATCGTTCGTGATTGAAAGTAGCCAAGAATCTGGTCCAGCTTTCTAGTCTTTATAGGGAAAATTTGTTTACGGCTGTATACTGGTCAAAGGAAGCTTGTGCAGCCCTTCTACAGCACTTATTCACACAAAGCTTTAATATTTGATAATGTTATTTAATAAAATCTGTTACAAGGTTCTTAAATAACTCTTTATGACCCTTTTATGATTTATGTCATGACACATAACCTCGGGTGTATATATTTTATGTTATTACAGATGTGTAAACTGATATTAATTGTACACATTTTCCCCTGAAGTATAAGAACTTATTTTTTTCTCTTTTTCCCTTGGCTGTATAACTAGACATATAATAATTTCTACAGAAGGTAAAATCAGCACATATAGTAAAAAAATGGATGAAAAATGTTTGTGCAGCTCTGCCTTTCATTTTAAATGAATATAAATGTTCATATATGTCATAAATTTAAGCTGCAAGTAAATTACTGCCAAGTTCTGAGCCCATCTCATGTTTGAATCCTGGAGTAAAATAGAAAACATTTGTTGAATCAGTCTGCTGAAAGCAGCAAGGAAATGATGTAATGTTTATGAAATATGCAGCTTTGATACAATCCAATTAGCACTCCTGGTTGCTCTCTAGCAAGCTTGCAGCAGGTTTGCTGGGGGGACTGGCCACGGAAAGCAGGGATGTCCCCCGCAGCAGCAGGGACAGATGGCTTTCCTCAGGAGGGTGCCCAAGCAGGTCCCTCCAGCTGGCAGGTTATTGCTCACAACACTGTTCATGATGCCCCCAAATGCTCTTCAAGACAACCAGCCTAGGATGCGCCAACAAAGGTTTCCTGGTAGGTCAGGGCAAATGGGTGAGAAACCCCCTGAGCAAATCTATGTTTCCAAGGGGGCCTTTCAGTAAGAACTGCTAAATCTTCCTTTTTTCTTGGGTAAAACACCCATCAGCAGCTGGCATGTTCCTGTGTGATAGGAACAGTGCAGCATCCCCTCTCTCCAGGGGCTTTTATGGAGCGAACCCATGTGTGGTCATGCCCAGCAAAACAGAGTTGGGACATGAAATAACCTCCCAAAGCAAAACTACGGCTCCAGGAACTGCATCCTGGATTGCTGAACCTACAGGATTTTCCACCCCAAAATCCATCTCTGCAAATGATAACCCCAGCTGAGGAAGTCACAGCATCAAAAAGCAGGAAAATAAAGCTGAGATACCTTTCTCTTCAAATATGATTTACAAAACATTTCAGCATCTGGAACAAGGGACATTAGTTTTGATTATTTCCTTATGATATTTATTCAATTTGTTATACTTAAAACTATTATTGTTTTCTATTCTATCTCTCCCTCACTCTTTTTCTCTTTCATCCCCATATTTCTGTTCATTTGTCAAGCACAGCTAAGGAAAAAAGAAAATCCGCAGCAGGAAAAAAAATATGTCATCAATGTGGCCTTTTTTGTTTTATGGCATTAAATGAACTGCCTGCCCAGGCAGAAAAAATAGAGCATGCATTTGAAGTTTGACATTATAACAACCAAAAGCAAAGCATGAAAGTGAGTCAGTAATCAAATACTTGGGTAGCGTATTTACCTCTGCTAATGATGGTGTAATGCTGCTGATGGATGCACCCGCATGTCTGCGGTGTCATGAGCTGCAAGCAGACATGAAATTAACTTGCACTCACGTTAAACATTATATTCAAAGTAGCCATGATTGGATGACACAGGAACACGAGCCTCACTTGAAGCTTTATAAACCAGTGATGTAAAAATCAGCCTGGAGATGCTGGCAGATGTTCTCAGCAGCTGGGTCTGGTGGCCGCAAGTCTTGTTCTCCGCCCTGCGTGAGGACAGCTGTGCTGTCCCGTCAGCCAAGAGGGCTTCTCTCGCCCTTCAACCTGCCCATCCCGAGGACAGAGCAGCAGGGATCTCTCCCCACCAAGGAGTCTGCGGAAGATCTTCTCGTCAAGCTGGGCTGACAATGGATTTTTTGGCTCCCTGCCAAACCAGAAAAAGAAAAAAACCCAGCACATGTTGAATCTCAGCTTTTGGGGGAAAAATATAAAACCCAAAACATGTCATGTTGGGTCAACCTGAATCATTGTCTTTGATTCAAAGTCGAAATACTTTGTTTTCCTTTGCTGAGTTTATTAACTATTTTGTTCTAACTTTTGTCTTTTAATTTAGATCAGTTTAGAAATAAACAAGTGCTGTTTGAAAACAAAAGGCTTAAAGGTTTTGCTTGGGAAATGTCAAATGTTTTAGCAAGTCCAAAGTGAAATGTTTTGTCATTTTCAAAAAAAAAAAAAGAAAACTCCATGCTTTCTTCTGGCTGAAATCAATAGATGAATTTGACCTGAAAGTATGAAGAGTTTCTTTTCCTCTAAAAGTCCTTTTTTAAATGAATTTACTTTCAGTAGCAGAAGAACCCTATGCCCAAGCATAGTTCTTCTGTCCTGCTGCAAGGGAAGCCTCCAGAAACCCTGTGCTCTCCTGCTCAGGTGCCCAAACTGTACGCCTGCTTCCTGCAGGACCGGGGCACTTACGGATCTTCCTTTTCTAACCAACAGCTATTTGGATGTAACAAAAGTGCATCTGCTAATAATGACGTGGGAGATGATTCTTCCTTTTCGAGAAAGAACCTTGGCCAATACATCATCTGCAAATCGCTTCAAATCCCTTCTTTTTCCTCCTGTGTGCCCTTGTTAAACCCTGCTCTCTTTAGATGGCCAGCTGTTTTGTCCAGGGAATAGTCAAGTTCTACTAAGATTGGTGCTGATTTTGGTGATGTTTGCCACTTAAATGCATTTCTGAATCTGGTCCTTTTCTCCTCTTCAATGCCTGCACTGATTAGGAGTTGGCCAGTTGCTCCATCCTGAGTGAGCAGAGTTTATTTAAGTTGGTTTACAGTGGCATAGGATACAGTTGGGTGTTACAGCACACAATTAATTACCAGCTGGTATGAAATGTGTTTGAACAATGGGGCGAGACAATAGCTGAGATAAAAAAGAGGAAAAGTCATGCCTGCTTTGAGGAAAGCAAACACAATGCTGCTGCTAGCAGCCATCCCACATGGCTCTGAGCTTGCGCTTTCCACATCTCCCATGCCTGGCCCAGCTAACACTTTCTCTGGGCATTACCATGGCAGATCAGCCTGAGGGTGTGTGAGAACCCCTCCCCAGGGTCAGGCCAGTCCCTTTTGCTGTATGAATGCAGAAGAAAAGTCCAGCCAGGTTGGCATGGGTGGCCATAAGCCTACCTAGCTAGTCCTGCGGGACCGCACGTCTCTCCAACCTCACCTGGTGCAATGCAGCGAGCTTTGATTTTACAGCCCCGGGTGGGATTTGTAAGGAAAGAGCAGTAGAACCATTGCAAAACAGTTTTGTGCTGATTGCAAATTAACTCTGGCACCATGAAACGCCGGTGCTCCATCTCACCCCTGGGTTAGCTCGGGAGCTCTTTCAGCTGCCTGCTGAAGCTGTGCGTGAGGCTGCTGTGCTCCCCACCCAGGCAGAAGTGCAATTCCTCAACTCCCGGCCACTGGGAAAGTTTACTGTGGAAACTGATACCCTCCTAAAAGTCCTCCTTCACCCCGGTGTCACTGCAGGTAGGGCTGGGTCAAAGGATTACTCTGGGGCTGCCCGCCACGCTCATTGTCCTCCGAAGCATGAATGAATGGGGTAATTTAACCCCAAGGAGATAGCGAACTTCTGTGTCTGTACCAACAGTTCTTATTAGCATTTCCCATGAAGCTGCCAGGGTGTTGGTTTAAAGGGTCTTTTAACAAATTATCAGGATATCTGGCTACTTCCAGGTGCTGAGTGTCTCTGTGACTCTGCTGCACTCTGATCATCAGCTAAGAACAGGCAGAACAGCTTTAATTACCTGCAACGCTCCTTACACACCTGTCAGGAATTTGAAGCAGGGCTGACGGGTGGTGGGTACCATGTCTTAAACTCCAGAGCACACAGTCCATCCTGCTAGAGAGATTTTGCTCCTCAGACAATACTTGCATGCGGGGAGTTTTATGAAGAATTTCTCCACTTTCCTGCGTATGCACCAATGTTTTTCCTTCATAATGGGAGGTAAATAGGTAATAATTGTACCAGTTTAGACAAATACTGATGATGCTTTACCAATCAATACAGAGATTTATGAAAAATATATCAGTCTAAGATTATATCAGTTAATTCAACTGGAAATCGGTTGTCTCCTTTGCCAACATTTATGTGTGGATGCCTTCCACAAGCAGCTGGTCATGTTAATCTGGGCTGCCTACTATAGGCCACCAAATTTCCCAGCTGATGACAAGAAAGAGGCTAGCTGAAATATCTTGTCTGTGATGTTATTTGCTGCTTATGCAAAGCATGATCATCAGCATCACGTTCTCGCTCTCTGCTCATTTACTGCATCTGCCCAATATTCCTTGATTACCACCGCTCCAGAGCAGAGAAGATCTGGTCACGGATAGGTGAGATGGGTGTATTCACCAGCAGCAGCAGTCTTTGGGTCTCATACTGATATGGAATAACTGGTTTTGGTGGGCACCTTTCAACTGTCTGAAAAAGCTATTGCATCAGTATCCTACCCAAGCCCACCTCACTCAGATCGGTCCTGCGTGCACCACAGCACCAAGGTTATTTGGGTGTCCCGCTGCTGGGGGTCCCATCCCAGTTGCACCCTGCTTTGGGACAGGGGGCACAGCTGCAGAAAGCCTCCTTGGATCTGCTGCAGGAGCAGCCACATCTCCTGTAGTTCATCCTGCCTCCTCACCCTCTGCATCCCCATCTGAACCCTTATCCTCCCTGGAGCAGGGATCCCTGGTTCCCTGTCATTCCACAATGCCTGTGCTCTCCTGCAAAGGCAAGGGAAGCCAGATGGGTGGAGGCAGCCCTTCCATGGAGCGGGTGTACCCGGCATCAAGGGCATCCTCCAGTGCAAGCCACCCAGATGCCTGAATCAGCAGAGCGGCAAGCGGGCACCCATTTCACATGCCTGCCATCCTTCCCTCAGTGCCTGGGTTCTCAGAGAGTGCCAGTCCGCAAATGGGATGGCTCAGCTGCAGCAGCGGGGGCTCCCGGGACCCTTGCGTTCTCCATCTCATTTAGGGAGGGCAGCTAGTCACAGCTCGAGCAGTCGTAGTGCAGCAGTTCTTTTTTGGGCTTTTGTGAAGGCAGCTATTTTTTTCCCATTGATGGGGCTCCATTGCGTAATTTCCCCAGAAATAACAGCCTCTCCTTTTCTGCCTTAATTGCTGTGTCATTTTTGCATGTGTCCAAGAGATTCTGAGTGCAACTGGTGGGGTGAAAAGTGCAGGCTGTGACTGCTCTATGCAGCCCCTTTTGCTAAAGGGCAGCATAGCCTATATCCCAGGGCTTTGTGCCCAGCCAAGACACCTGGTAGCAGGCACTGAGCTTTGGATACCTCATTTATCTGCAGGCAGAGGATTCAGCATTTCAGTACCTGTCTTCACAAAAACCTGCAGACCTTCGATCAAAATTTTAACTTCGCCTCGCATCAGATTCTCCAGCAGATGAAATGCATTCTTTTCTGGGAAGCCATCTACCATTGCAAATGTCCAGCATAAAACAGCATATCACTTTTATTAAGCAGGATGCTAGGCAATTTAATAGCCTGGCTTAATTTGGTAGAATTCATCCAGCTTAAGTATTTTTCCATCTTCTACTCAACCCGTTTTATGATTTATCAATTACCTATTTCACATATATCATGGGTTTAACTTTTTCACTCTGTAAATCATATTCCTGGCTGAAAAAACGGGGGTTTTTTACAACTGAAAAAAAAAATACTCGTCTCTCTTTATAAAAGGCATAATACTTTCTGTGAAATATTTAAAACATCACTTACAATAGATGCAATTCAGCAATGAGTCAGAAGATTTGCAGGATGTTTGCAAGGTTATAGTGACCTTTTGAGGATAAACTGTATTAAGTATTAATCTTTCCTACAAATAAACCCAATTTCCATCAATAGGCAGTTCTTTTTTTTTTTTTCCCTTTTAAATATACCACCCCTTTTGGACAGAGCTTCTCCCTGTAGCATCGCTGGCGTCTTGGATGGTATGAGAGGATCTGCCATCCCATTCACATGCAGAGATGACTTTTCATTGACGATGGGAGGTTTGTGGGTGTCTCCCCCAGAGCCTTATTTTGTAAAGCACTTACTGAAACGCTGCCTGAAAAAACAAACACGAAGCTTAAATCCCTCCCTCAAATCCCGAGGGGACATCTCCATTCACTCTGGCGGGCGCTGGCCCAGACTCCGGCTGTACAGAGGCATGGCAATATAATTGCAATAGGCCCTGCAATGGCACTGCCAAATTAAAATTAAAATTTTGTAATTCTTTTCTTTTAATTGTCCATTGTACACGATCTTGACCAACTCATGAAGACTTTAAAAAAACAAACTGCTGGGTAAAATCCTGGCTTCATGGAGGTCAATGGCAGAAACTTCCCCAGACTTAATGAGCTCACAGGCTCCCCCCATGTCTGTTACGACTTTATTTATGTTGTGGTTTAATGAATTATTGTCTAATGCACATGTGCAAATGACTCCAAATGAGATCAAAATCCCTGTGGGGGTTGGTGCTGTGTGCAAAAGTGATATTAGGCCATCTCTGTCCCAAAGATGGGGCATTAAGAGAAAAGATAGGGAGAAAACATGACGACTCACCCATGAATTTTAAGCCAGTTGGTAAGTTTTGCCATTTTCGCAGTGCCGCTCCTCTGACTCGAACCCATGGCATCAGCAGGCAAAAGGCAATTATTACTTTGCAAAAATACCCCAAAAAAGCAACAAAGCCACACAGCAAACCTGCTCCAGAAGAGGGTGAAGGCTGAAGCCCACCACAAAACCACTCTACTTGGTGATTACAGCGCCTTTTTATGGTCAGCAGTGTTATTGATCCATCAGCATCTAATCAATAGGGACCAATTGAATGAACTGATATGATTAAGTGGGGTTTTGTGGGCTCAGTCTGGAACATGACTGCTGGTGAAAGTGGTTTTTACTGGAGGTTTTAACATGGAGAATAAACCTTTCACAAAAACAGAATTGCTCATTAAAATTCATGATATTCTGAAAAACATTCATCTCTTCCTCAGAAATATACATCCTTTACATTTGAAAGAAGGATACAGAAAGCATTATCAAGAGCATTAGAGGGTTTTTTTCTCTGCCAGGAACCAGCCAGTTGCAAACACTTTCAAATGGAAACAACTCAGAAATTTCAAAAATGTTTGCAAAAAAGACATTTTCACTTTTCAACCAACTCTGTTATTGATTTTCCAGGCTGAATAGGAACGCTTGTTGAATTTTATGGAAACTGATAGTGGGACTATATGAAACTGGCCATAAAAGATAACAGATTTTGTTTTAAAGTCAGATAAAAGTTATAGTCCCATGTTATTTGGCATATGAATTTCCTATGATACCAATAAAAATGTTAGTTATAAAGCATTTCCTGAGGAATGGTTGTAACCCCAAATGATCATAGTTATTTGCTGAGGAAAATAGGTTTTATTCTGAACAATAAACCTATGCAGATTTATTAACCTGGGAAACACACAGCCATTTCATGTACCAATCCGGTTCGAGCTGATGGAATTAATAACACTGATATAATGAAAAATATCTTTTACACTCCAAAACCATTGCCTGCATAATGTCACACATAAAAGAGTTGACTTAGCAGCCCTTTAGCTCTATTTTCCCATTCTTAGCAGAAGTCTTCATTCACAATGGATTGGTTCTATTTAAATGGTGATATTTGCTGTGTATCATGTTACTGCGGCGCTATTCCCTGTAGTTGAATGAAAGCTGAGCATGAACTAACAAGAAAAATACTCAGAAGATGAAAATTCAAAACAACCGAAAATGCCTTTCATGCTTTCAAGGTGAAGGCAAGTGAGCCCGATGGGTGCTCACGGCACCTCCAAACCCTCCCTGGCACGCTCTGCAGCGAGAGAGCGCCTTAGCTCGCTTTTGCTGGAAGCACAAATAGCCTGAGCCCCCCTGGAATTCAACTCAGAAAATAAATGGGGAGAAGGTTAAATGAAGAGTTAAGCAATGCTTGTTCCACAGCCTGCTGAGCTCGCCTGGGAACTCGTCTGCTGGCACGGGGGAGGGCTGGATCAGGGCTGCAATGAATATATGGAGGCTGAGCCCTGATAGTAGGCATCAGGAGCAGCATAGTGGCGCTCTGCTGCTGAGATCTGTATTTTCCCTCCCCTTTGAGACCAGCAGCCCTAACTACAAAGCAGAACTCTATTAATAAAGCAGCACTGGAGAACACTCAGCCATAAAATCGTCAGCTATCATCTTCATCTCTTCTGCTTAGCTGACAGCAGAACCATACATCTCCTTTCCTCCCATGAACATTGGTGGCTGTGCTACAAAGTGCTCCGAAGGCACCTGCAAAGGCTTGCCTTGGCCTGCCACCAGCCTGGCTGCCCCCTGCCAGGGGAGCTCAGCATCACCAGCCCTGCACAGCCAAATCCTTTCTCTACAGCGATTTGTATGTCCCAGGCAGCGGCCAAGCAAACTTCCCACTGCATGAGGACAGAGATCACAGAATCACAGAATGGTAGGGGTTGGAAGGGACCTCTGTGGGTCATCTAGTCCAACCCTCCTGCCGAAGCAGGGTCACCTACAGTAGGCAGCACAGGACCTTGTCCAGGCAGGTCTTGAATATCTCCAGAGAAGGAGACTCCACAACCTCCCTGGGCAGCCTGTTCCAGTGCTCTGTCACCCTCAGAGGGAAGAAGTTCTTCCTCAAGTTCAGATCCCCGAGCGGTTCTCCTAAGCCAATGAAGTTTTTCATGTTATCATTCAACTTCACAATTTTTTTAATGTAGGAATAGCTGTCTTAAAATAAGAGACACTGCAAATAGGCTTGCTCGCTCACCAGCGATCAGCTGCTGGGGTTGGATATTTTTTGGAAGGCAAAAGCTAAAGCTAAGGTGGGGACTCCCCTTTGGGAAGAGACAACAGAGTTAAATCCTGAAATGATCAGCTGAATCTAAGTCTTCCTTTAATTAGGTATTAAAGCCAGTGCAAAGATAATATTCAGTTAGAAAAATAAGGCATTCTTTCTCTAACGTTGCTTCTTTTAATCTTCCTTCTTTTTACTCTGAAACCGGCTACCACTGTTTAATTCATTCCACATTTCCCAAGGTCGAAGACTGCCATGTGGAGCAGCAGTGTGCTCCACAAATGTTATTTCTTTTGGAGTGCAGAACAATAAGTGTTTTATCCTATCCTCTGCCTTTGCATCCTCGGGATGGTTGGAAGCCGTGTCGGTTGGACATCGGAGAGGTGTCAGAGAAAGCGGCCGTCATGAGCCCCATCCCACCTCGGCGTGTGGAGCAGAAAGAGTGAGAAAAAGAGGGTGTGACAGCATTTTTGGGCAGGTCTGGCCCCAGTACTCCTCATTTTGAGCCAAGGAGATACTGATACTGCTGAAACAGCAGCCTGAAGCTGCAGATGCTTGATGCCTCTCCACAGCCTCCTGAGGACTGTAAGACCAGGACAGCCAAGCCCCATCTGTGGGCTCTGCCTGCTCCCACACAGAGTTTGTTCCCCTGGGTAATGTGTCTTTTCAGAATCATACACCTTAAAAATGCCTCTGAAACCATCACTGGAAAATCAGGTGGGAAACTATCTTGCCTGGTTTTAGTACCACCTTTCAGAAACCATCAGCCCTATTGACAGCTATATAGAGCTCAGCGTTTTCTCTGTGCATTTGGCTGAACAGCCTTTGAAGCAGTGTTGCCCCACGTGCAGGCACAGCCCCTCTGCTCTCATCCCACGGACCTGGGATGGGTAGCAGGATGCGTGGGCGCAGCTCCAGCCTGGCCCCATGGCCCAGCCCAGCTCAGGTCCGGCCGGGCACCTCCGACGCAGCAGGCACCTCTGCAGCCAGAGAAAGTGATAGGGTCACACAACCCCCCTCCCAAAATATTACAGACTCACCTGACGCATGATGCATGCAAACAGGAGAGAGAGGGTTAACTGAGGAATTTGGGTTTTGTACAAATCAGCACATTTTGCTTTTATAAATGTATGTATCTATATATAGATAGAGGGGTGAACATGCTGACTAAATTTTGAATTTTTATAAAGCAGAACCTAAGTCTACAGGCCACGAATTAAGCCAAACAACATGTTTTCAGGTAATTAGTGTTTATAATCAGTTTGTAAAGCTAAAGTGACTCCAGATCACAAAGCACTCAAGAAAAAAAATGTAGAAAAGGTTTTTTTTATTTGCATATGCATGCAAATGCCAAATTACCATCTGCATACAATATACGCTCTGGTCAGACCCAAAATATTGTTGTGGTTATGGCCAATTCACTTAAAAGCCTATATGTTTAAAACCTCACATTAGTATGGATGAAATGTTTTCTGTTCCTTTAACTTTTTTTAGGGTTGTTTTTTTTTTTAAGTTAAAGTTTCACATTAATGGTACTTATAAACCACAGCTGTTTCACTGTACTATATAACAATAGTGTTTTGTATCTGAGCAAGTTTGGAAATCTTCATGCTTACTCAATTCTTCCAAAACCAAAAGCAACCCCACTTGTTCCTTGAAATGGAAGAGATAGCTGTAGTATTTGCAAAACAATTAGATTCTTGACAACTTTTCATGAAGATGATGTTTTGTTATTGCTTCGGAGATGAAATGAAATTCAATCTCCAAGTCAGATTAAATTTGACAATTTTGGCTCTGGGACCTTTTTTCTGCTATTTCTGAGGAGAAGGGAAGGCTGAGTGGGCTACTTCGCTTGCACCAGTGGGTCTCTGCAGGGATGGAGCCACACCACAGATGCTGTGGAGGGTGAGCGGTGGCCCTTTCCTCACCAGGAGCGCAGTCAAGCCACAGCCGGTTGGCTCATCATGTATTAATTATAGCACCTATGCATGCTTTCACAGTGACTCCTAGGAGCTGAAGCCAGTTGTGCAGCATCTGGATGGAGCCATCACATCAACTGCCTGCAGGTGCCCCCAAGGAGCTGGAGCAGCAAGAACCAAAGGTCTGCAAGCAAATGGTGACTAATGGCTTCATAACACAAGGCTTCTTCCTATGTGGTCATCTTCACAAACTTGGTTTTCAAATGAGGGCTTGGAAGAGCGCTTTGCCCTCCCAAGCTGTTTCCATTACACTGTGTTTGCTTTTCTCTGTTCTATTCTGTCCCTGGCTGGCCTGATTGCATTGCCCAGGCTGGCATGGCAGGATCTGCATAGTTATCCTGCATCCCGCAAGGCTGCTGTGCTGCTGCCTGTCTCCAGCAGCTGGGGATGTGTGTGCACACCCTGACCCATCCATCTACTGCATTTATCCTTCAGGTAGCCTTCGGCTTGGCTAGTCACCTTGGGTAGCCCTCAGGAGAGCCAACCAGTCCATCTTTGGCCAGCAAAGGTGGCTCATTCCTTCCTTGAGGTGACAAGTTCATGCAAGCAGCATGTTAATGAGGTGGGGAAGTTGCTGGTGGTGGAAGAAACAAACAGCTGGGCAAAGCTCCACAGAATTATCTTGGGAACAACCTAGCAGTAAAATGACAGGTGAAATTCAGCAAACCACTGCTAAGACCATCCTTTCATGGACACACAAGTGGCTGCTGTTAGCACTTTCTTTCTTACCTTCATGTTCAGACTTGCTGGTGATCTCTAGACTACCCTGTAAGACCCACCCAGGATCCAGGTTGAGAAGCCTTTGTGTATGTATTGCTAAACCCTAAGTACCTTTGGAAGCCCACGCAACTACAGGACTGCTGAAGACTCCAGGTGTAGAGCTTGTCTGAGAGACATGGCTTCTGCTCTGTGGCTTTGGAGTTCATGGGCTGACTCCACTGGTGACCGCAGAAAACTATAGGCATGTGTGAGGATGCATGCAGGCAGGCAGGATACATGCCACTCTCCTGCCAAAAGCAAGGATAAGATCAAGTTCCTCACAGAGTATTTTATTCTCACTTTCAAGCAGGTTATGAAGCAGTTTGTTGGGTGGTTTGTTTTTTGCCTCAGCACATTTAATCTCTTTCTTCAAACCTCCAGTTTTCCAGGAGAGATTTTGAAGTGGCCTCATTTGTAACCTGACCTCGCTTCTTGTCATATTTGCGTCATTGGCTCTGGGGGCCGTGCTAGGATGCTGACAAGTATTTCTAACTTTAAAATATGACTCTTTGGCAACCCAAAGAAGAATACCCTGCTGCCTTTGGAGTGTTTCTGCAGGAAAGGGATGAGGGCTCCAGGCACAACACAACTATGACCACGATATTTTCCGAAGTTGCCTGGATCTCACCCTGTTTTATTCTCACTGGTTATTGTGAGCTCAGTTGTTTTCTCCCATGGGTGAGCCCTTAGGGGCCGGCAGAAACTGCAGCCCAAGAAGTTTGAGGAGCTGGGGTTGCTGCTTGCTGCACAGGGACCTGTGGATCCAAACCCTGCACTTCTCCACAAGCCTCCTGTCTTCTTTGGGGGGTCAAGTGGGATCAGAGAAAGGCTACAGTGATCTGTGGTCCCCTCCCAGCAGGTACCACCCTGCAGGACACAGGCACAATCGGAGCCTGTGCATGGCCCCACAGTCCTGCTGGGCTGCAGCTGGCCCTTGGGTGTTGCACAGCCCAGGAGCAGCCCTAGAGCTTTATGTAGATTCATGAGGTTTGGCAGGTCCAGCCAAGGCCACCGCAGCTGGGATCAGCTAGCCAGACCTCCTTTTTGGCAAAGGGAGGTCTTCCCTGTGGAAAGGGGTGTAGAAACAGCACTGGGTCAGAGCAGAGGCAATTACAGCTCCTAAGAAATAAGCAAGGACTATTTTAAGGCCACTTCCCAAGACTTAGAAAACCAATCCCACCCATCAATCCCTCCCACCTCCCCTTCCTTGTTCAAATATCTGCTGGCCACCCAGCCCCATTTGCCTGAGCAAGTGGTCTCAGAAAGGTCTCCTATTTTACATCTCATAAAAATCAGCTGCCTGATGGCTAGCCTTACCTGAATTAGCATCACCGAAGACAAAGGCAAGCAGGGCTCAGCCACTGCATGCTGCACTTGGCAACAGCACATAACCCTGCCTTGGCTTTATAGGGGGAGAGCAGGCAGGGAGCAGCACAGCTCTTAAGGGCATTTAGTAGCAATTAGGGAGTGGTCCTTCAAGCTTCTCACATGCTCACCTGTGAAGACTGTCCAGGTGGAGCTGCCTTCTGACCCTCCAAAGCCATCCTTGTGCTCATAGCAAACCTGCCTTGTAGCTTACAGCAACCATGGAGCTTTGTGCTTCTCTTCCCCTCAACACTGTATAAAATTTTACATGATAAGTAACATTTTCTTGCTGTTTTCCCAGGACCTGGCTTTTACCAACCATGAAGGGAAATCTGTTAGACTTTTGTCAGAAACATTCTTTATAATAAAATTAAAATACCTGATATCAGATCTTGTGCTCATGAGAAGAGATGCATCCTCACTGACTCAGTGATGCTACATGGATTTCTTCAGTCTTGATTTTTAAAAAAATTTAGGCCCGTATAGATTTAGAGGTAATCTCTATTAATCCCTCAGTTCTTCAAGAAAATCTTCAAGAGTTTAGGGCTTTGTATGCATGTAAGCATCTGCAAGGTTGAAACCAAAAGGTGTTTTGGCCAACCCCAAAATGAAAAATATAAATATGAAATATTAAAAGCAGATCTGCTCTAGAGAAGAACTTTGACATTGCCACAAATCTGAAGAAGAAAGGGGAAAGTCTGGCATATAAATTCAGAATGACATCACTTTCTAAGAACTTGATGCCAAAACAGTGCTATCTCTGGGAGAGCTTCAGCAAAAGCTTTTGTCATCTTTGCCAGGTTAATGTAACTTTGAGATAAAGAGTACTTCCATATTTATGCTGCAGAATGGGGAGCAAGAGGGAGGGGATATGATTTCCCCAAGGGACCTATTACGTTCATATCTGTAGTATCAAGTCAAGAAACAGAAGACTTGCCATCTTTGTGCAAGTCATTGATGTTCCTTCCCCAGCTTGCTCCAAAATCTATTGACACACGAAGCTTCTGAAAGGGGGCTGAAAGCCACAGTGCTCCTTGGTGGCTGAGTAATGCTATACTTAGGTTTCAGCAATTTTTTTGCTTCCATTTATCATCGCCAGTTTTCTACAAATTATTGAGAGGAGCCTTTGTTAAAACTCTGACACTGCTGCTCTCCTCGAGTTCTTCACCTACATCAATGTCTAAAAAGATAGAATGAAATGCAAAATTGTAAGACACCTGGAAAATACCTACTTATCAAGCGCAATCTTTGTAACTCACATGCTGCAGGAATCCCATCTCAGACCCTAGGTTGTTCCCTTGCTGCACTCTCTGTCCTCAGGAGCAAGTGATCCGTGTTTCGTCATGAGTCACTGCAGTTGTTTCCAGCGCTGCTCAGAGAGCTGGCAGGGCAAGGTGGCCCCAGGTCACCTCTGTGAGCACTTCACTGCTGCAGCGAGGTCTGAGGCTTATATGTTGGGAGATTCATGGAGAAAAGAGTGGTTTATATCTTTACCCTGGAATCCAGGGAGGACATAGGCTTTTTCTAGTTGTCCGCACTTGTCAGAGCTTGCACGCACGCTTGGTTCAAGCCTGGACTGTTTTCTGTGACTACATTTGCTGACCTCCACACACCACAGACCGATTCCTGACGGTGCTAGTTTCTTTCCCTCTAAAACTTCAGATTATAAATGGCTTTCAGCACCTCCAGGAAATAAAAGCCTGTTCTCCAGCCTCTCGCTGTCGGAGCAGACGCCTTGGACACCAAGCAAGCAACATAAATATTTCAGCTGCACTAGGTGCCAATGCTAGCAGGGACTTACACGAGCAGAATTACAACTGCAGAGATTATCACAGTCACCTTTGGGACTCTCTGGGTAACACATCTGGTCTAGCACTACATCTCTCCATGTAGACACTGTATCAGCAGGGCTGCAGGCTCTGGGGATTTCCATCCTAGAACTGTCCTGCAGGGTAGGGCAGAGCTCAGCAAGCAGACACGGGGTGACAGCGCTCCTTGGGGTGACACACAGCACCACGGCCATCTCTTTCTTGGGAAACTCTAGTTTTGCTCAAACTAACACCAAAATTCCCATTGATGTCCAAAGGGGCTAGGTTTTGACCCAGAGCTCTCATCTCGTCTTAGAACTTGCTCAGGAGTGGTGAGGAGGCTGGGTTTTGGCTGCTCCAGAGAAAAGAGATGATAAGGTGTCAGCCAGCATATTGCTGCCATGCAAATCTCCAAAGGAGAGCCTGGTCCTGCTGCTGAAATCTGGAGTGGCAGGAGCAATGGTAGCAGGGGACAGACAGAAGGTTAAATACACTGCATGTGGCAGCAGATGCTGCTTCACAACCAGCCTCTACATGGTTGTGTTGGTGGTGCTTCTTGTCACGGGCCAGCAGCAAAACCAGAGAGGGCTTTGTAGAATGGCATTTAGAGAAACAGCTAAGAAGGCTGTAAAGTTTTGGATGGAAAAGCCACCTAAGACAACTGCCCAAGACAAATCCCCCATCTAAAATTACTGCCTAGGGAACACTGAAGCAGGGATGCCAAATGTGCATTGCCTGAAATCAGGCAGAGATCCTGCTCGCTCTGTGACTGCGTTAGCTTGCTGGCAGAGACCAGCCGGCACAGGCACGTGGGAGGTGGGTTTGTAACCAGAGCTGCCCAGGAGATGGACAGCCTAAGGAAGAGGGACCCAACAGCGGGGGCCAGGTTTCAGAGGTGTGAACTTTTAGGGGCTGTAACCCAGCCTGGGTAGTGTAAAGCTCATCCCTAACTATCGTTTTCAGTAACGCTTGTCTGAGGCAAGTTTAGGTTTCATCACCTCACATGTTTGGGTTCTCTCCCTGTCAAATGTATTAGCTGTTAATTAAGGCAATTCGAATGAGGCTGGGTGACTGTGAGGGCAGGGATGTGTTGGGGTAGCCCCTGGTACAGAAGACACATCAGCCATAGCCCCATTACTGCTCAGGGAGATGAAGGAGTGAAAAACCTGATGAGTGGAAAGCTCTGGAGTCTGCAAGGCATGGCTACATGTGCCAGTGGGGCTTTACCTGTGGTCTGGCTGCAATCTAGCTGAGCTCACAAATCAAAGGGGTGAGAGAGGGAACTGCCTGGGGTGAGGGTGAAAGTTGCAGGCACATAGGTTTCTTGAGGAGGAAAAACTGATTTATTCATTTGGTTCAGGTCTGGAGTGCAGGCTGCCCATGACACAATCCCTGTAGTGTCCATATTATTTTATTTAGCCTGCTAAGCTCCCACTCTGGAGCTCCGAAGCTCTGCCCAGAGATCTACCAGACCTGGGTGTACTGTAAGAATTAACCACTAGGCTGGTGTCTCCTAACCTCAATACTCTCTCAATATATCAGCTGCTCTTCTGGAAGGCTCATTTGGCTTTTGGCAGTTATTGGGCATCTCAAACAGCGAAACGAGGAGCTGGGCTGCGATTTTCTCCTTTGGCAGTGGGCTGTGAGCAGCAAGGAAGGGTTAGGTGGAAGGTCTCCACAGTGGTTGACACCAGCAGAAACCTGCTGGTGGGCAAGGCTGGGTCCACTTGGTTCCCCCCACTAAACCAAGCGAGCCGAGTGCCCAAGAGGATATTTATTAAGAGAAAATGTTATAAAGTGCCTGAGTGATCTGGGAATCAAAGCCTCATTTCCAAAAACGACTTAAGCAATTGTGGGAAGGTTTAAAAATTCATGAATGATGGTTTGGTTTGCAGCTTCTATTGAGAGCCAGTGAGAGCTGGGCATATATTCTTGTGCGTTCGCCTGCAAATACTCCTCCAGGAGGATGAGGATTTAGTTACAAAGAACCCAAAACATATGAATCAATCTGATTTTGAAAATTGTATGTAGGCTGTTTTCAAGTGTAACTAGCATCTACTGAAAACTGACTCCTGTCTGAGGGCCAGATCTTTGGCCAGTGTGATCTCCAACGACACTGTTCAGCCAGGTGTCCATGGCCCTCCAGGGTGAGTTATGAACACAGCCACACACAAAAAACAGGCTGCTGCAGGGAAGGTGCCTAACAAAACCTCTCATAAGGAGAAAAGGTTACAGTCTAGAAAATAAAGGTTCTAGCAAATGTATACCATCGGTCTAAAGTGTCTCTTTGGTTATTTTCCAAGACCATCTGTGTTTTCTTGTAGGTACAATAGGAAGACCTGAAGTACATGGAGTCAAACACAGGGATTGTCACAAGCTGGCATAGGCTAGGAATGGATCTGCGTGCATCTGTGCATGTATACATGTGTATATATACACATATATATATGTATGTTTATGTATGTGTATATGTGTAAGTATTTGTAGATGTGTGTGTATGTGTATGTGTATATGTATGTATGTACATATATGTATATATGTATCTATATATGTATGTGTATATCTATGTCTACGTATGTGTGCGTAAATATTCTTTATACACTTCCCTAAGCACCCACCACTGTTGCGGTCGGAACCAGAGCACGGAGGCAGCTGGATCTTTGAGCACATCCATTCTTGGCTCCTAAAAATGAGCAAAAGTGTCTGTCAGCCACTGCTGGGGACCTGGGCTTGCCAGCCCAGCCATGGGACACCCAGGGTTACGCAGGACAAGGGGGCTGTATTCTTTCCTGGGCTGAGATCAACATCCCTTGATCTCTGAAGGCAGCACCTCTCTGCCAGCCAGCTCCTGTTCCGAGCTGCTCCACGCGTTGACAAATGAACCAGAGCAAGGTGAGACACGCAGGGACCTTGTCCAGAGCCAGGCGTGCTCGGCACACTGCACCGCTGCAGAGGACAGCTCGAAGCACCGGGCGATGGGGAGGCAGACCTTGCAAGAGCAGCCGCAGCCTGTACTTATGCCAAACATCTGCAAGTCCCACTTCCATGGCCTGGCTTGTTTCTAACCAGAGTGATGTTTTTAAATCTTTATGATTCTTAACATGCTAAAAAGAAAATAAATATGTGGTCCACCAGCGAGTCTCCAGTAACAAAGTGCAGGTCTTTGAATGAGGTCTGTAACATTCTCCATCCTGCTCCGCGCTCTCAAAAGAAACAGTGCTAAAGATATATGGGGCAGGTAGAGCTGATGGAAACAGTTTCAACCTCATTTTTTTCCGTTAGAAAATGCCATTTCATCGAAATTGACATGTTCCGAGGGATGGTATCGATTTTGACAAAACTGTCGGTGAAGAAGTGTCAGACCGGATTGTTTCCACTCTTTCGCTTTGTTCTGATAAATTCAAAAAGTTCCGCTCCGATCAAGCCCAACTTTCTCTGGATTATGTCAGTCTGCCTGCTGGAGAGAGGAATTTGCTGTGAGGCTGGATCGTGGAGAGACAGAGCAGCACTTCATGTCACCCTGCTCAAGAGACTGATTTTATTTTGGGATTTATTCAGGGTCTTTGCTACCAGCATTTTTCTGTGATGGAGAATGAATTAGCCGAAGTGCGTGAGGCAGACACTGAGTTCTCCCAGTTCTGCTGGGGATTCTCCACGTGGCCGCTGGCCTCAAGGCAGGACCCCGCCAAAATGCAGAATTACACCTTGCTGTTGGCAGCCTTGCAGCCAGACTCTGCAAATTCACAGACAGAAGAGAGATTGCCCTTTGATGCTGGCTCAGGGACCCAGGCAGCTTCTGGCCAGCAGCGGGCTGCATGTGCGGCATGTATGCAACAAGTCCAGCACATCTACCACGCATTAAGCGTGTTGCAGGTTGCTCTTTCCCTGGAAATCTGACCTGCATATGCACAGAGGTTGGATTCCAGCCTGAAGCTGGGCAGAGGTGCTGCAAATAAGTGGCCACAGCCCTCCTTTGCCATTCAAAAATGCCATCTTCTTCCATTCTCTTTTTATAGAGCTAGCCAGGCTGTAAACCATCCTCCCAACTTTGGTAGGTCTTAGTCCCCACAGGAGCCAAGAAAAATTCTGCACTAGCTATATCCCTGGGGAGGTTTCAAGGTGTGAATTATCCACCTCCCAGCAACTTCCAGTCCCTCCATGCCTCAGATCACCTGGAAGTCCCCCCTCAGTCCCTCAAAGTTCCCCTTCCATATGGTCTGCTTTCGGATCAGCCCAATTTCCCTCCAAACACAAGAAGGAAAGGCTGAGCACTGGGCAGGGGTGGCTTTCCCCTCCTCAGTTTGGATGACCAGGGTTTGAACCCCAAACATCCTGGTCTTCCAACTGGAGAAGAAGCTCCAAGAAATCTGTCATGACAATAATTATCATCATTGCTATGATAAACATGGGCAAAACTATTTTTCCTCATTTTCTCAGAAATGAGTGACCTACTGCAGCTGGAGCTCATTTTCCTTCCTCTTCATACTACTTTTTTCTCTACTACTAAAACGTCAGCCTGAGGAAAGGGCTTGTTGTGGCAAATTTCACCCCGAACAATATATCGTCCATTACATTTCCAACTGGAAATGGCTAAATTTCTAACTGGGAGTGCCTGATAGCACCTCTTGCTGCTGGGACTGTCGGCACTTGTGTCCTGCAGCCAGCTTCAGTACCAGGACCCCTATTTTGCTCTCATGAATGTGTCGGTGATTCAGAGACCTCTGGTCAGACCAAGTCCAGTTGTCCCCTCTCAGCCACGCTGGGCTGAGCTGGGTGCCGCTGTTTGTACAAGCCGACAAGACGCAGCTTGTGCCACAAGGCTCGCATTCCTGCAGCAGCAGGAGGAGGGAGCGTGGGGCTTGTTCCTGGGAGGACACAGGTACCAAGAGCATTTTCCCTCCCAGCAAGGTTTCTCCTTAACCCTCCTCACTGGGGACACCCAGCCCTGGTGTCCTCGACCTGCCTCAACAAGCGGCAGCGGCTCTACATGGGGACAGGCCACTGGGGTTTACTTTTCAGTTGCTCTCCCTGCACCAGAAACACTGCCGGGCAGGGAAACAGGGGGGACAGGCTTCGAGGTGAGTGGTTGTGGGTCTGTGGGTGTGCACAGGCAGCTGAAACGGAGCCCGTCCAGCAACAGCTCTGCAGTGGCATCAGTCAGGACGGATAACTGACCCACGGCTTCCTTGCGAAAGCTCCTCTGTCACAGCAAAGCACGGAGCAGGGGGGGGAAAGGAAGACAGCTACCGGCTGAAACAATCCCCCCAAAAGTTTTGTGGGTTTTTTTAATGAGAAAGTCCCTTCCCTAATCATATTTCTTAAAACTGCATTTTTAGTAAAGACTACTGACAGTCAAACGGTCGAGAAAATAACAGAAACCAGAAGCTTGACTGCCCAAAAGCCACTCCGCTGCCACCCGGCGTGCGTCGCTCTGCTCCCCGCGCCCGCCTGCCTTCGAGCAGCACCCCACGGACCGGCACGGCCCCCCGACACCCGCGGGACAGCAGGTTTCTGCTGCGGCCGGGCGCAGGCCCTGCGTGCCCGCCTGTTCCCGGGTGGGAAGGCGGGGGCTTCCCCGCCGGCCGCAGCGGGCTGCTGCCGCGGGTCTGTGGAGCAATAGGGTCTCCCTCTGGTGGCAAATTCCGCCCGAGGTGCGCGGAGATCGCAGAGAGGATGGGGCTGCGGGGCAGCAGGGCTGGCTTCCAGCCGGCCGTTCGGGCATCGCTCCGCTGCGCAGCCCCGGCTGCCTGGCTGTGGGGATGGCGGGGCTCACGGCACCGGCTTCTGCCTGGGACGGGGGTCCCCGGGATGGCCCGGCCAGCACCGCTGGCATGAGCTTCCTGCAGAAGCCTCTGGAGGACCGGGCACAGGATGTATCCCACGGCATGACGAGTCCCATTGCACGATTCATCCCATCATCGCCTCGGCACAGCCCAAATGGTCTCAGCCCTGGAGCTGGGTCCCTGGACTCAGGACACGGCGCCTTGCCCAGTGCAACGCTCCTCCAGCTGCCTGCACCCAGCAAGCGCTTGAGAAAGGATGTCTCTGCTTCGGGGCCGTGGCAGACGCTGAGCATCAAGTTCTTTTTCAGAGTTTTTAGCAGGTTTGTGACAGTTTCAGAGGGTATTAACCCAGGCACTCACACACCATCCCAGCAGGACACTAATTAGAAGGATCAGACTCTGCACTATGCCTCTGTCTGACCCCAGCACTCCTGTCTCACTCATCCCAGACATCCGTCAGAGCCCCCGGTCCTGTCTCTGCCCTGTCCCATCCTGCACGGGACAGGGTGGATGAAGAGTCACAGCTGGGTCCCCACACAGCAGGGTGCTGTGAACCCGAACAACAGCAAATACCAAAGTGAGCATGGGGCCCTGGGATGCAGGGAGTTTGAGGTGCATCCAGCACTGAAGCACCCCAAAGGCCCGGGCTTTAGGAAGGTGCTGTAGAGCTAGATGTGGCTGGCAGAACAGAACAGCCCCCTACCAGACACGGCACAGCATTTTGAGGCTATTTCAGCCTTTTTACAATGGTTTGCCACCACGGTGATGGACATTACCACTGACCCAGAACCCTCTGCAGCTCAGGAGCTCAGCACGGGTAACTGGCTTCTCCCAGCTCCATGGCAGAAGGGCTTTTTGGGAGCCCTATGCAGAGGATAGACAAATTTCTTCAGGCTCATGAGCAGTGATGTTTCAGCCTTGGGGATGTGAAGGGCTCCTCTAAGCTCCCAGACCAGCAGAATCCCAAGGGAGGCAGGGCTTGGGCTCTCCTCATGTCCCCCTCTTCCCTGGGAGGGGTTGTAGTTCCCCAGCTGCTGCGGCGACAAAAACGCTGTGCATTCCGCATTCCAACTTTCAGGATGTTGCTGTCAGTCATCTTTTCCAAAGCTGCTCTGCTACATACTTATAGCTTTAAATGGATAAACATGGCAGGGGACCAGCCAGAACCATTAGTCATCTGTTTCAGGTGATTCGTCCATCCTCATGTCCTTTAAAATGTAGTCAGTGACAGTCTGGCAGCAGATCCTGCCTTGGGACAGTATGCTCGCCTACTTAAAATTCCCTCCTTTCCCTCCCTTGCTTTGTAGTCTGTTGCAAAGACCAGCTCTAGCTGGAGGCTTTGCAGCAACGGAGGCAAAACTGAATTTTGCCACCCCGAGGTTGAAGGCAAAATTTCCTGGGTTGGGATGTCAGATTTGACATCCTTTTCACTCCCTCCCACAAAGACACACTCTCTGCAAAAAGCCAGGCGTGTATTCTCCTGCCAGGATATTTCCTCCCTGCCCCGCTGCAGGACCTTCCCCTTCTCCAGACAATGAAGGGAGCGAAGCCAATGGCAGCGGCTGGTGGAGCCAGGGAATGCGAAAGCCCAGTGGAGCCTGTCCTGAACATGTCCCCAACGGTGCACAGGAGGGGGATAATAAACCCCGGTGGGTGGGCTGCGAGGGCCAGACCTGCCGCCGGCCCAACGCTCACCTGTGTCTAGGTGAGGTGGGTGGGAACCGGCCTGGGGCTGGGGGCAGCTGCCCACCTCCCTGCCTGTGCCCGAAGCTGGCCTGCAGCCTCATGGCATCAGGAGTCACCCAGGGGGGCCACAGCCCCCCCCAGTGCAGGAGAACCCCAAATCTGTGCATGCAATTAGGCGTGGGTTCAGGGCTGCAATGTGCTCACAGCAACACAGGGACCCTGGGTGAGTGGGTGCACAAATCCAGACCCAGAACAGCCAAGTGCCCCCAGGATCCCACCAAGTCCCTGCTGCTTACAGGCGACTGGCAGATGCCATCTGCGGCTGAAGGCCACTGGGAGCAGTGATGGTGCTCAGCCAGACCCGGAGGGAAGGAGGTCAGCAGCGTGCGCCCACGGTAGTCACTTTTTATTAATGTTTGTAATTATAAAAATATATCATAAAACATTGTGGCATATTTGTCCATTTTTGCTCCGGGGCAGAGGCACTCAGACGGAGCAGGCTCCATCGCACAGCTGCTCTGGCTGCAGCGTGGGTAAGCCAGAAACCGCTCCCTGGAGGAAACTTGCTCCCTTGGGCTGGGACAGAGCCAGGGACGCTCTGAGCAACGGCTGGGCACAGAGGGGTTCGCTGCCCTGCATCCAACAGTCTTCGGGGGCATGGGAAGGAGAAAGAAAAACTGAAAGCAAGGAAAAAAAAAAAATACAAAATAAAGAAGGAAGACTGAGTCTCTTCTGCCACCCCTTTTGGATCCAATGGAGGCAAATTGTCCCTCTGGGCAGCGTGTGTGAACTTCCTGAGCATGCTCCCCTGCGCACGGATTTGCCGTGGGAGGTTGGCATCTCTCACTGCCCGGGCTGTCTCCTTGTCCCCGCAGGCACCTGCCAGTGGTGGTGGCACTTTGGGTACAGTTCGGTGGCACTTCAGGCTTCAGTTACAGTTTGCAGGTGCTTGTTCCAAGAGTCACTGTCTCTTGACTGTTGCTCCGCAGCTCTAGGAAGAGGAGGCTGGGATAGAGAGTCCATGGATGGTATTTAGAGGACCTGGAGATTTCCCCACAGGGCTGGCAGGTTTTCTGTCCACAACTACAAGAAGGGTAGAGGGGAGAAAAAAAAAAGACAACAAAGCAGTGGATGGACAGACTCCAAGCATGTTGCTGCAGCCAGGCACGTCCCACTTCTGCGCACACACACACAGACCCTCTTCCAACAGCTCCCCAAAAATGGCTCTGGCCCACCAGGCCCCCCATCTGCCTACCACTAGGAAAGCCACCCCTTCAGAAAGTGACTGCCAGGCTCCGTGTGTCAGACCTCTCCAGGGCAAACAGAGAGGAAAGGGGGGGATGCATCCCCCAAGCAGCAGGGACCGTGATGACGACAGAGTCCCTCCGCCATAGCCTGTGGGGGTGACCCAGACCCGTCCCAGCCACACAGAGAACACATCCCACACACTTTCTTAAAGCCTGTGGTTGGAGTGCCCTGGGAGGGGACTGTGCCGCCAGTGCCTGGGAGGGGAAGGGGAAAGGATCTGCACACCTTGCCAGCTGTAGGTAAACTCCCATCGAGATTCTCCCCAGACCCAGCTCACCCGACACAGCCTGGCCCCGGGAGGCATCACCAGGGCTGGCCCAGGCCCCGCGTATCCCCCCCGCACCATTCACGCATGGGCCTGCGGGCCAGGGATGTAAAATGTCCCAGGGCTGCTGCACACATCGGGATAAGCAGGGAGAGTTTTCTGGGGAAATAACAGCTGTGAAACGTGAAAAGGTCTGAATCGGAGGGCAAAATTGCTGGGCTGAATTTGCCTTTATTTTGTTTCTCTTTATTTATTTCTTTCCTCCCCTCCTTCTTTCTACCCTTCTCGTTCTCCCTCTCTATCTGTCCTTCTCTGCCCCCGCTGTCTCTCTCCCCCACTTTGCCCTCTCCCCTCCCCCCGCCCCGCCGCCCCCCTGCCCAGCTACCCCCGGCCACCTCCAGCCCCCCGGCTCGGGGAGGGGGGGGTGCGTCTGGCCCGACGGTCTGGGATTTGGTTTGTCCCAGACAAGTAGCAGAACCAGAAAACCGATCCGAACGAAATTAAAAGAAAAAAAACTTTTAAAGGGAAAAAAGCAAAACCAACGCAAAACTAAACCAAAGCAAAAAAATTCCCAGCAGAAAAGTAACAAAAAAACCACCCGATCAACACAAAATAAAAAGCTTTCCGAAGAAAGTCTGTGGGCCTTTCGTCAGGGACAGCTTGAAGATTGGCTAGTCAGAAAACTCAGACTCCAACTCACCTTAAAACACTTCGAAAAATATACTAAAAACGCGAGAGTCATCTTTCCTCTTTCGTTCGTTTACTTCCCTTCTTTCTCTCCCTCTTTCCTTTTCTTTCTTTCCCTTTTTCTTTTCCTTTCCTTTGTCTCCCTCGCTTTCTCGCGCTTTGTTTCTCTCTTTTTTTTTTTTTTGTTTCAAATTATCGGTTTACAATTATCTATTTTCACCCATTCGTACTCGCAATAACTCATCCCCGGGACAGCTGATGTTATAACTCGCAGCAGGCTGCCGTAGTTAGATAGAAACGGTAAAAGGTCGTATATTAAAAAAAAAAAAAAAAATTAAAACCACAAAAAAACAGCAATAAAGAAAAGGACTAATAAGTGGGAAACGAATTGCAAATGTGAAAAGTAAGAGAAAGTCTAATATCACGAAAAAGGAGAAAAACATCGACGGAGATTTTCTACCCAGAACAGATTATTTGGGATTTTTAAAACGAAACCGCATATCGAAGAAATAAAGCTTCCACCAGTGAACCGAAATAATTAGCAGGAGATAAAAGAAACCATTAACAGCCTCTAGTATATACGTCGAAATCAAACCCCTGTGATTCCAGCAGGGAGTTTATCTTTAAATACTCCTCACGCCGGGGGATTTATGATGTTAATAATTCCTAGCCGAGACTTCTGCCTGATCTGCACGGCTCCGCGGTAAAATGGACGCCGCTAGCACCTCTGCTTATCCGTGTTAATATTCGGAGGACCCGGGAAAAGCCTCCGGCGTGCGGGTCCTGCTCTGCCCCGTCCCGCCGCACCCCGCGAACGGCGCCGAGCAAGCCACCTCCGGGCAGGGGGACGAAAAACGGGGGATTTGCCCCAAACCTTCCAGCTTCCCTAGCGATTTCCAGCGCACACGAGTGGAGGACAAGCGATTCCCAGTTTCTAATCCCGCTGTGCCGGCTGAGGCCGGGCGGGAAGGCGCTGGGCTGGGGGGGGGGGGGAAAGGCTGGACCTGCACCCATCGAGTACCGCGGCGGGGCCACCGGAGGGGCTCACAGGCCCCCGCGGGAGCGGGCGCACAGAGGGGCCCCGGCTCTGCCCGAGGTGCGGGCAGCGGCAAGGCAAACCCCGGGGACCGCAGCCGCCAGCCCGGGAGCCCTCACGGTGGAGGAGAAATATCATCAATATTCAAAATATTCAGCGAGGTCACCTCTACCTGCAGGCGGAGCGGCCCGCACCGTGTCCCTCAGCCCCCCCGCTCGCCCGCCAGCGTTCCTCTCCCGCTTGCCGATTCCCCCCCCCGCCGAGGCCCCGGAGGGGTCCGCCGCCCCCCCCCCCCCGCTCACCTTCCCTCCCGGGCTGCTTGAAGGCCATCGCCGTGGGCAGGTCTCCGCCGTGCACCGCCACGCCGGGCCCGTGGTGGGCCAAGGGGCTGCCCTGCGGCTGCCAGGGGGGGCCCGGGGGGATGTAGCCGCCGGCCGGGCCGCCGTAGACGCCGTGCTGGTTGGAGGGGGGGTAGGCGCAGGCCGGGAGGAAGCTGCCCACCGAGGAGAGCCCCGGTCCGGGCTGGGGACAGGGGGGACAAAGAGAGACGGAGGGTACGCGGGGAGGCATCGCTGAGCGGGACGGGGGGCACCGCCGAAATACGGCAGGGTGTCGGGACAACCCGCCCGGCTCTGGGTGTTGGGGCTGACCCCTCGGGGAGGTGGGGGTCCGGCAGGGGAAATCGGCCCCCCGCCGCCTTGTCGCCTCCTGGTCCCGTAGCAGTTACCTGCGGGTATTTGATATCTCCTTCCATGGCAGCCTTGTCGATGCCGTTGACTGCCTGGGCCGGGGGAAAGGCTGTCCTGTTCACGCTGGGCCAGTCTTCCATTTTTGGGGGGTAGGCAGACCCCTCCGTGCCGGTCAGAGCCCCTGGGGGGAGAGCGCGGCGGCTCCCTTAGCGTTAGCCCTCGCCCCCCCCCTGCCTCGCCCCCGAGCCCGGACCCGTCCCGAGCAGGTTTTGTGCCAAGAGCAGGAACTGGGATGAAACGGGGGTAAACCTCCGGCCTGCGAGTGCCTGTCCGTATGAACCCGATGGGACACAAACACACACACCACGGGACACAGGCAGATCCGCCTCGCCTCCCACTCCCCGCCAGCATCCCGGGGACACAGCCCGCTCCCCACGGGCCGGGACCGGTGCGGCCCGGGAGAGACTCGGTCCTGACGGCCCAAATTAGGTGTACCCTGGTTTGATACCCCACCGGGGGGAGAAACTGCCGTCCCCCACACCAGACCCGGTCCCTAGGCCCGGCTCCCCCACGCCGCCCCCCCCCCCCCCCCCCCCCCCCCCACTTCCACGGTCCCGATAATTTAGGAGGCCCAATTTCTCTTCCGACGAAGGAGATTTATAAAAGTGACATCGGAATTTTAAAGACAAATGATCGCACGGAGGGAAACGCATGCGGTTGATTAAACTCGGGCTTTTGGAAGGATAAAAGCAGTCGCCTCCGCCGCGTCCCCCCCACCCCGGAGCCGGCGGGGCAGCGGGGACGGGACCGGGCACTGCCCTCGCTCCCTCGGCTGCCCGGAGCCCCGGCTCCTCGATTCCTCCTCCCCGGCTTGGTTTTTAAGAAAATCAGGGAGATTTCTCGGCGGGAGATTTCTGGTGCCTGTTTTCAGAGGTGGCCTGCCTTCTTTTTCCTCTCCCCCTGTTTTGTTTTCTCCCCCTTTTTACCCTCTTTCCGTATAGATTTTTGTTTTTTTTTTTTTTCCTTTGGAAAGGGAAATTCAGTGCTCCGAATCTGCGGTCGGCCATCTATCATCCCTACGAAAATATTTTCCACATTTTTCATAAAAAGTTCAAGATGTCTGAGCCTCGCCGCATCTGGCTCCGCCACCCCGTCCCTGCCGGAGCGGGGTGCAGAGATCAAAAAAGAAAAAAAAGAAAAAAAAAACAAACCCCAAAACACCAAAAGCCGGGGCGAGGGGTGGCCGGGAGGGGACGGCGCGGTACCCACCCGTCTGCTCCACGAAGGTGCGGATGCCCAGGATGTTGGTGACGGAGTGGGCCGAGGGCCAGGAGCGGGGCAGGCCGACGTGGGCGGCAGCCACGGGCGCGCCGGGGTTGGGCCCCCATCTTGGCGGCCGGCGAGGCCATGGGGCTGGGGTAGGGGTACTGGTAGATGTGGTTGTAGGGCAGGCGGGCTGGGGGGGCGGCTGCTTGCCGCCCTCGTACGGGCCGGGCTGGGAGAGGCCGCCGATCTTGTTCCGCAGGATCCTGCTGATGGAGCTGACCGAGGGGACGTTGTACTTGTCGCAGACGCCGTCCGCCAGCAGCCGGTCGCGGATCTCCCAGGCGAAGATGCCGGGGTCGCCCTGCTTGTAGTCTCGGATGTGCTTGACCACGTTGGGAGTGGTGACCCGCGGCTTGCTGCCGCCGATGGCCCCGGGCAGGATGGAGCCGGTCTCGTTGTAACGGGCCAGGATCTTGCTGACGCAGCCGTGCGAGACGCGGAGCTGGCGGCTGATGTCGCAGGGCCGGATCCCGAGCTGCGCCAGCTCCACGATCCGCAGCCGGATGGCGTTGGGCAGCGGCCGCCCGTTGACGAAGACGCCGCCCAGCTGGTTCACCTCCCCGTAGGTGTGCTCTGCAGCGGGCCGGCCGCGCCGGCGGAGCGCCTTACCGAGCCGGGCCGGGGCCGGGGGCCGCGACGGGCATCCCCCGGGCAGCCCGGCCGGCCCGCGTCCAGACGGCGAGCGGGGGGTGGGAAAGGGAAGGAGCAAAGGAGGAGAGGGGAAAGGGAAGGGGGAAAAGGGAGAGGGGAAAGGGAAGGGGGAAAAGGGAGAGGGGAAAGGAAAGAGGAAAGGAAGAGGGGAAAGAGGAAAGGAAAGGAAAGGAAAGGAAAGGAAAGGAAAGGAAAGGAAAGGAAAGGAAAGGAAAGGAAAGGAAAGGAAAAGGAAAGGAAAGGAAAGGGAAAGGAAGGAAAGGAAAGGAAAGGAAAGGAAAGAGAAAGGTAAGGAAAGGAAAGGAAAGGAAAGGAAAGGAAAGGAAAGGAAAGGAAAGGAAAGGACCAAAAACAGAAAAGACACAAAAAAAGGAGAAAGGAAGAGACAAAAAAAGAAAGGAAGAGAGAAAAAATGAGAAAGTAAGAGAAAAAAAGGAAAGGAACAGACAAAAAAAGGAGAAAGGAAGAGAGAAAATAAAGGAGAAAGGAAGAGAGAAAAAAAAAAAAAAGAGGAAAAAGATAGAACAACAACAACAAAAGAGAAACGGCGAGAACGGGAGGAAGAACCGAAAGAAGAGAGCAGAGCGAAAGGCGAGGAAGGGAGAGGGGGGGAAGGGGAAGCCGAGAGCCTTCCCGGCCAGGCATGTAGCTCCGGACCCCCGCCCGCCACCACCTCGGCCAGAGAGCCGGGCCGCATCCCGGGCCGCTCGGCGGGGCCGCAGGGGACGGGTCAGGGACCGTCGGGCGGGTGTCCGGCCCGGCGCCCACCCCGGCTCCCGCTGCCCCCCTCCCCCCCCCCCGCCCCCCGCCTCCTCCCTCGCCGACCGACACTGCGGATCCCGTCCCGGAGCCCTGCCCGCGGCCGCCCGCGCTTACCCATCTCCCGGCGGCGGGGGAGAGCCGCTCCGCCCCGGGGAGGGGGCACCGCCTGCCTGCCGCGCCGCAGCCCCGGCCCCGACCGCCGGCCCCGGCATAGAGGGCCCGGGGAGCGGCGGAGGGCGGGCCGGCTGGGCGGGAGGCGGCGGCGGGGCGCGGGGGTATCCTGGAGGCGCCGGGCGGTTCCCCGCTCGCGGGGAGCCCCCGCCGCTACTTGGGATGAATCTGACGTGGGGAACACGTCAATCTCGGCCGTCACGGCGGAGGCGCCGACGGGGGCCGCCCATTGGCTCCCGGCGCCGCTCCTAAATGGCCGCGGCCGCTGCTCCCCGCCGCGGAGAGGGGGGGACGGGGGGGGGGGGGGGGGGCCGGCACCCTCCGCCCGCCCCCGTGGTCCCAGGGCCCAGCCACGGCCGGGGCTGCCCCCCCCGCACCGCCCGAGCAGGTTTTAGGGCTGCGGGAAGGCGGAGCGGGGCCGACCGTGGGGGTCCCCACGTCCACCCCCCTCCTTCAGGCGGCAAGGTTCACCCCCTCGGCCCGCTCCCCGCGCTCGTTCCCACGCGAGACGCGGACACACGGGTTGGGGGGGCGCATCATGGGCACCCGCCGCGCCTCCAGCCCCGACGGCCGCCGTGGGGCCAGGACCCACGGGCGGGGACATCGCCAGCTGCTCCGCGGCGGAGGAGGGGCTTGCGTTTTCGGGGGGAGCCGGCGGTTGCTCCATGGGGGCTTGGGGGCGAGGGCCGCGCTCGGCAGCGGGGGTCTGCTCCGGGCCGGACACCTTCCCGCCCGGCCTCCCCTGCAAACGTGCTGCCGCCCACCCCGGCAGCGAAATCCACGCTTTTCTTACCCGAATAACAACGCCCGAAAGCAGCCTCATAACCCGTGGATGGGGGGAGAGCGGAGAAGGCAGATTTGGGGGGATGTCTGTGGGGGTGTTCCCTCCAAGGAAGGTAGACGATAATGTCACGAGTGTTTCCCCGCAAAAGGCTGAAAGGGCAGGGGGGAGAGAGGGGAAAATCGCCCCGCCGTCAGCCGCGGGCATCGCCTCTGCAGCCGCATCGAAAACCGGCTCCCTCTCGGGTTTAAATTGGGGTGGTGGGGGAGAGAGGCGGGCAGCAGCGGCAGGCAGCGGCGGGCGGGCAGCGCCAGGCGCCCCGGGGCCCGGTCTCCCCGCCGGCAGTGCGGGCAGCGGCGGGCGGACGAAGCAAACGGCATCTCCGCGGGGACGGCCACGGGGAGAAGTCCCCACGCCGTGCCCACCCTGCCGCCCCTTCCTCTTCCCCGCCCCGGGACGTGGGGGTTAAACTCCTGCCCTCCCGGCGCAGGAGGTGCCGCCGGAACGCTGGAAACCGGTCGTCGGGAGAGAGAGCGGATCGATTAAAGAGCAGCTGAGACTCGCAAAGGGATGGGTGCCCCGTGAAGGTCTCCCCCCGCTCCCGGGCCCCCCGGCTGCAGCCCCCGGGGAGCGCCGTGGCGATGGGTTTGCCGTCCTCAGCCTCCGGCGGAGCGGCGGCAGCGGCTGCCGGCAGCCTGCGGGAAGCAGGCGATCGAATGGCGGCCGAGGAAACCGGGGGTCTTTCTCCCTGCCCTGGTAATGCAACCGGACGATTTTCTCCTTGCATGTGGGGGGTCTCCTCCCAACCCGCGGAAGAGCCTTTTCCCCAGGGGGTCGTGCCCAGCCCGCGGCCGGGCTCTCTCGCCGCCGCCAACCGCCCGGGACCGAAAGAGCTGCCCCTAGCCGAGGGAGGAGGAGGCCTGCCCTGGGACGGTCGGCGAGGGGGTCTAAACACCCCGTCCCCCCCTCCCCCGATCTGCTTGGTGCTCGGAGGAGTCCCGAAGGCGGCAGCATCCCCGGGCGGCCCGACGGCGCGGCGGGGCCGGCTGGCAGCCCTCAGGGGACCCCCGGCCCGGGCTCGTCCTACCCCTCCCGCCCCTCCTCGGCTGAGCCAGCCTTTTGTCTCCCTCTGATGGAAGCGCCGAGAAATCCGCCGGCTGCGGTGAGGAGCGGAGGGCAGCGCGGGGCCGGGGGCGCTGGGCAGGGACCGCTCGGGAAAAGCCGCGGAAACGAGCCCGGGCCGTGCGGGAGCCGGTGCTGATCTCCCCGCCGCGCCCGCAGTAATTAACGAACACGGGTGGCTGCGCTCCCGAAGCCCTGCGTGCTCGCCCCACGCACCCGACGCGTTTAAAGCAAAAAATACGCCCACCCCACAGCCGCGGCAACGCCACCCCCGGGCAGCCCCTCCGCCGGGCACCTGCTGCGGGAGAGCACCGCGCTCGACGTGCACCCCGGCCGCATGGCCCGCCGGGCCCCCGTGGGAGCGGGGCCGGGGGCTGCCCCGGCGGCCTCTGCCCCCTCAGGCTTCGAGCCAGAAGGAACGAGAGTTTGGCATCACCGGAGGGGGTCGGGGAAACGTGGCCGCCGGGCTGCGCGGCTTGCCTTGTACCGGAGGGAGAGTGTCCCGCCCGGCCCGGGCGGCTGCAGGCGTGTGTGCATGGAAATAGGGGGGAGGAAAGGAAGAAGAAGAAAAGGAGAAGAAAACAAAGAGGGAAAATGAGAAGAAAACGAAGAAGTAGCAAAAATGTAATAAAAGAAAGGGAAGGAAGAAGGAGGAGGAAAATAAGAATGAAACGAAAACGAAGAAAGAAAAGAAGAAGAAGGAAAAGAAGAAGTAGAAGAAGGAACAGAAGAAGCAGAAAGTGAAAAGGGAAAAGAAAAGAAAGAAGAAAAAGGAAAGGGAAAAGGAAAACGAAAAGCAAAATTAAAATTAAGAAAGGAAAAGAGAAAAAGGGAAAGGAAAAAGGAAAAGAAAACAGGAAAAATGAAAGAAGGAAAAGGGACGAAGAAGGGGCAGGGGCTGCGGGGAGCGGGGCAGGGCGGGGGCGGCGGAGCGGCCGGCGGGCAGGCGCAGGTAGGGATGCGGGCAGGAGGGTTTCTCCTCTCCCCCTCGTAGAGGCCGCTAAAAGGGAAGGGAAAGGGGCCCCCGGGGGCCAGGGGCGGGCGGGCCGCGGGTCCAGCCGAGCCGAGCCGAGCCCAGCTTAGCCGAGCCGAGCCGAGCCACCGCCGCGCCGCCGGGCCCCGTGGCGGGGCAGCAGCACCGAGGAACCGCTCGCCCCGCTGTGATGCCGACCCGGTTGCTCAACGCGCAATAAAGTAATTAATAACGTGCCCCAGCGCCCTTCGTGCTGCTCAGCGCCCTACGGACCGGTGGGGTCAGACCCCGGGGGCCGCCCGGTACCCCAACCCTGCCGCCCCGGGCCCAGCCCCTCCCGCCCACCCCCCGAACCTTGCCCTGAGTGGTTTTGATTTGCTCGGGTCTTTTTTTTCCCTTTCCACCCCTCTTTCTCCGCTCCTCTCTCGGCCCTCTGTTTGTCGGCGTTCCCTCCCGCCTCCGTTTAGGTTAGCGTCGTGAGCTCATGGTCCGTCATGGAAAGCACTAGGCTGGGGGCTAAATCTGGGGGGGGGGTGGGGGGGGGGAGTGCCTGTTCCCCCCGGGTGCGGGAGAGGCTGCCGGGGCCGGAAAACCCCCCCGGAGCGGGGCAGCCGCTCCCGGGAGCGCTCCGCTGGGCCAGGCGCGCTGCCGCCGCTCCTCCCCCGGCACCTCGCCCCGCCGCTCCGAAACGGACAAACGCCGTTATTTTTTTTTCCTTTTCTTTTCTTGCTACTGATCTGACGGAAAGCCAGGGAAAAAAAAGAAACAAAACTCCTTATTCTAACCACATTTGCAAAAGCTGCCGGACGTTCGTGTGTATTTTTCTGCCGTGCCTTCCAAGGAGCTGAGCTTCGTGTGACAGATGCACGGTTTGCGTTGTTGGTTTTGCTGAATAAAAATACGTTTCAACAGTAAGGCAGGTAGCTCTGAAAGCTTTTTTTTGTTTTAAACAGAAACGTCCAGAATATCGCTCTACTGCAGCAATTGGTATATTGATAAAGGTAGAGGTTCCCGTGTGTTTCCCCCGTATTTATTCTATAGTCATTAATGATTCAGAAGTGCTGTGGCTCTTGGAGGGGATATTTAGTTTTAGTCGTGGTTGTGGAGCTCGTTTTCTGTCACGAGCTATCGAAATTAGAAAATCCTATTGCAGTGGGTTCAAAATAAGCGCCTGTTCACAAAAGGCATGCTGCAAAGCATAATGTTTCTCCCTGGCAAAGTGGAGTGCAATATTATCTGAGTGTCTGTGTGTGTGCTTTTTGTGTCAGAAGGATCACAAAATTACTTCTGACATTTTTTTTTTCTTGAGCGTTTTGACACTGGTTAAATATAGAGAGTGGAACAATCCCACTGTCATGGCAAAAAAACGCTTTCTGTTTTTTGAAGAAAAGGGTTTGAGACCTCGAAAAATAAAATCATTCTTCAAAGCTTAATGTGCTGTCCGAGCCACTTTGTTTAATCATATATTTCAGTTTGGTACAGGCCACAGGTTGAGTAATTAACAATAACTCGGTTTCATTTGTCAAAAGCAATTTAGCTGTATAAAATATACTGCACTGCAAGCCAGCAGGCTCCTCAATTCCACATGGAGAGAAAAAAAATACCACCACCCCCCCCGACTTTTGGGCTGGGATTTTTTTCTAAGGACTAAATTTTTGATCACAGTGCTTGTAAGTTTCTTAAAGTGAAAATGATACCATGACGCAATTCTGTCCAGTTCCTGTGTAAAACATTGTTGATCTGAAGACAACACAGGTAATTTTTAATTATCACCATTGCTTAAATAAACAGCTGTTGATATACCCTGCATTTGTTTTTACTGACAGTGCCATCGTTTTCTTCTCCTTTTCTGCTTGTAAACCATTTCAGATCACTTGTAAGTCACTGCGGGTAGATTCAAAAACCCTTTTCATACCCCAAGAGGCAAGCAGGTAGCGGAAGGCTGTTTTAGCTACAGTCTGCATCCGCCTGTCTCCAGTCAGCTATAGAGGTGCACGGTTGCAGGCAATCACCTTTGCTTACTGGGCACTGAAATTTTAAAAATACAAAGCAATTTGAGGATAATATTCAACAACTCTCAACACTGACAGCACGTGGAGGTCTCGCTGGAGGGGAGGATTGTGGGCTGTCAGTAGAAGAGGGGGGCAGGACGGGCTGCCCGCTCTGCCTGGCTGTGTCTCAAAGGACGGGGCGAACCGAAGCCTCTTTCTTGCGCAGGCTTAATACTGCTGAGAGACATCTGTCAGACGTATGCGAGGAGGACTGGCTCGCAGGAGAGGCTTCATTAAACGGCAGGGTCGGTACTGAAATTCAGCTCAGCTGCCTGGGGATGGACCGGGATGGACTGCCCGACTCCTCGCCGCGGGGGAGGAGGCTGCAGCAGTGGAGGTGTCCGAGGACAGGAGCCTTGGGGAAACACCACCTCACCACAGCCTTGCAGCTCCAGGCTATCTTCCCAGCAGAGGAGTTTGGGAAGGATGAAAGCATGCACCCACCCTTTAAAAAGCAGGTATGAAACACTAATTCTGCACGGGACGGCACTGCTTTCCCCATGCTCACGCGGAGTCTCACACTGCTGGCCCATGCAGCATGATGTCAGTGGCAAAAATAATGAGACCAGCAGCCGAGCATCTCTTTTACTGGGCTGAGAATCAAATCACTGTGGAAGTCACGCTCCGGCATGCAAAGTCGTTACAAGGGCTCTGGGCAGGTGCCGTAGGTGCTCGCAGGCGGTGAGTTTGTCCCCGGGTCCCCGGGGTGTGTGGCAGCACCTGCCCT
Source organism: Opisthocomus hoazin (assembly GCF_030867145.1). Classification (NCBI taxonomy): domain Eukaryota; kingdom Metazoa; phylum Chordata; class Aves; order Opisthocomiformes; family Opisthocomidae; genus Opisthocomus; species Opisthocomus hoazin. Next base: position 53,489,390 of record NC_134415.1, read on the forward strand.
CCTTCCACGAGTAGGAAAAGAGGTCTTGCGCCACAGCCACGCTGGCTGCAGGCCAGGAGGCAGATACCTGTCCTTTTGTATTATGCAGCCTTCGCGGGAGAACTGGGGGCCGAGGGCGTCACTCAGCTTTTCAGTTTCATCAGTTTGCCAAGCCCACTGCAAAAAGACACCTTTCAGCTTCTGCAGTCAGGTCTTTTCTTTTCATCTCGCCTTTATGGCAATGAAGACACCATCTGCACAGCCCACTCCTGAGCGCTTCCCAGGGTGAAAGCAAACAGCCATCCCTCTCCTGCAAATGCTCGTCCAGTCCCAGCTCCACACAGCACTAAGAATCCACAATCCTTGTGACTTTGATGTGAGCCATAGGTGCTGTGAGAGACGATCTGTGCCTTCTCAGATGAAGTCCTTGTCTCCTGCCTGGCCAGCTGCCCTCGAGACTCCTGGAGTCAGCATCTGTCTCTCTGTTCACTTTGGTGAATATTTCATTGGTCCTACAGTGCACTGAAAGCGAAAAAAAAAAAAAAAAAACAAAAAAACCCAAATATTTTCATTTAGATTAAGGTCTTGCTTAATGCTAAGCCCATATGGAAGTCTTTGCCTGAGTGTGGATCTTTGCAAGATCGGCTTATTAGCTTACATCCCACTTCGCAAACAAATGCCGCACGTGCTCGCGGACAGAAGGGATGAAGGGCTGCTAAAGCTATTCCTTTGTTTTCTTATTGAAATGGTTTTCTCATGACCATAATGAAGTGGGAAGGCCGCACACTTGGCAAAGAAACTGATGTTAAGTTCTGCTGGTGGAAAAACACATCGTGTAGGCTGAAATAGCACCGGGTCGGCTTGTTGGATTTGGCACCATGCGTATGGAGAGCAGCAGCACACCGAACGGCGCACACGTGGCCCCGGGGGAAGAGCAGGGAATCTCCTTCTCGTGGAAAATATTTCAGATGAGGTTCAGATACCTTCACTCACACTTAAGTCATCCAGGCTTTATGGCATGGATCCATCCAGCACAACACCCCCCGGCTCTTGGAGATGGTCCTCCATCGGTTTTGTGCAGGATCGTCTCATCCCTAGAGACTCCTGGAGAAGGACCATGGGGGAAAAAGGAGGGGACGTGCACCAGGGTGACCTGAGCCAATGGTTTGGAATAAAGGCAGGACAAATAATCCACCCAGATCTTACAGAGGAATAACCTGCCTTGACTTTCGGGCAGCAATGGGCTCCATCAACTTGAAGACGAGGTCTCGCCTGAGGCCAGGCTCTCCTCCTGGTGCAAGAGCCTGCAGCTAGCCGAGCAGCAGCTGAAGAAAACACCAGTCGGGTCAGCTTTGGAGAGCAACCCTGGACCCTGCCTCGCGTGTCACCTGCTCCACCGTGCGAAGGTGCCTCACAAGCCACTTGCTGGCTGCTGCGGCAAAAGACGTGACCTTCCCAATTCATTTGCCTCATGCATTTTGCTCAACATCTGGCTTTGGCGGCAAGGGTGGTGAAGGATGCAACAGTTTAAATTTTATAGTGCTGGGCTATGAATATAACATATCTTCTGCAGCTCTTTACGACCTGGTGCCACACTTCATAGCTCTTAACAAGGGCGCTGTATGAGGTATGCATTCAGTCTGTTTCTCCAGCAAGCCAGAGCTGTGTTTCACGGTGTTGTACCAAAGCATTTCACAGAGTTCAGAGCCATTTAGTGGCAGGTAAACTCTTTTCAGGGATCATTTCACAGCAGAAACTTGTATCAATATGAAAACGCACCAAGGTAGCAAGGCAAGCGTGAGGTGGGCAGCAGAGAACATTATAACCATCATAAAGACTCTGAATAATCATCGCAAAACTCTGTTTATTTCTCCCTGCATGTGGTACGGGGGATATAAAATGGGATTTACAGCATGTAAAGCCGTGAAGAGCTGCCTTGTCTGCTCTAGCCGGCTCCATCAGCACTGAAGCACCTCTCTGGGGACTGCTCTAGTGATGCTACCTTTGCTTCCCATTCCTGCCTGCGCAAGCTGTCAGCATGCTCCCCGCACAAGGCCCTTAAAATTAAATATGGGGGGAAAAAAATAGCTTATCTTCACTGCCCTGGAAACTGAGCAAAGACTTAGAGCGGGTAATGTGAGCGGCAGCCTGCCTTGCAGGAAGGCACAGCGCTTCCTCCTACCCGTCTTTCTTCTCCCCCTGCTCCTCCTTCTACCTTGGACACAGAGGCTAAACCCTGCAGTTCACCCCACAGAGCGGCGGGGCCGAGGCACTCACAGTCCTGTAGTATTTGCTTCACGCATTGCTAATGAAGTGTTGCCAGCTCCTAGAGGTGATTTTTCCGGTTTGCCCATATTCTCCCTCCCCACTCCCTGGCCACAGCAATGCACCATAATCCGAGCACAAAGCTTTCAGGGGCAGCAGGATTTTTCTCAAGGCTTCATCTCAGCCAGGAGCTCTCCATCGGGTCATCTGGTGCAGCTCCAGCACCAAAACCATGGCAAGGTGAGCTGCAGGTGATGGGAGGGAGACCCAGACCTTCTGATGGGAAGAAGGACCATCAGCTCCTCCCATCCTCTTTGCTCTGAGGGACGTGCTGTGCATCTTGGTCTCTGGCCAGACAAAGATGGGGCTGGTGGTACAATCGTGGTCCTTTTGCCCTGCCACAGAATAGAGGGGAAGCCTGCGACATGGGTGACGATGCTGCTTTGGAGGAACTACTTCAAATGTGACTGGCAAGAGTTGGGGCCCAATATTAGAAGATGAGCCTGTGTAAGACAGTTTCCCACCCTTCTTGGTCAAGCCATTGTTTGCCCCGGGCTGATACTGGCTTTATGCCCTGCTGCCTTAGTAAAAGCACATGCAGATAGCGATGGGTGCTGCAGAGCACCGCTACCAAATGGGGTCATGCTTGGGCATGAAATATTTTAGAAGGGAAGCGATTGCTCAGTTCCTCTTGTCTCCCTGAACCTACAGGGCTGGCAAGAGATGATGCAAATAAACAAAAAAATTGTTACTTATGTCCCTATAAATTGTTTTCATTGAAGTCTTTCCCCAGGGGAAAAAAAATCCTTTAAACAAAATGCAAGGGTAGGGATTAAGTAGAAATGTCTTGAGATCCAAAAGATGGTTTTCTGATGGTGTTCCTTTGACAGATGAGATAAGAGAAAACTAGTAGTCCTGTGTGACTGGAAAAGTTTTATTTTCATTTCAAGGAAAATCCAAAATATTTTTTGACCTCTCTGGTTTGGGTTTGATGGGAGGTGCTCTGTTAGTTTGCTTTGAAAGATCGAAAAAACCTCCTAGCTTGTTTCATTTCATATTTTTCCTGGAAAACAGACACAACATTTTGCAGTAAGATCTTATAAAAAATATATTTGTGGCACCAGTCTGCAGCTGTGAAGGAATGTGGAGTGGGAGAAGAGCTGCTGAATAATGTGATAGTGTTTTCACAGCCACTTCTTTGAACCAGGACCTCACTTTCAATCATGCCCTGAAACCTTCCATCTCCTCCTGGCCTCTCTTCACCTCTGCCTCAGTGTTCACCCCTGCCAGGCAGAACCCAAGCCCAGATCTGGTTTCACTGGTTCATGTAGGGGTGTAGTTAACACAGACCTCATTTGAAATCAGGTGTTGGGTAAGACTTGTTGCAGCAAGTCAGGTAAGAGACGCGTAGCCCCTGCCCCCAGAAATGGACATAAAAAGACCTTTTCTTGCTCTATACCCTCCCAAGCAAGCTCTAGAATAGAGGGACTTGATGATTTTTTTGCATAATACCCCAGTGGGTTTAACCTAAGTAAATTTGTCTAATCCCATGAACGTCAGGGGGAGGGGGCAGAGCTGGAAGATGAAAACAAACCTGACCAGGAGTTGATTTGGACTTAAAGTAATTTCATCGTGCAGAAAGCCAGGCATCTCCCAGGGAGCTTACACGAACCTGCCAGCTCCTTCTTTCCGTTGAACCTGTGCCTGTGATAGCAGCTCCTAACATAACAAATGAAACATGTTGTACATTATGCTGATGCTGCCACTGCTTTCTGGTAGTTTTCCTGGAGCAGTGGCAGCGGGAAGGGGTGGCAAGCGTTGGAACATCTGCATTGCTGGCTGCCATCATTGGGATCGGGACCACAGACAAAGAGTGGCCCTTTCTGGAATTCCTCCTCTAAATTAAACACTACTCCTGTAGGGAGGGCATACAGGTTATTTGAGTTATTGTGTGTTATTGGACATAAGCAATGCCAGAAGAAACAGCAGTATAGCCATTTGCTGTTCCCAAATCTAACCTGAGCAGCTCTGCTCTCCACGTTTTTATTTGCGTGTTATGTATGGTCCTGTCTTCTGGCACAGACCTTATTTCCCTCCATGCTCCCTCTGCCTTTGTTCAATCCTCCTTCTCCAAAAAGGATTCAGGGGAGTTAGCAGCTGCCCAGCCTCACTGCCCCCAATGCTGTCGGGACCAACAGCCATTGGCTAGGGATGGGCAAAGCCAGCCCTGGCCCCCAAGACGTGCACCGAGTGCCAAATCCTTCCCTCTCTGCCCCACTCTGAGGAATTGGGCATTGCCATCACAGAGCGGGGTTCCCCCTCCGCCTAGGACAGCAAGATCCTCGTGGACAGCCAGGCCAGTAATTCGGATAAAATGTGAATGAAACAATGTAAGAGGAAAATGGAAGTACGATTTATAAAGGCTGCACACAAACAATGCTTCCTGCTATTAATTCAAAGGCATCAATAGCTGACTGCTTTCAGGGCACAGTATCTATTCTGTTTTCCATTTATATGCTAGAATTGTGGTAGATGTCAGGAGAATTTAATACACATGATGTAGGCATATGAATAAGCTGGATCCTTTTCTGGGAACAAGTATTCATAAGTCTCCATGTGGTTCCACATCTACAAAGACATGGGTATTTATTTCATGAGATCTGGACTCCATTTCAGGCAAGAAAAATCCCACTAAAGCCAATGGGGAATCTTTCTGTTCACGTCAATGGATCTTAGAGCCCCAATTCAGGAATGCACTTAAAACACATGCTTAACTTTAAAGCCAGGCTTAAGTCTCGCTGAAGTCCATTAGATGTAAGAGTATGCTTTCGTTGAAAGACGAGGAATTTAAACAAGCATTTATGTACTTACCTGAATCAGAGCTTGGCTCGTGCTCACAGCAGAGTGAAGCTGAGGCTCATAAAAGAAATACTACAGAAATAGCACACATTTGAAGTTTTACAGGTCCAGGTTGTCGGTCTGCGTTATCCGGCCAGCGTGAGGGGAAAGGCTCTTTTGCAGACGAAGGCAGGGTTTGCTCCAATTTCCCTGAACTGTCGGGGTAAACACCATCAGTTTTCACGGCCAGCAGCGAGCCTTTCAGTGCCGTGCACTAGTGAGCAGCCCAGCTGGTTTCTGGGAGGCTGCCCTGCCCTGCCCTGCCCTGCCCTTCCCCTCTTGGCCATCGCAGGAGTGAGTGAAGCTCGGTGGAGGATTTTTAGAACTCCCACCACAGCCCCCCAGCTGCTCTTCTCTTGCCTTTAGGGTTTGTCCATGCTTTTTCATCAGAAAAAGGCAATTTATTCAAATGGGTGCACTCCCCCACACAGTGATGGGGGTTTTGGGGGGCAAAAAGGCCCTGCTGACCCGTGGCTGAGTGTGGGCTCCCAGCCCATCGGGCGCTTGTGCCTCCCCACTGTCAGCCGAGCACAGACCCACCTTGTGCCAGCACTGCCCCACTGCTTCAGGGAGAAAGACGCCTCTGCCTTCGCTCTACAAGCACTCAGGTGGCCCAGATTCATGCCTTGCAGCCTCAAAGCACCAGTTCCTCCCAAAATCCTTCCTCCAAAGCAGCCTGGCTTTGCCTGGGGTGCTCGAGGAAGCCCCAGCAGGCACTGCAGCCCCCAAGGGGAAACAGTCCTGACCAGGCTGTTGTCCCTCATGCACACGTTATAATTCTGAGTGAGCAAATGCAAGTCCTACAGAAGCCCGATGGCTTTGTATCCCCTCTTCGGTACAAGCTGCTGCCAGCCAGGTTTCAAGGAAAGGATGCATTATCAGTAGAAAATAACATTTACAGGTTAGAAAACAAGTCTCCTTGGGGTCAGACAGGGAGAGGAGAGGATTCCCTGGGACGACTGCAGGATGGGACAGAGGAATTGGGAGAGCACAGGAGTGGGAAATCCTCCGGAGAGACGGACATCCCCCTGTCCACATCTAGCGTGTATTTATCTTCCCTCTCCCAAGCCCTAGCTCCGGCTTTTAGCAACCCGCAGCTGAATGAGTGACCTGCTCCGGACTCCAAGATTCAACATCTGCAGTGATTAATTTCCTCAGGATTAAGTTTCTCTGATTTAAAACAACAGATAATGGCTAATAAGGGGAAACATCCCTATCATAAACACTGCTTTGGCATTTACCATTTGAAATAATTTATATTCTCTGGTCTAGTGGGTTTGTATCACCAGACTTAATGACTGTTTCTGTTTAATTTTCAGATGCTTAATTGCAGTAGAACACTTCAACACCATTAAATTAAAACAAGCTACCAGCTTTTCCTTGCCTATGCTGCTGGCCTGTCTCCAAGTGACATTTAAAGCGATCTCAGATGTTTTATTCCTGCCACACAGGCTGCTTGCTTACAAACAAAAAGTGCGTGTGCACGGTAGGGCAGGAGGGGTGCATAAAGCCACCAACATGGGAGCATGAAAAACAACTTCCAGGCAGAAAAGAAATGGGATGAGGCTTGGTAGCCACAACCGCTTTCCCTTCTCCGGAGCACATCTGCGGTACCTGGCCATGCCGATGGCCAAGCTGCCACCGGGCAAAGAGTTTGGGGGCACAGAAGGACTCCAAAATGGGAGCAGACCCTGGGGAGGAGTCGCCAGCTCCCAGCCTTGGCAGACCCTACTTTTTGGCCCAACATGAGCTCTGCTGGGGCTTCACTGGAAAAGATCCTGTTAAGGGGCTTTTTCTCAGGCAATTTCACATCTTTGAGCATATTTTCCAATGTGGAAGTACTTTGGGTTTCAGGTACCTATTAAAAAGAAGTAAGAGGAAATGGAGTTCCTCTATAAGTTAATATTCTTTGGTAATGGATGTTTAGAGTTAGTATGTGTCTTTACAACATCATTCATAGGGGTATTGTTTGCTTCTGACAGTTTTTCTTTTAAGATTAATGTGCTTATGAAAACCTTGTGCACTGCTCTACGAGGCAAGCTTGAAATCCATCAGCAATACCATCGCCATGACACAATGCTGGGAGAGCAAAGCAAATGACAAACAGAATCTGGTTTTTCAGAGACTAGTGTGTGTTGAAGAGAAATGATCTGAAGCGAAATTTGGCCTCTCTCCAGTCACCCTTCCTGCTCTGCTGTTGGCACTACCAGAGAAGAGGGAGCGAGTAAAAATACATGCAAGGGAGTAAAAGAAAACAAAATTAATTGGGGGCAAAAAATAACTCAAACCTGCTAGTGTTTGGTCTCTTTTTAGCAAACAAGCTTATGGAAAATTCATATAAAGTTTAACGACTATTTCAGCCAAATATGCTTGTTATAGATATAAATAATTTCATCAGAGATCAGCGGAAACAATGCAATTAGAGGCAAGTTGCGTTTAGCATGTTGGGATTGCATCCAGTTGACGTGCATCCTTGTGAAAATTCAAACATCATGGACCAGACCCTGAGCTACTCTTAACTGTCAAAGCTGTGTTGATTTTTTTTTCCCCCATAGTTTTTTACATTTGCTCACTCGACCCTGATTAAACAAGACATGGATCTGGTCTCTGTGCTGCAGGAGACAAACCAGTGTGCAGCACAAACACGCTGGGTTAAACGTTAAGTGCTGTAGCTGGACTCAGGGGAGCAGAGAGCCTTGCAGGAGGCATGAAACCATCACTGTTTTGTGATGGTGGGACTCAGCCTGTCCTAGCAAGGAGCAGCAGGAAGGGGGATGCTGATGTGCTGCTCCACAGGGCCATGCCCTTTACATGTCCCCTCCCAGACCATGCAGAGGCTTTGTAGAAAATTGGGTGAAAATGGGTGATGTTTGGACGAAAAATGAAAGTCAAGTGTTGCTCTTACTTGGGCAAAGGTGGCCTTGCATTCACACCTGGTTCCTGGTCATCTGTCAGAAGGAGGATGCCATCCTTGTCCCAGACAACTCAGGGGCTATGTGAAGTTCACCCTGCTCTGGGCTGGGAGAGACCCAAAAAGCCTTAAATCACATTTGTTCTGGGTTACCTGATCCCAGCGCTGGGATGAATGTCAGGACAGTCTGGATTCAGCCTCTCGCACTCCTGTTTTGATCATTATCTCAAGAGGAGACACAATGCCGTATTTTTCTTTCTATTACAGCTGTCTGAAGAATAACACTTAAAATTAATTTTGTTCTCCTGAGTTCCTTACTAGAGCAAAGAGCAAACACAGGAGGCACAGACCTAGTGCTGTGCAGCTCCTCACAAAGAAACTGCTTTCCTGATGAAAATTGTGACACTGTATTTAATAAAGCCTCTAATAAACCTGGAAGTGAGTCATTTTCCTCAGAAAGCCCAACGGTGAAAATCACCTGAGACCACCTTCCCATCTCCTCTAGCAGACTGAGGAGCTCTTTCAGCTTTCCGTGGAAAGGAGACTGGCAGGGGCTGGCCATCCACATGCATCTTTTTGACCTGTATTGCTTGGTACCCACCCACACACTTCACCATCCACTGGCAAGCAGCAGCAGCAGCCTCAGAAATACTAATTTGCTACCAGGGAGATGCAGGGGCTGGGGGACACCCTGAGCTGGCTCCCCACCCTGAGGAAGGGTCTCCCCTGAGCAGATGAGAGGATGCGGGAAAAGCCCCCAGAACTGTTTGTTATTATTCTGTCTATAGTAATTTTCATCAGATCAGGTTCAGACAATCTCCTGACTGTGAGTGCCATTCACAACTGTACTGAAGAGGAGGCTCCATGGGAAAGAGCTTGTCCTGGTCAGCAAAAGAGAGAAGACGAGCAGAGAACCAACCAGAAGCCCAGGAAGCATGAGCAAGTTCCCCAGGATCATTTATAAGAGAAAAAAAAATGACAGAGTGATAACAGAGGAAACTCCATTTCTACCAGCCCTTTTTATTTCTCCAGTGGTCAGCTGCTACTGCCTTGCACAGCACGAACACCATTGTCTCTTATCTAGGATGCCTGAATCCCCAGATACTATTTGGTGAAGCTGCAGTGCCCATTTTCCTGGACCGCTTTCCAGGGTGGATCAGTTCCGTAAGGGCTCTGGTTTCTGCTCTTCCTCAACTGCTCCATCGCTTCACACTCTCACCATTGTCACCTCTGGGATGGATGTTTGCAAAGCTGGACTGGCACAAGCAGGGGGAGCATGAGGAGATGGGAGCCACCACATCCACACCTCCAGCTTCTGCCAAAAAATAACAGCAAGCAAACACTGAATTGGTAGGAAAGGGTCTCCTGCAGGGGATATCTTTCACCTCTTTGTGACTTCTTCCACAAATAGGTTGTCCTTCAACACCTTTTTGTTGACAAAATCTCTGTCAACATAGCCTGAACTTCAAACTTGATACCATCTCCATATCAAGAGGAACCGGTTGCACCAGGAGTGCTGTTGTAAGAGATGTCAGTGCGGGAAAACCAGCCTCCTGCCCCCAGCCCTAATAGAGGGGCTTGGCATACGGTTTGCTTTGTGGAAAGGCATTTCTCATTGCATACACGTGCAAATTCAACCAGCTTGGGTGCAGGGTGGCCAAGGCTCTCAGAAGTGGCAGGTGATGTTGAATTGCTCTGTGAGGGTATTTCTAACACCGAATGCCTTTAAAGTACCCTGTTCGATACAGCAGAGCATAGAGAAGACGACTATGGCTTTGAAGATCCTATTGCTGTGGAGGTGCTTTGCAGAGCTCCAGGATGGATGCTCAACATGCCAACAGCACCCGTAGCCTTCCTTTCCAAAAGCAAAAGCCAGCAGCAAGTTCAAATGCATCCGTGTAAAGAAGGAAGTAACAGAAAACTTATCCAGGGAAGAGCAGCGTTCAGTACACCAAAAGCATTGCAGTGCACTAAAAAACAGGCTCTAACATGCTGCTTGAGACCGTCTTGGAACAAAAATACCTGTACGCTACAGCACCTTCATTCACTGGACAGATCTGCGTAATTTTAAGGGAGCCACAGCCCAGAATTTACCTACAGGAGCTTGGGAAAGCCATGGCTGACAACAGTGATGTGCTACACATCTAAAGTCTTGCACTGGCTTAAGTGCACACCGTGATCGCATACCCATGGAGCTTGTGCTCAGCAGAGCACGTCTCTTTGCTGGATCCCAGCCTATTTAATCCAGTGGTACAAAGGAAACCTCGCTAACCACCTCGTGACAAGGTCAGAGCGAAATAGCCATAACTTGGTGCCCAGAGCCAAGGAGGAATTTTATGAACTACCAGACCCCCAGTTTCCCATCAAGATTTGCCCAGGAAGCATCTCCAAGGAGTCACGGGTGCTGCTTTCGTCCTGCTCTCACCCTGCCTGCATTCTGCCACAGGCAGTCTCACAGGCAGGGCACAGAGGGGAGGCAGCCAGGCAGCAGGGGGACCCGCTCACAGTGGCTGAACACCACTGCGAGCCCTTGAGGGACGGGAGCAATGCCAAGGCAAAAGTCCACATGAGCAGAAAAAGTCCTGTACAGTTCTTTAAACCCTCACTCACCCAAAAAGTCACTGAAAAAAGTATATGTATTTACATTAAAGCTTTTTTCTTTGGGGCAAAATTACAGATTTTAAGAGGAAATGCAAAAGCAGAGATGAAGGAGGTACCATTATCTTATCAGCCATCATTTTTAGAATCACCAAGGTCTGAAATTTGAAAATGGAGATTAAAATCTGCAGAGTTTCTTTGGCAAAAATTAGAAATATTTACAGACTGTCAGCACTACTCCCCACATGTGTATTTTCAGCAAAGCTTTAAATTTTTAAAGGAAGGGGGAAAAAAGCAATTTTTCTCAAAAAATAGCTTCTCAGATGAAAAAAGCTTGGGGATGGGGTTTTTTTGTTTGTTTGGGGGAGAGTCTTTGGGATGGTACCAGCTCTGTGAACCAGGTTGTCTTCACACACACCTCCGGAGCAGGTCAGGGCACGCCGAGCCGGTTGTCAGAATCGACCGGAAAGTCTTCTGAACTGGGAAAAGGCGGGGGTGGGGGGGGCGAATAGAATAAAGTCACCGGTGGGCTCAGCCGCTGGCCCCGGGCGGTGCCGGCTGCTGCTCCCTCTAGTGCCGCTCCCCGAGAGGTGCCGGGTACCGGGGGATGCTCTTGTCTGGCATCTTGGGGCAGGGAAACTTTCTTCGGGGGAGACAGTAAGCAGAGCTCACCCCAAGGTGCATGTAGGCACAACTGCTGTTCCTTGCTGGTACCCTGCTCCGTCCCTCAAAACACCGTTTTGTGGACCTGTCCACAAGCCGGTGAGACAAGATCACCAGGACTAGACCCTCCTGCAAGGCAGCTCCTCCTGGCAACCCCGAGAAGCGATGGGCAGCACAGCTCTTGTCCAGCACATACTTCCCGCCATGGTCTTTCTGTGGTGATTCCAAGAAAGTGTTAAAAATCATAGGAAATGAGAGGCCCGAGCCCCAGTTTACATACCTTATTATATACCTGTGTACTTGCCAACACACACAGAAGTGCTACATGTCAAATATTTGCCCAGGGAATCTGATTCAGTTCATCTGCAAAGAGGAACTGAAATAAATGAGAGGGGCTCACGTGTGCAGTCAACACAAACTGCAATCAATGCCTGCCCCCAAAAAAATGCAGCTCTGCTGATTTACTTCTACGAGACTCAAACCCAGCACAAGCAAACTGGGCTGCTTTGCCCTGCTCCGTGTGCAGCCTCTTCAGCCTACCAACATCCCATCCAAGGGAGAACTTTACAGCCACTGAGACCATCGTCTTGGAGCAAGTGGTGGTGTGAGGTGCTAAAGCACGAGTCCTCTAGACCACAGGCAGAGTGTTTGGCCAGCATGACTGCCCCAGACCCTAGATCTCCTTCCCAGTCAGAAGCAGCCTCAGCCCACTGTGGCCTGGCTGATACTCACAGGCCAAGGGCTGCCCAAAGCCCAGAGCTCCTGGAACACACAGAGGTGCCTTGTGGTGGGGTCAATCTCCTTGCATTGTCTCTGTAGGTGCCACCTCTACCCTCTCCTTGCACACACCCCATATGACACAGCCCTCCAGGACAGGAGCTAGCAGCAGGTTTGAGCAAAGGATGCCATGCCAAAATGGAGAAGTTGCTGTCATGAGCTACCACCCTTCCCTGCCACAAAAAGCACTCCTGACCTCTCCTACTGAGAGAACATAGCTCATGGGCAGAAGATGAAACCAAGATGAGAAACTGGGGGCACCAAGATTGCTCCTCGCTTCGCAGAGGGATGCAGAGACAAACGCAACCACGCGTGACGTGGGCAAAAACGCAGGAAAGGAGCGCCGAGGTCTCCCCGGGCCGCGGGGTGGGGAAGGTGGGTGCCCCCGCGGGACCTGGGCCCTGAGAGGGGTCTTCGCCCAGCAGTGATGGCGTGGCCTCACTGTGCAGCTGCGCGGCGTGCCGGGAGATGGCAATCTTCATCTTCCCTCTCCCTCCACCCGGGAAGGGAGCCGCAGGCCTGCTCCCGAAGCACGCAGGGAATAAAGCTATTAAACTCAACAGCCTCACAGATAAGTCCTGCATGGGGAAACACCTCTTACACATTTTTAAATGAATGGGGATTTATTTTTGTATTTAAAGCAATAACGTGTATTTGCCCTGCAGCGCATTATCTCCCTCTATATTCTCAAATAAACTACAGAAAATTAGAGTGTCTCTGTTATCTGTTTGCTATCTGCGGTAGGATTAGAGGCGTCACGAACTAAGCTTTGAATCAACAATGTTTTATTGGTTCATGTCACCGAAGGCTGGTTACGACCGAGCTAAATAAGACATCAAGCCACTCTCCCTCCCACCTGCCCGCAGCCTGGGCTGAAGCACTGTGGATGCTCGCACGGGCGGCCACGGCTCCTCTTTTTGGGGAGGGGAGGGGAGGAAGGGGATCACAGCATGATTTCCAGCATTCACCCCCTTCCACAAGGGCCAAAAGAGCAGACGGTGCTTCCCCTCATGGGAAAGCAGAACAGGACGGCCACGGCACTCTTGCAAATGCCACGGCTGGGCTGAAAAAGCTTTGATTTAATCTCTGCTTCACCATCATGTTTCTAGAAATAGACTTAAATACAAGAAAAAAAGCAGCCTGGGAATCTGCACCCTGCCTTTCAGAGGTTCCCCCATCACGCCAGGTCCCTCTGGCCTCTGGAAGCTGGAGAAGACGGACACGTTGCAGAGATAATCACTCTGCAAGGGAACTCTCGCACCACAGCAAAACAGGAGGGCAACGGGTTGGGATTTGTGACCTCTGGAGATCTCTCTGTCCGTTTGCAGTGATCAGGACCAGCATGAGTGTGTCTGCCAAAGCCAGGGCCATGTGGCAAGCTGGTCTCCTCACCCTGCTCAATTCAGAGCAAGCTTTGGCCATTTTTTAAAAAGGTGGTGGAAGGGTCATCCCTGGGGAGGCACCAGCCCTGACCTGCCTTCAGCAAACACAGCTCCTAGGCAGGCTTCTTTTCTCCAAGGTAACAAACTCGTGTTTGGTTTTAAAGTGCTATTTATAACCACCCAGAAACAGGGAGATGGCCCAAAAAGGGCAGCTAGGTCTGAGGCGAGGAAGAAAATCTCTGGCAGCACTGGTGCTGCACGGACCTTGTGGTCCAGGAGCAGGGAAGTGATAAAGCAGCGTGTTCGAGCAGCAGGGAGGCCTGGCTGCGCACCCATCACCCCTCTCTCTTGGGTTTCCCAGAAGAAAAGAAACATGGAGATTTGATTTAACCATTTTAATCTCCAGCCATCGATTTGACTTGTCTTCCAGAAAGAGAGATGAACAAAAAACCTCTTAATGGGCAAAAAGAGAAACCTGGCAAAGAAGCTGACTGCTGTGGATTTTCCAGAATTATTAAGCAAAAGCACAAGTTTTTAAAAAATGAAACAACATCTCTACAAGGAAGCCCCAGATTCCATCCCCAGCTGGACTGCTAGCCAGTGCCAATTACTGTGATGCTCTGAAAGAAATCTGATTTATAGCTCCAATGGACACAGCCCACCTCTGCCCTCACATGAGAAAACCCAGTGCTGTGTGTGGTGCCAGTTTTACTTTTCAGTTCAATTCCTCTTAGTGGCTTCCAGAGTTGGCATCTGCAGCACAGCAGGAAAAGGGGCCAAAGACATTTGGGAAAGGAAAATGGATTGATCACGACAAAAAGAAGGGGAAGAGGGAAAATGAAGAGTGAGGAAGCAGATGTGCCCAACTATCACAGTAACCCTGGCAGAGCTGCCATCGTTTTGATTCTGAGTCCAGATGAAGGTGCCCTTCCTCCCTCCTGTGCCATGCTTGTCCCGTTTTCAGGCCCAGAGGCCAAGTGCTGCTTCTTTCACAGCACAACACCCACCTCAGCAAGACCCTCTCCCCTGCCTGTTCCCATGCTCAGCCAGGGCAGCCCCTCACTTTCGCCATGTTCAAGCCCCAGGAGGAGTTTGGGAACGCATTTCCTTGCAGCCAGAGCATCTCCCTCCCAGCAAAATGAGACTTACCGTGGTTGCAAATACAAGTTACATCTTCCTTACCTGGCTGATGAAGGGAAAGGGGACACTTATTCCCCAAAACCTGGTCCCAAACATGTTGGTGTGATTCTCTTTTCCTCCTTCCTACTCATTGTTTTCCTTTTAATTGCATAAATGCAGTTCCACGACACCAAAAGCCACCTGGAGAACAAAGCCAATTAGCGGTGACGATCATGCATGAGAACCACAGTATTACTGTTTGGCTGATTGTGCTCAGTGCATTGCACTACAGAGTGAGTTCTGCTTTGCAATAAATAACCTTTGGTTCTGTGTGTATAAGCAATGCAGCCAGGCTGTTTCCTCAATAAGATGTCCTTACTTCATTTTTCTATTACTGTTATCAGAGAGGATCAAAACAGACAGATGCATTTACTGTTTTCCATCAAAAGATAATAAAAAGAAACAGTTTATAAAATCAGATTATATGAAAAATTGCCTAATGATTATAATTTCTAAGCCCATTGCTGAATAATGATGTATTCAAGAGTTGTCATCCAATGATGAAAGAAACCTAATATGAAAGATTTTCTCTATGAAGAATGACTACAGATGAATTGCACAGAGATACAATCCTCTGATAAAGGACAATAAGAGCCTCTAGAACACTTAATAATAGACTACTCAGGATGAATTGAGTATTGCAATAAAAGCCCATAAATTAAAAAGTTTCAAAATGATTTCTGATAAAAGACATGCCAAGGTGAAATTAAAAAAAAATCCTTGAAATCAACAGATATACTGGCTACAGCACATTAGGTAATAGAAAATGCACTCTATAAACTCAAGATAATTGATTTTCAAGAGAATGCTATCGCACCCTATACACGGCAAGCTTTTCCTTGGAAAAATCTTTTATGTAAGTCAAATCAGGGTATGGAGGTGCATGCGCTGTCTGCCCGGCGGGCTTCAGCCTCTCCCGTGGGTGGGAGAGGCTGCATTTCTGCTGTGCTGTGGAGCCCCCGCTCCGAGCTGGGAGCTCCAGGTCTCCGTGAGGATGAGGACGAGCGGGAAGGTTAGATCTCCAAGCAAGAAGGAAAGCAGGATTTAGACATCTGACAGTCCCTTCTCAGCCCAGGGCCCCCAACACAGCTCTAACTTACCCTCAAATCACTGAAACCCATTAGGCTTCACTGGCTTTTAACATTAAGGAGCTTCCCATCTCCCTAAATCTCTCCAGGACCATCTCAGTCATCAGCTGGGTGGGTGAGCATGGCAGGGCTCCCTCAGCAGTGCCGGGATGCTCCCAGGCCATTGTGTGCCCCAGCACTGGGGTAAAGCCAAAAGCAGCCATATCCGTGACCCCTCACCAGTAACAGACCCTCCTGGCTGTCACAGCTGGGGAAAGGCCAGTGTCGGGCGAGGAGGCAGAGCCAGGAGCCCATGCTCTTTGGTCTCGAAGGCAAAGAACATTGAAGAATGGGATTGAAGATTTACCCTTCCCTTGGGCATCTTCTGCCCAGCTGATGGGCACGGTGGGTCTGGAGGCACCCAGCTGCAACCCAGCTCATGCACCGTGCTCGGAGCTGGTGGGCCTGCTAGGAAGTAGGTAGAAAATGGTTTTACGATGTTAGATGCCTGTATTGCAGATGGCTGTACTTAAAATAGCCCTGCTCACTCGCTGTTGCACAGGAAACTGAGATGATTTATTATAAGCTGTGCCAGCATATATTATTCATGTTGGAAGCAAGGAAAGGTCTTTGATATGTATCTGAAAAAGCTTCAAATCCATAAAAGAGATAAACTTGTATGAATAGTGTCACCCAGAGTATAGATGAAACTCTCAGACACATCTTCATATCGCATAACGTAGTGTAGGACTACGGTACTTATACAACCCATGCATTAATTTCACTTAGAAGAGAAATTCATTACCATATCTGTACAGAGGAAGAGCTGGCCCATCCGGGGCTTTCCAGGCACATTATTAAGGCTTTGTTTGCTTTTGATGCACACCACGGTCCACGTTGGTGTGCACTCCCCGGGAGCCTTGCTTACTGCAAACTTCCCTGTCAAACCCACTTTTGGCTCAAAATGACATCAATCCACCCCATCCCACGTCATTTAGGCAGCAAGTGAGGGAACGGCAGGATCTGTCAAGGACCCCTTCGCTCTAGACTGAGTAGCTACGTTCCTGCAGGTCTCCTGCCAGCACTGGGATTAGACTGTGACTAATTATGGCTTTATTTGCTTTAATAAAGAGACACCCAAGTGTTCAGCACAATTGCAGCAGAAAACAATAATCATAAAGTCTCCCACTAAATGTCTGCAATTAGAGCATTCACTATTAATCGCGCTAATTAACCTCACGCACAGAGCAGCTGGTGGAGCAGGCGCAGGGAGAAGCAGCTCAGGGGAGTTTCCCCGGCCGGCGACAGCACGGTGCACCGGGGCTGGCAGCTTCGCGGAGCAAAGCTGCCTAAAGCGTCCTGCTGCCACGCAGGACCATCCCGGCCCACAGAGCGCGATGGAAGCGCCTTCCCCAAATTGCACAAACATAAAGCTGGGGAGAGAGGGAAGGCAGGTGAGGTGGCTTTTGATGCTTATTATGGCCAGGTGATTTTCCTGACAGTAGTTGCAAAGGGAAAATGGTCACTTGCCCATGATCATTCAATTAGAAGCAATAATTTGTGGAAACAAACTCAGGCCTACAATACCTGAAAATGGGCTGGACCCTTGACAGAAACCAAGCCCCAGAGGAAAAGGAGCAACACACATACCCGCTAGACACCCTACATCTTCAGCTATCCCTTCCTAGCTTTGCTCTTGTTCAATTTTGGTTTGCTCGGTTTTGGTTTTTTTTTTTTTTAATTGCTCTCAAATTATTGCTATTTTTAACTTCCTAAATTTCAGGAAAATTCTTTCATTTTCCTGTAGGCTTTCCAATTCTCACAGCTCATTCCCAGAGTACACAACACAATAAAAAGAAGACAAACGAGAGTCAGGGAGACCAAAAGCCCAAGCACCTCTCTCAGCAAAGCAGCCGTTGTGCTTTGAGTAAGAGCACAGCCCTATTTCGTCTGGCAGCCAGAGCTGGAATTAGAGGAGAAGGAAATGTTTTCTTATTTTTCCTGTCTCCAGAAGAATCTTGCTTTATGTCACCTCGTTATTGCTCCTGCACGAAACTGCTACCAAAACCCACCACAATGAGTTGTAGGCAGGCGGCAGAGCAGCACAGAAAGGGAACAAGACAGCCCATAACATTTTCATCCAAAAATTTCTGCCCTTGCTTGCGCCACCAGCCTTAATTCACTCACAGCGCACAGCCACAGGATTTGCTCCAGCCAAATACTCTTAATCCATGGGTGCCTGAGACTGATACCCCAGCACCTCCCAGCCCGTTGGGCAAGGCACTCTGCAAACAGCGCTGGGCACAGATATCAGCTTTCCAGCCTGCGCCCACTCCACCACATCCCTGCTGAGGCCCTGATGCTTCGGGAGACCAGCTGCCCCAGCTCTCTGACTTCAGACTGGTCTTGGAGCTGTTTCTGGGAGAGTCCCTTTCTGCTTGGCTTTCTTAGCAAGAATATTCATATTTTCACATCTGTGCCCTATTTTAAAGCCCTTGCTCTCCCTTCCTTCCTTTTTGACAGCAAATGTGATGCTTTTGTTCCCGTTCTTTCTCTGGCCCTGATCCTGTGGAAAAAAAAAAAAAAAATAGCCACAGCAACATCTGAAGTGGCTGCACAGTGGGTAAAATCCTGGCTCCCTTGAAACCGAGAGTAAAACACCCATTCATTCCCCTCCGCTGCCGCGCTCGACCCGTGACTTCAATGGGACAAACTCACAGGGCATAAAGTTGTTTGTTGTCCCTTAAATGGCTCCATTGTCTATTGTTGGGGCTCTTTCCTGAGCTCTAAATCTTCTTTTAGTTCTGCTCTCTGCCTGTCCGAGGCCCTGAGAGGAGAGACACCCTCCCAAGACAGCAAGTGCCTTTGCGTGGTCCTCGCGTTGCTCTGAGAGAGAAGAGATTAGTCTTCCAAAACACATTTTCTGTAAGGAACATGTAAAGGTCTCCCTCCCTTTATTAATGATTTTGTGTTGCAGTAATAATGAGTAATTTCATTCCCCCCCCCCAGGAAGAGTAAGGACTCTATTTCGGCAGCTTGGTGACTCCCTACCTGCCTTGCTGCCCCCCAGCCCTGCCATCCCCCTGCAAACCCAAGCAGCCTGGCTGCAGCGGGGCTGGGGAGGACCTGCTCTGCTCCTCAAGCCCCAGAACAGGCAGAGCTGAGCTTTACAGTGCCAAATCCTCATCACTGGAAGGGACTGAGGAGAAAGAGATTTTTCTAAGAATACATGAGTTGAACACATTCAGCATGGTTCCTCTCCAGAGCCTTGTGCCTGCTGAAACGAGAGATAAAAGGTCCCTGTCCTTCAGGAATCAGCTCGATTTCAGAAATGTGGCGCTAGTGATTACTGCAAGAAGTGGGGAATAAAAATATCTCGGATCAGTTGAGATGATCTGGGCAGGCTTTTCCCGGGAAATGCCCGAATCTGATTCATTGCAAGGGACTTGGGAATCTGGTAGAGCTGTGTTCAGCCCAGCTGCAGGGGAGCGGGAAGAAAGCGACCCGCAGCCTGCACCCAGCACCGCAGGCTCGCTCCCTCCGCTGAATGACATTTGTCTGTGCTCGGGGGGTGTTTGGAGAGGATTCGGGGGGGGGGGGTAACATCCCCATTGTTGGGCCGCGGCAGCTGCCGGTGCGGAGATGCGGGGACCCGCCACACGGTGTCAGCGGAGATCGCAGCATCGCCGGCACCGCACCGGCCCCCGGCCCTGAGCCCGAGGGGCACCCTCGGCGGGCGCAAGACGGTTTTGTTTTGTTTCCGTGCCCCCGGTGAGCCTCCCGGCCCTGCCTCCCTGCTCTTTCCGCCGTGCTCCCTTCGGCTTCGCTCCACTCGCGCTGAAAAATCCAGCAGTCCCACCGATGTCCTTCGCGCACGTCCAGAGGCGGATGCTTCTGGCAGCTTCCTGGCACCCGGGCCTGTCCCAGGCAGTGCCCTGATCCAGGGACCCCCAAAATGGAAAGGGTAAGGGACCAGCAAGGCTGTTCCAAATAGAGCTTTTCAGCCCCAGCCTGTGCCACTCCAGTGACACGGACAGGGACCAACTGGCCCCTAACTGGGTAACAGGCACTCAGCAGTGCACTGATAACCTCTGTCAGTATTGCCACCCATCTGGTGATTTCCCCCCTACTTTTCCTTTTTTCTGCCCACTTCCTTCTATTGATTCCTTCTCCTCTGCACACCTTGTTCCACCCACCTTCTGCTGCCAACCTCCCAGAACATCCCCAGCCCTGGCCTTCCCTCCATGTACCAACAGGTTCCTTAGCACAGGCACACAGCCCATGTGGCACATCACAGCTTGGGCTGTTTATTTGCTGGGCAGTCTTCCCTCCGTGTATATATTTGAATTTTTGGGTACCTGCATTTTAAGCTGGCTGGTCAGTTAGATTATTGAGCCTATTTTAATGTTGCTACACCTGTGAGGTGATTGCTAAAGAGGTAGCTCTCTGTTCATATCATCACTGATTTTCTCCAGGACTGCGTGGACATACAGGTGTGAAAAACATCTTCCCAGTATTTAGCCTTGCCAGCCCTGCACTGAGAAACTATGAGGGACACTACCAAACGGACAGACCTTTTCAAGCAGGGTGTTGCTTTATACACTGGCTTTATTCTGGCACCACCAAGGCAGTGTCAAGAGAAAAGATCAAATGCCATGATGATTTTTTTTTCTAGGCAGAAGAGACTACACAGCTGACAACATGGGTTTCAGTGGATATTTTCCTTAAATGAGATTTCTAGTAGCACTGAGCATTCAGTAGCTCTGAATTCATAAGCACTGACTCAAAGCAGCCCACAAGAAAACTCTCCCAATGCCTGCGGGAGCACAGGCAGGACAGTGCCAACATCTAAAAATTCACACCCAGCTCGAGCCTGGCTGTGCTGTCAGTGTGGTCTGACTCCCATGGTCCCGCACCCTCACCGAGGTGGGTCATGCTCTCTGTTGAGCACTAGGAACATCCATCTCAGCCAAGCAGGCCGTCTTGCTCACACCAACAAGGGATTTCCCCTCGGTAGCAAGAAAGGGCTCCTCTCCAGGCTCCTGCTTTGTAACCTGCACCATGACTGCAACCACATCCAAAATCAGCCCCGTGTATTTCCCTGACCTGCTGAAGCGAACAGAGCCGTTCCCGGTGCGTGGAGAGAGGGATGCTGAGCTCTCACACTGCTCCAGCTTCACCCCTCACAAGACACTTCATCCTGCCCTGGCCTCCACTGGGCAGAGACAGCCAGGTCCCTCCTTCCACGTGCCTCTGCTGTCGGGGGGGAGGTTCTGAGGAGCCCCACAACAGCCAAGACCAGGCTGTGTTTGCAGCCTCTGCTGGCTTTGCGCAGCCAGCACTTGCCATGGCCCAGAGAGTGGTTGCCTTTTCCACCCTACTCTTGTGCAAACAAGTAATAGAAAGCTCTGAAAATAATGAGTTCTGCTTCAGAGGTAACACAATTTTTAAAACACAGTAGATTTCTCTACAGTCTTCTTCAGGTGTCCATGTTCCTTGAATGCACCTACTTCTTTTTTTCCACTCCAGGCGGCAGAGGTAGCAATTTTTCTCCCCCTTAAAACCAGAGCAGAAATTACACAAGAATGTAATAGCAAGAATCCAACAAATGAGGCTCTAAAACTAGATTTATATTCTGGGATTTCCAATAAAAGGGATCAATAAGTCCCAAGTATGATTTTATGGCCTTCTGGAATATGAAACAGGTTGAGCTGGGACAGCTGAACAGACACTTTGCAATCACAGAGAGACAATTACTAAGAAGAATTTCAGAGATTAAGTAAAGGCAATCGCTCCCTTTGGCCAGAACTGCACCACCTCCAGCACAGCGAGGTCCCAGTTCATGCCTGGGTTCCCAAGTATTGACAAACACAAAAGCCATTAGAGCAAACATGGTGACGAACGGTAATCAGCAGCATAACCCTACACTTTGCTATAGTGAAGGAGCACACATTTACACCACCAGATAGGAGTGTTTCATGAACTTCTCCTGGAATTTTGGAGTTTTCCTTCCATTCGAACTTCCCTTTCCCTGCCAGCTGTCTTCCCTGGCACTTCAGTTGTTTTCAGAGTCTGGTATTGGCCAAAACACTCTTTTCCTGCAAAAGGGACCTGAACTGCTCCATGGAGGAGTGAGATGCAGAGATCTCAGCCCACGCTTCATCAGCCTGGGAGAGGCCAGAGCACTAAAAGCACTTAAAGAGTGCTGAGCACTAAACGTGCCGGATCGCATCAGGCTCCATCAGCTCTTGTCCCTACATGACTGCTGTCCTAACCATCCCCTGGGGAACTCCATCACAAACCAAGACCCATCACACAGCCACCAGAGAGATGGGCTGTGCCAGGATTTCCCTGCTGGCTGTGTTATTGCAGGCTGCTCCACTCCTAGCAGTGTTTTAAGCGGATGGCTCCGAGTGCAGGTGAGTTAGATGAGATGGGAGACCGTGGGCAATGCAGGGCCCAGGGGAGTCACCCGGGGCAGCAGCTCTGTGCTGCCAAGGGCTCCCCACCTAAGGGCAGAGGGAAAGGTGACCAGTCTGCTTTGAAACATTCACTAGAAACTGAAAGGAAAATGTCTGTGTATCTTTCCAGAACAAAGAGCATATGTTTTGCAGAACAGCAATTCTCTTTCAACAAGAAAAATATATATATTTTGGTTGGAAAAGTTCTCTCCACACAGAAATTCGTGGGCTAAATTGGAATTTTCACCATGGGACAGATGAGCAGTCAGGATGATGTGAAATGCTGCAAAGGGAGACAAGTGGAAAACCGGGCTAAGCCATGGCAGAGTAATTTTTTGGTGTATCCACCGGGATTCTCTTCTCTCCAAAGCCAGCATAAACACACTTCACATAATGCTGTTCTCAGTCAGAAGATTATCTGTGCACTCGCGCAGGCATAAAGAGGAGGTCTGCTCCACAATGAGACACCTTGAACAAACAGCACGCTGAACCCTAACCTCCGCCGGCACAGCGCACTGAGGATTGCGGAGCGCAGGTCAGCATCCCTCCCCCTGCCCCCGGCACTGCTGCGGCACAGAAGTTACAGCTCTGCCTCACTGCACCTTCAAGCATGAAAAAAGCTGCACCCGTATAAGGCAGTTATGTTATTGTGGTCATTTCAGTCCCTCCAAAAAGTGCTCTCCAAATCAAAATTGTTATAGCACTACATAAGCAACATCCAGAACATATACCTGTTTATAGGGGGGAAGAATTAAATCAAAGTGTGCTGCCTTCAGCTTGCAGAAAGCTGTTGAGCTGCTGGAATTAAACCCAAACAATCTCCCAGACAGTAAAACAGTATCTTCAGTTAGTAAGAAAGCATATAGGTTTATAAAGGCTATATTGTATGACAGGGCACTGGAGCTAGAATACAGTCAGAGCTGACAGCAGGATTCATGCCACCTTCATGGACCACTTATGGCCACTTCCAGAGCAGTTACACACATACTAGAGGGAAAAAATGAAACGTGCAGTAATTAATAGGCAGCAAGACTACTGTCAGTTTCCTTCTGTCTAAATGAGTGGGTTCATGGTCGCATGCCATCAGTCCTCTTCCTCCCATCCCAAGTCTAAGCCCTTCACTGCCCCCCCTTTCCCCACCACCTCCCCAGTGGCAGGGACTTACAGGGAATGTGTCAAGGCACATTTCAGAGTAGTATGGCTGGAGAGCCATATTCAGATCAGCGTGTTGTAATGTGTCTGACAACATTATATTCTGATCCAGCTCTTCACATAACCTTCAATTTATTTCTAAGCCCCTGTGTTTATTTAACCGAATCTGTCTTCCGTCGTTTGGAGCAGTAGCACTCAACCTTTAAACAGCCCAAGAGCCACTTCAGCCTCGAACAGATGCAGAGAGCTCCTGAGTCAGGGAGTCACAAAAGAGCCCAGCACATTGTGCTGCGGGCGCCGAGGCGCACCGAGCCCCATATTATTCATCATGCCAGCACAGGCACCTCAGCAGAGGATGTGAACGCACAGCTTTGCTCGGCACTCGGGATGGGAGTGAGTGTTTCAAGGCTGGGCCATGCCAGCGGAGCAGCACACATGGGCTCAGGTGGCTTCCAGCACAGTGGGAGACAGGCAGGGAGGTGCAGGACCTCTGCAGCTGGAGGGCTGTGGGACTGGAGCTTCGATGCAGTGCCATGGAACTTTCCTGCAGCCTTGGAGAGCCAGCCCTTGGTGTTTCAGCACAGTAACCGATCGTTGGCACGGTTACATCTCTGGTTCCACCAAAGCACACGTGCAGGCAACCAGTACCAACCCACAGGCAGCTTTTCCAGAGTTGCAGTATCACCATCTCCCTCTAACAGCCAGGAAGATCACTGCTTGCTCGATCGATTGTGCGCATCATCATATCCTTCCAATTCATCTCCAGAAAGATTCCCTTTCCTTCTACCACTCGATACATCCCAGCCACAAGAGGAACCTGAGTCACATGATGGACTGGTCCCAGGTGGGAGCAGCCCCAAGCGTGGTGCCCTGGCCTCACTGATGCCCGGCACCCAGCTCTTCCCCCATCCCGCCAAGGCACCCAGCATGCTGACAGCTTCCCCCTTGGCAGCAGCAGCAGTGTCCGCGTCAGCATCGGGCCAGAGCTTTCAGGATTTTGGTCATTTGCTGCTACATTCCCTAATAACATGGAGTCACCAAGAGACCCCCCCCAGAAAGCTGGGAGCCCTCCCCAGGTGCTTTCCAAAGCCAGGGGCTTTGGGCACGAGGATCCCTTGGCAAGGGGTGAGGAGGGGACAGGAAGATTTTGGCAGTGACAAATCCACCTGCCCGTGTCTGCTCACTTGTCACACAGAATAAAACCCCAGTGATTTCCTGTTGCTTGCTCTTTCAATTCACCAGAGTTTTGTGCTGGCTTTGGGTTCACCACGTATCGTTTAGAAACCTAATGCAATTTATAGGAAAAAAACCTTGGCTTGCTTTTCTGTTTACTGTTCCCAAGCATAATGAAAATGTTAAAATGCTAAGTCACTTGACACCTGCCACCCCAGTAATGCACTTGCTTTACTTTTTTGTAGTTACGAGAGTTGGCGAATATATTTAAAGCTCTTCAATTCACTTAAGTCGAGAAAGACATGCTGCATATTCAATGAAATGCCACAGTTGTGACATGTTCCATATCCTCCGCTGTGTTAAGTCTCTTCATTTATTCTTTTACAGACAGTCACAGAATTTATTCTGTTATGAATAAAATTATCTCTGATGTCCTTCAGAAAATAATGTAGGGCTTTCAACTGAATGCAGGAAGTTCAAGGAAAATATTCCAGGTGTCCAGGACATGAAGAACAAGTCATTGAACCTCTTTCATTGAGCTGTCATCTTCCTCCAGCTTGCATGCTGCACCCCCGGTGTCAGACAGTCTTCTGCCTTAGTGAATAATGATTAACAGCACTGAAGCCTTTAGCCTGCTGAATGTCAGCCCCTTGTGCCAGAGTGAGGTGGGCTGCTGCTTAAAAAAATAAAATCATGCCCATGGCCCAAATTCTCCTCTGGTACAACTGAAGCAAGTTGCCCAGAGAAACCGCAGGGATTCGTATCAGCAAGGAGACCATCTCTGTTTGTCACCCTGCCACACACAACAGCTAACATTTCGCTTGAAAATAGTGCTTTGGGTTGGCTCATTTCTTCTAAAGCTTTTCAAGAGACAGCCTGATCTTCCTGTCCACAGGTGGGAATCAGCCACGCTGCATCTTTACCCAGTGTGGTGCTCACCCTTAGCTTTGGTTTGGTTTTAGGGCTGGCACTAAATAAAGCACCTCTGGAACCAGAGATGGGGGAGACATCCTGAGGCTAGGAGCAAACACCCGGGAAGAGCAGGGATTGGGAGGGGGGTAGAAAAGGGAAGGTTGCCAACTCAGCACGCCATGCTAAATACTGCTAAGCTGGTCAGGTCAGCACACATCAGGTGAGCCACCAGCAGCTCCAGACTCCTGGAAGTCAGAGCAAGAGCAGCTGGAGAAATAGAAACCAAAGAACATGATTTTCAGTCCTGGGCTTTAGAAACACCAACCATTTCTTGCTACTGCCTGAAGGATGTTCTTTCCCAGAGAACCTCTGCTTTACACTCGAAATCATGTGCTTTCTTACCTGAGGTCACAAGTCCCACAGTGCTTCCAATTATTTAACGTGACCATGTACTTCTCTCTTTTGTAAAAATCTGAGCAGAAGTAGACCAAGTGAAAGTTGATCATTGTATTAATTTAAAATACAGATACATAAATGCTGTCTGAACAGCAGAATAAAGATGGGGATATGGACTCATTTTTCTGTGCCTCACAATATAATTTTTTCCTCTATTGTCAACATCATCGTTGATCCTGAAATTACAGTGTCTGAGGAGTTATTCAACAGGAGATGTTCAACACAAAAATAAGAGTCTCAGAAAATAACTGGAACAAGAACGTTTAAATAAACCCAGAGATTACAGAGGCAAAATACAAAAATAACTCCAAGAAGCTCATTTGGTTTCATTCCACTACATTTGAGTGTTATCCAAGAGTGGGAGCAAAAAATCCTAAATTGGCTAGGTACGATGAGAAAAAGCCCAGGCATCTCCACCCACATCACAGCCTATTAATTACCCTCAGATTATAATGTGGGTCAGGCATTCAGCTAAACCATTAGTCAAAAGCTTTATCAGCTTGCCTACATCTTTGCTCCATGGAAGAGCTTGGCTTTTGAGAGGACTAGAGTAGAATTGCTCCTGTATAGCTCACAGAGTGGCGTTGGTTTTTTTCTCTCCCCCCTTTTTCAGTTAATCTCCTCATTTTTCAGGCCTGCCTGATGATTTTCTTTGCACACTTAGCAGTAGAAGCATGACATAATTCCCAGTTTCCCCCTACACCCTCAAACAGTTGCAGCAAATAGATTTGGTAAGCCCTGGAGACAAAGCTGGCCTTGCTCTCCTCCCAAGCAACCAGCGTCTCCACAAACCCAGCAAGGAGCATTTTAAAGGCACCCAATTTTCTGAGAAACCCCTAAACCAAGGTTTCCAACCTGGCTGATTTCTACCCAGCAGCAGCAATTTCACTCCTCTCTGCCTCTCACTTGAATCAGGGTTTTCTGAGATGACAGAATACCCCCCGGTCTGCCGTGGGGGAGGAAATCAGACTGCTGCTATTGGTGTGAATAATATTTTGTGATAAGTAAATCTTTCAGGTTTACTTCCAACTATTTTTTTAAATCATCAGGCTTTTATCTTAAAAAGAATCAACATTTCTCTGCCTTTGAAGAGCAGAACCCTCCCGATATTCATTACTTGACTCAGCTGTTCACTCAGGTCTTTTCCTTTGATGAAAAACTTTGGTTTACAGACAGTATTTAACATCCTGATTAGTACATAATGTGACCTACTATGGCAATAAATGGGTTATGTAGCACTATCACATAAGCAAAACAGTTGATTTAGTTGTACTAAGAGAAAAAAAACACCACCTTGAGAATCATTATCTAACATAGCCACTTAAAAAAAAAAAAGCAGGGAAAAAACTACCAAAATGAGAAAAAAAAAAAGGCAGGGAAAAAACTACCAAAATGGGCGCTTTCTCTTTCCCATCCTGCTTCAAAAAAAAAAGGAAGCTCACATCACATCTTCTCAGCTGGCCAAGACCTGCTGGTCAGTGGCTCGTCCTACTTCCTCCTGGGCTTGGAGTCCCAGATACTGAAGTCTCAGGGGAGGAAAAAAAAGAGTAAATCAATAAGGACAACTCTCCAGCAAGAAAAGTCAGAGTCACACCAGGGAGAAGTACCATTCGATATATGTTTTAATTATTACTGTGGCAAACCTATGATTAGTGGTTGCTACAGCAATGCTATAAGTTTAAATGTGCGTATGAACAATGACCACACAGCAGCTTAAGCCTGAGCATCCAGATGAAGCAGCACAAGTTAACCATGCCACTCACAACTCCAGCAGCTTAATATTTGCAGTTCGCCCCCCGACCCTCCAATGTGACCCTGTGGACCAGGCAGCAGGAGCCACAATATCTCAGGCAGCCCAGCCAAGCAGGAAGGGGAAACACTAGTGTCTTGTCAGCCAGGCTTTAGCAGGAAAACTGACTCAGTGTGAGCTGACTGCAGCACACGAGCTTCCCAGGGGTGCTTTATGCCCATAAGGAAGCATTTAGGGGCACTCAAAAAATATTTATCCATAAACATCAAGAACATCAAATACTCTTCCCAGTACACAGCACCTACCTCCACAGGCACAGCCCCCACCTCACTGAGCCACCCTAGCTACTGTGACATCCTCGTGGAAGGGAACAGCGAATATCTGGGATTACACATTAGCCAGAGCAGCCGCACCAAGGTCCCCGGTAATAGGAACAGCTACGAGACAGAAGGAAAAAGCAGTCGGACACACTGTTAATGTGTAACATTCATGCCACCTTTACCTTGCCTTCTGCTTGCCTGCTTTTGGGTATCATCATCTGCCAGAAACCCTAGGGAAAGAGCAGCCGAGGCGGCAAAGCCTCAACAAGTTCCCAGGCAGGGTTTATGTACCTCTCGGGGGGCATGTGGGTGGGCAGAGGGCAGGGCAGGCGGTGAGGCAAGGAAGACCCTTCCCCTGGGCTCAGGCAGGGCCTTGATGGGGGAAACCTGGTGAAATTTGCTTTCAGGAAACGTCCTTCAGATGCTCTTCTCAAGATGGTCCTGACTGTGTAAGTTTCTGCTGGGGCTGTCACAGACCTCGGAGTCCCCTCTCTCCCTCTTCCCCCTGTTTGCAGACCCTCCTACTCCCTCTCCCCTCCCCAGATCACCTTTCCTAGTGCTGGGTTTCAAGGTGCAGAGCTGTGGGGAACAGCATTTGTCCATCCTCCCCTTTGGAGCAGTCCCCGTAAGAACTGCACTGTTCCACTGGGGCCAGAGCTTGACTTTTCTTATCACTAGGTTTGTATCCCGCTTCCACGGAAACGAAAGAAACCAGGCAGTAAGCCCCCTCCCAACCCAACTTTGAACCACCTTTGCAGTATTCTCTGCCATGCTGCCACTTTGGATGTGTCAGGATTTTCCCAGGGAAGTCCTTGGAGCACACAGCACTGTTGACTTGCTCCAGCTGGGGTTTCAGCACTGCATACCAGTGTGCCGAGCGCCAGGGAGGGTTGGCAGTCGGTGCTTCCACTGTCACTGAGGTTTTATGTAGGGAAGCCCAGGTAAAGTCACCAGTGATGTGTGAGTTCAACTGAAAAGTGATGAAAACAGATGAAAAATGAGCTCAGCAACACTTTATTTTAGCTCCCGGATCTCCCAAAGTAGCCCTGCAGCCAGTCAGTCCCATCTTCCCCAGAGTATTGGGGATGATACTAGATCAAGTCCTTCCTCAGCACTTCCCGGGAAGCCAATGAAATGGGTGATGCCACCCCCATATTACCAGCCACTCCTGCAATTTCTCCTTTGATGCCAGCCAGCACCACAAGCCGTGTCAGCAGCATCCCCACCAACAGCCTCCCTGATCCCCACTGACAGTGATGCCGCAGCCGCGCTCCCATCCGCTCCTGCCACACTGGGGTCCGGGCGCCTGGAGATGGACGAGTGATTGATGGGGCGCCCGCGATACGCCATGATGCGCTCCTTATCTGTGGCTTCCCAGTTGGTTCCCATGTCGCTCATGGGGTTTACGGCATCGATGTCACTTTCGTTCCTTTGGTTTTCTCTTTTTTTAAAGCTGCTTTGGTTTTCTCTTTTTATAAAGCTGCTTTGGTTCTTTCACGCCTATTCATGTACCCCAGTGAATCTGTTTCATCTTCAGGATTAGTAAAATTGGACAAACTAGCCTGGGTAAGACTCATCTTCCCCAACTGTGCATGGGAGACAGGTGAGTTTGAACAGATGGGTACCTATTTTTCATGGCAGTTCCACTGAGAGCTAAATCCTTCTAAAGCAGCTTCCATAGGAATTGTTAGTCAAACGTCGTGATGGCAAATACCGTACAAAAACTTGGGTGCACATAGAAAGGCAAAGGTTTGCTATGGAGAAAGACAAGTGGACGAGTAGGCTTCGTTAAGATGGGAGAAGAAAATCAGTCTGAGTGGGAGCATGACTGGTATCACCAGGAGGTCCCGCCCTCTCCCCATTTCTGAGCGGACAGTTCTGCTGCCCCGGAGATGTGGACCCTCACTTGAAAACACTGGGAATCTTCCCCCCTGTATGTGCCGTGAACAGCGCTGGCTTTGCCAGGCGGGTGAGCCTGACCAAGCCCACAGCACCCCCAGGGAGTCGCCAGAGCTTGTTGCAAAACTGCCGACATTACACGACCCTCTCTGCTCCCCCTCAGCCCCCCAGCACACGGTCTCCCATGGCCAAGGGCTGGAGTCTGAGCCCAGACACCATGATTTGAGGCTGCTGTGCCCCCTTCAGCCACCCAGCACCAGCCTCTGTGCCCCACCAGCTCCCACCAACACTTGCTCCTGCTCCTCCCCCTTGCAACCCCCAGGAAAAAGATAAAAAAAATTAGAAAACAAAGGATGGATGCCCAGTTCCAAATCAAACCTGGCTGAAAGGAGCAATTCACATCTACCTCTCCATAAGCTTCATCTTTCCCCTCCCCTCTTCCAGCCAGCCAAGACACTGTGAACAAGAGCCAGAGTAAACCCCCATCCCAGAGCGGGCTTTGCTGCTGCCAGATTGCACTGTGTGCTCAGACCCGCAGGGACAACCTGCGGCCATCTGTTAACCCCAGGTGTGTACACGCCGCAGCTCTGCCGGCAGAGATAGTCTTCTCCTGGCTCCTCAAACACACTGGTCACCCAACTCGCCGGGGGGGGGTGGGGTGTTAAAGCGGCATGTGGTTGTGCTCACCTATCCCCTCTCCCATCCCCTCCATCACTGTCCTCAGCATCAAAGGCTTAGGTGCTGAACCGGTTGTGATTCTTTATTCATTAAAAGAAACAGGCTGGAACAAGGGACAACTCAGTGCCGGCATCACGGAAACTGCTCCTGCTCTTCACCAAAACCTGGCATGTCCTGACACACGGTGCCGTATGAGCACCTTCCCTGAGCTCTAATCGAGAAGAGTGAAAAGGTCCTTTTGGTCATTTTGAATTCCTTCACATTTGCGAAAGGAGTGGGGGAAAGTGTACAAAAAGCGGAAATATGTTCCTTCAGCCAGACAAATCTGGTGTTTATTTCACCCTACCTGATCTACCCTGAGCATCCCAAGCCCAGACACCAACACTTCATATTTCCTTTTGATTAGCAAGAAAATATTTGTCCACCTATTTAGGGACCTCTCGGGAATGCTTGGTCTCACGTCTGCTCCAGCTTGGTGTGCAGCCAGGCCAGGCTCTGGATCTGGTCTTAAAAGGCACAGAGGCCCACACTCTCTGGGGACCACAGCCCAAAGCTCAGTTCCTGAGAAGGGCTCTCCCCAGAGCTTGTGGTTGCATGACACCAGCCCACGCGTCTTCAGGCCCCCTTGGCTGTACCCGAGGCCTCCCCTCTGTGCACCATCAGACCAGCCTCTGGACAGGCCAAAGCAGCACAGGCTGGCTCAGAAACTCTGGGTATGGGCATGCAGGAGCACAGACCCATCACAAGTGTTGTGCTGGTGCCACGCCACGACTGCTTCCAGCCTGCCTCCAGACGTCGCTTCCTGGGAAGCACCGGGATCATGCACATGAAATGCTGGAAGGGAACTATTAACAGGGCCATGGTAGCCTGAACTGGCTCAAAATCAGCACCAGCAGTAGCCAAGCTTGTTAATTTACCCTTTGAGCAGTGAGGCAGGCAGCTCCACCACTTCCTGGCACTAGAAGAGACGGCTGAGAAGTTGGCTAAGCCTTGAAATAGGAAAAGCCCTTTCTCCTCCCCTGGGGCACACGGAGACTGGTAACTCACAATCCCGTCCAGAGCCAGGGGCACAAAGCAGCACTGGTGGACTCTACACAAGAGAAGTTGAGGCTGTGATGTTGGATACTTGGAAATAACCACCCTGTAACAAGGTGGAGCCCATCCCAATCTATCCAAACTGTGGTCCAGACTGTCCACCTCTCCAAGAGACTCTGTGCAGGATATTTTAGGAGCAGGGTTTTCGAAATGGGCAGCATACCGGCTGCTGGGAGGAAGGTCACTGGGAATGGGTGGGGAAATAGACATCTGCTGTGCCACAGAGCTGCAGAAAGAGGAGGGGATGGGGAGGGCACCAGACCATGGCTGGGGACTGAGCAGCAGCTTGTCACTGGCTCAGTGTCATTTATTCTCTCCTGGAGCTGGAAGGGATCTGGTAGCTCTTCCCAGTTCATCCTCATGGTTTGACAGCCCAGCCTGCTCCAACAACATATTACAATTATTGGGGCTGTCTAAGGAAGAGAAATGAATCATAAGAGTCATAGAATCATTTAGGTTGGAGGAGACCTTCAAGATCATCGAGTCCAGTCATTAACCTAACACTGCCAATTCTACCACTGAACCACGTCCCTAAGCTCCGCATCTACATGTCTTAAATATCTCCAGGTATGGTGCCTCAACCACTTCCCTGGCAGCCTGTTCCAATACTTCACAACTCTTTCAGTGAAGAAATTTTTCCTAATATCCAATCTAAACCTCCCCTGGTGCAACTTGAGGCCACTTCCCTCATCCTATCGCTATTTACTTGGGAGAAGAGACCAACACCCACCTTGCTACAATCTCCTTTAAGGTAGTTATAGAGAGCAAAAAGGTCTCCCCTCAGCCTGTTCTTCTCCAGACTAAACAACCCCAGTTTCCTCAGCTGCTCCTCATGAGACTTGTTCTCCAGACCCCTCACCAGCCTCGTTGCCCTTCTCTGGACACGCTCCAGCACCTCCATGTCTTTCTTGTAGTGAGGGGCCCAAAACTGAACACAGTACTCAAGGTGCAGCCTCACCAGTGCCGAGTACAGGGGCACGATCACCTCCCTTCTCCTGCTGGCCACACTATTCCTGATACAAGCCAGGATTCCGTCGGCCTACTTGGCCACCTGGGCACACTGCTGGCTCATGTTCAGCCAGCTGCTGACAAACACCCCAAGGCCCTTTTCCGCCGGGCGGCTTTCCAGCCACTCTTCTCCAAGCCTGTAGCTTTGCATGGGGCTGTTGTGACCCAAGTGCGGGACCCAGCACTTAGTCTTATCGAACCTCATACACTCGGCCTCGGCCAGTAAATCCAGTCTGTCCAGATCCCTCTGTAGAGCCCTCCTACACTCCAGCAGATCAACACTCCCACCCAACTTGGTGTCATCTGCAAACTTACCAAGGGACCACTCAATCCCCTTGTCCAGATCGTTGATAAAGATGTTAAACCAAACTGGCCCCAGTACTGAGCCCTGGGGAACATCACTCATGACCAGCCGCCATCTGGATGTAACTCCTTTCACCACCATTCTTTGGGCCTGGCCATCCAGACAGTTTTTTAGCCAGCAAAGTGTACACCTATCCAAGCCATGAGCAGCCAGTTTCTCCAGGACGTTGCTGTGGGAACCTGTATCAAAGGCTTTGCTGAAGTCTAGGTAGTCCTTAGCCTTTTCTTCATCCATTAGGCAGGTCACCTTGTCATAGAAGGAGATCAGGTTAGTCAAGCAGGGCCTTTCATAAATCTGTGCTGAATGGGCCTGGTCACCTGGTTGTCCTGTGTGTGCTGCACATAGGCACTCAAGATGATCTGCTCCATAACCTTCCCTGGTACTGAGGTCAGACTGACAGGCCTGTAATTCCCGCGCTCCTCCTTCCAGCCCTTCTTGTAGATGGGTGTTACAGTGGCGATCCTCCAGTCGTCTAGGACCTCCCCAGTTAACCAGGGCTGCTGACAGATGATGGAAAGTGACTTGACGAGCACATCCGCCAGCTCCTTCAGCACCCTTGGGTGGATCCCATCCAGTCCCATAGACTTGTGTGTGTCTATGTGGTGTGGCTGGTCACTGACCATTTCCACTTGGATTTGGGAGTTTTCTTCCGCTCCCCATCCCTGTCTTCCTGCTCAGGGTGTTGGGTGTCCAGGGAACAACTTCGCTTGCTGCTAAAGACTGAGGCAAAGAAGGCATTAAGTACCTCAGCCTTTTCCTTATCCTTCGTCACTAAGTTTCCCACCACATCTAACAGAGGATGGAGATTCTCCTTCTTCCTTCTTTTGTTGCGAATGTATTTATAGAAACATTTTTTATTGTCTTTTACGGCTGTAGCCAGGCTAAGTTCTAGTTGGGCTTTGGCTCCTCTGACTTTCTCCCTGCATAACCTCATGATATCTTTGTAGTCCTCCTGAGTTTCCTGCCCCTTCTTCCAAAGGACTTAAACTCTCCTCTTTTTCCTGAGTCCCAGCCAAAGCTCTCTGTTCATCCAGGCTGGTCTTCTTCCTCACTGGCTCATCTTTCGGCACATGGGGATGGCCTGCTCCTGCACCTTTAAGACTTCCTCCCTGAAGAGTGTCCAGCCTTTCTGGACTCCTTTGCCCTTCAGGGCTGCCTCCCAAGGGACTCAGTCAACCAGGCTCCTAAACAGACCAATATCTACCCTCCAGAAGTCGAAGGTGGAGGTTCTGCTACTGCCCCTCCTTACTTCTCAGCGAATCAAAAACTCTATATCAAGATTTCAAGATTTGTTCCCAAGAGAGAACAAACCCACATAGAAAAGGTATCCTGACCTCTGCTCTTCCACTTTCTTTCATGAAGCAACATTTCCTGATGAACCTACAAACAAATCAAAATCTAAAATGCCTCCCCCACCTACAAAACATACCCTCTGATAAAACCTCCCAGCCTATTCTTACTCACCAGCAGAGACTTTATTTCCAGGGTTGAGCAAAATGAGGCCAAAAGGGTTTGGTGTGGAAATCTGCATCATCCACTTTACTCTCCTTCCCAGGGCCTGACAGGTTGGCTTTCAGCAGTTCTAGGCAATGGTGGGATACACGCATCAGGGGCCAAAAAGCCCTCCAAAAATGTTTGCTTTCAGTAATGAATACAAAATAGTTTTATTAACAAAATAGTAACTGCATGGTTTATAGTACATTATGAGACAGCTTGTGACTGTCACAGGGGACATCTGTGGGGCCTGGACCCCAGCGGTCCATTCGACACTGCTTTGCCTTTGGAGCAGCTTCATTACGGTGGCTCCCGTGTCACCCAGCATTGGGCTGGGGACAAGAGCTGTACCTTGCCCAGAGTTTTACTGCCAGTGACTGGGCAGGGGCAGCAGCCTAGAGCCCAGGCTCGAATCAGCCTCCCGAAAGCACAGCTTTCTGCTCCTGTCACTATGGAGCATCATTCTCCTCTCCCCACCTCCAGCCCTGTCTCCTCATCCGGCTGCTCCCAGCCTCATTCTCCCTTCCTCCTTGGGTCCCAGTTTGCTCCCCTTTGACTCTCCCTCACCTGCCCCAAATCCAGCTGTTGCACTCGTGCCTTTCTCCCATGCTCCTCCTCCTCCTCCTGCTGTGCTTTGTGGGTGCTGGGGAGGCAGGAGCTGCAGTTGGGGAAGTGGTGGGACCCGGTCCCGCAGTCCAGGGCACAGCAAGCTCTGCTGCAGGGGGACCTGCACGCACAACACGTCCACAAGCACGCACCTCTTACACAGGTTTGTAGCCAAATGTATAGATGTGCAAGCTCAGATCCCTCTATACAGCTTTGCTACAGCTGGATGTAGTAAGACACGTCCTGGACATACAGACTGAATTTCTTGTTATGAAAGCTGAAGATTTTGCAGTTATGTAAATAAAGAGCTAACTATTTACATTTGTATTTCTATGTGTGCAACAGGATATTTTTTTCCCTAATTTCGCTCCCTAGGTAAGGGATCTAGGCACTTCTTTATCCTAACAAAACAAGCTTGGCAAAGTTATTAATTGCTCAGAACAAGATCTTTATTGATTAGTATAAGGATCATTCACTTTATCTGCAGGCGGCTCTGTTAGAGCTGCCTGTGACCAGGGTATTTAGGTAAGAGATATCTGTCCTGAGCCCTGGGGAGTTTCACAGAGTAGTCCAAGGGCTCTCTAGTGCTTCATAAAATACGCCAGGTGGTGGAGAGAATTCAGATGAGGTGAGATGGAGAAGGGCCCCTGCGACATTCCCTCTAGCCCCAGCAGTCACCAGTGACTCCCTTCAAGAGGACTTTGTGGTTCTTCCTAGAAAGACATGGGGGTGGGCTTTCCTGAAAATATCTGAAGCATGCCTCAAAGGTTACGCCCTTTGCAGACCCCTGGGGTTAAAATGAGGCAGCACAACCTTTTGCTGCGTGGGGCTTGACTCCCGGGGAGCTGCCCTGACTTCATCTGGGCCCGGCAGCATGGAGGGCTCCTCGGGGTGGGCAGCAGCCACAGGGCTCACCTTCCAGTGGGGCTGCACTGGCGGTGTTTACCCAAGCCACAGCCTTTGGAAGGGAGATGGACCACCAGGCTCGGATGCCCAGAGAGCCCTTCTGGTCAGCTGCGACCTCTTCTCATTTCTGCCTGTGTTCGCAGGGGGTCGTGCCTTTTGCAGCACCCTTTTGCAGCCAGGTACCGCTTTTCATCCCCAGCGTCAGGGAAGTCGGCCAGCGCCGCTCTCCCACCACCACCACCTTTACTTCGCCTGCCCCTTAAAAAATCCACATAAATAAATAGAAATACGAGATAAAATAAGAAAAAAAGAACCCGAAAATGGGCAAGGGAGGGGGGCTGCAGCTGGAGCCTTCTCTGGCAACCCAGCTCTAATCTCTCACAAACCCCCGCTATCAAAGCTTGGATCAGCATATCTAATGTAAACGAGCTTTCACACATAAATAACGTGCCACATCTGGCTATTTGGTTTTTATAGCGTCTTAGCTACCGAGCGATTTATAGAGGGCAAGCCTGTTAAAGAGCAGCCCGGGCTCGGCCGGGGGAAGTTGCGGGCTGCCCCGAGGCGGAGCGGGCTGGGAGGTGCGAAGGGGCGAGGTGGGAGCGGTGGGCGAGGGCGGATTGGGGCAGCGCCGAGGTGGGGCCGGAGCCCCCGCGCCGGCAGAAAGCGGCTTCTCCGCATCTTTGGGGAAGCGGGGGGCGGGGGGAGGGCTCTGCCCCCCGGGGGAAGAGGGGCCGGCTCAGCGGCGGGGCCGGGGCAGGCTTAAAAGAGCCATCCAGGAACCGGCGTGTTTGCGCCTATAACCAATTTATGACCGCTGAACATATGGCCGGTGTTTCGCCTGGCGTCACCCGCCGGGGAGGAAAGCAAACAGACCGCGCGATGTAAAGCCGGAGGAAGGAGCGGCCGCCCGGCAGACGGCGGAGACAATGCGAGAGCCGCGGAGCCGCCGCCGCCGCCGCCGCGCTCAGCCCCCGCCCGCCTAGGGACCCCCCGGCCCCCAGGTGAGCCCTGCCGCGGGAGGGGGGGGGGGTCCGCACCGGCGACAGCGGGGTTGGGGGGGGAAGGAAGAGAGGACAAAACGTGGGGGTCGGGAGCAGCAGGTGGGAAGGGGCTTGCGCGGGGCGGGGGACGCGCGTCGGGCAGGTAGGAGCTGAGCGGGCGCCGGAGGAGCGGGGAGCGTCCCCCCTTGTCCCGACGGCCGGGTCCGGCCCGGCCCCGGGTGAGCGCCCGGCCGCCCCCCGTGCGCGGCGGGGCCGGGGGGGAGCGCGGCCGGGCAGGGGCGCTCCGCCCGCCCGGGCCAGGGAGGGGGGAGCCGGGGGCGCTCCCCACACACCCCCCCCCGCCCCGGCGGCGGGACACTTCTCGCCTGCGACGGCAGAGTACGCCAGAGGACCGGGAATGGCCCCGGCCCCCGCCCGCCCCGCCGCCCCGCTCCCTCCTCCGCCGCTGCTTCCCTTCGCTTCCCCGGTGCGCGCCCCGACTCGGGCCCGGGTACTCGGGCCGGGTCCCCCCGGGCGGACCCTTTCCCGTTCCCGAGAAGAGCCCGACCCCGCTCCGCCCCGCGCAGGGCCGGCGGGCACTCGGCGGCTGAACGCGGACCCCCACTCCCGACGCACGCCCACCGGCTACCTGCGCGGACGCCCGGGCTCCCCGCTAAGCCCTCCTCGGTGTCGTGCGTGCGGGTGTGAGAAGTAAATCCAGATAAGAAAGTGCCCTCAAGCCGCAAATCCCCCGCACGCCCATCGCCCTCGGCGAAACGGGCCGCGTTCCCCTTCCCGGGGAGAAACGTTTCTGACAAAGCTTAATCTCATCGGGACACGTTTAATCATTAGAAAGACGGGAACGAATACAGCCGGGGGGCTCGATGGGGGGGGGGGGGAGGGGTGCGAAACGTTTGCCCGGCGAAGAAAACGGTTTATAATAGACTGGAAGGGGAAGGGAGGCCCCGGGCCGAGCTTACGGCTTTCACCGGCCTGGGGGCGAAATTAAAGAAGACAAACAAATAGCTGGGTCGGGCGGCTGCGGGATGCGGGGGGCTGCGGGCTCCCGGCTTTGTGCTCGCACGCTTGGCCTGAGCAAACTGCCTCCGCCACTATTGGCAATATTTTCAAAGATCTCATTAAAGTGCATTTATCAAAGCCCTAACATGTGCCCTCCGGCTCTGACATAACCCCGTTAGCCCCCAGGGAGGAGAGGGAAAAATCCCAATTTCTATTACAATTCGCCACCTCGGGAGGTTGGCTGGGGGGCAGGCTAGATCTAGATCTACAAATTTATAAGTAATATCGGTGAATTGGAAGGCTTGCTCCGTCTTTGAAGCTTCGGGGGGAAGGAGATAGAGTAATCGTGAGAATAGGAAAGCTCATTTAGATTCCTATGTCCTGGAGAAGATTTAATTGTCTGCGGGAAAAGGGCAAGGCCAGCGCCGAGATTTTGGGGGATGGCAGGGACTTTCTCTTGAGCCTCCATAGAGAAGGCTGGTGCTGGCTCCCTTCCTGTCCCTCTTCCCCCACACAAACCTTTTTTTTTTTTTTTTTTTCCTTTTTCTTTACCCCAAAACATGCTCAACGCCTTTGCCAATGCCGTTTCTCCAGCCGTGAGCGGAGACGGAGATTTCAGCCCGCAGAAACTCCGAGACCCGCACGTTACAATTAAGTTCTTGGAAGAGACGGAGGATTCGGAGGTCTCTGGGTACCCCCGATTTGCAGAAGCAAGATTTTGTTTTTAACCTCCCTCCCTCCCGCGGGCGGGATGCCGGTGTGCCAGGTGATCCGGCGGCCTGGGTCCAACCCCCAGCTCCCTTTCCCACGGCCTGGCCTGGCCGCGTCCCCTCCGCGCCGGAGCCGGAGCCGCCGCCGAGCCGGCAGCATCTCTGCTTCACCGCTGGAAAACGCGGTTTAAAACCCTCCGTGCGGGGCTCTCGGGGGGTTTATTTAGAAGAGATAGTTTTATTTTGGGTCCTTTGGTTTGTTTGGGTTTTTGTTTTAATCGCCAACAAAAGATGTCTTCCGTAATGACGCGGCTCTCCTTTCCCCCGCCACACTTTAAAACAAAGAGGGTGTTGCTTACAGGGGATGCTCCTGAGGTGAAGCTCCTGTTAACAATTATCAGGAGCGACATGGGCTGCGCTTCCCTTTCCCTATTTATTTCAAGTGTGGCTCGTTCGAAAAGATAAAATAAACCTGTCCCCCTAACAAAGCCTTTGTGTGGGCTTCGCTAATCCGCACCGAGCGGCAAGGTGCGGTCCTTTTCGCTTGTTTGTTTGTGGTCTGGAGTGAGGGAAAACAATAGCTCGCACCTCCGGTCCGATCAAGCAATCAACTAATCCACTCGAGGGCTGTTGTCGGAGGTGCGGTGCGGGGACGGGTTAGAGGTCAGTGCCAGCGAACCGCTCGGGGAGGGGTAGCGGAAGGCTCCCGCCAAGCGCCCTGCCATTCCTCTGTGTGTATATATATAATATATTATTATATATATAATATATATAGGGAATATATAGGGAATGAAGTCAGGGGCGTCGGTGGCTTAAAACGGAGGGCGAGAGCCGGCGCCCCGCGGGGAGGGGGAGCGCTCGGGCCGCCGGCCGGAGGAGGGACGCGATGAAGCAAAGCAAAGGCACCTCGCCGCTCAGGAACACGACCCACGGGCCGCCCGTGGCGTGGCGAAACCCCGCTCCGCCTGCCCGCCCGCCCGCCGGGGGCTGCCCGCCGCTCACCGGGTCGCCCGCTCGCTTTGGGGGTACTGGGCGGGGGGGAGCCCCTCGAAAGGGATCTGCCCCTCTCTTATCCCCCACGGAGACCGTCTTCCCGGGTCTTAAAAAAAGGGAAACCAGCTTTGGTGCCTCTAAAACCAACACCGGCCGCCCGTGGGGTGGGGCGGGCCGCTCCGCACGCAGCTCGGAGAGGGGGGCATGGCCAGGCGAGGGGGAGCGGAGTGGAACGGCGGGTGTTTGAGCAACCTGCGAAAGCAAACAGGTAAACACTCCCCCGCTCGCAGACGCACTTGTCCTGAAGTGCGGCCACTCAGCCTGTGTACACGCACCGCGCCGTCGGCCTCCCGTGGACTTGTGCAAATAACCCCGCGGGAGCGGGCTGCGAGGGGCTCGGCGAGCCCCCCGCCCCGCCACCCCCTCCCCGTAGCGCCGGGGCAGCCCCCTCGCCCGGCCAGTGCCCCGCGTGGGGAGGGCAGCGGGGTCCCAGCGCGGTGCTGAGAGGGGGGCACTGCGGGGGAAAGGCACGGGGGGGGGGTGTCGGGGAGGGTCGCCCGGCTCTGTCGCCACTGCCGCCGGCCTGCCATCGGGTTTCCCCTCTGCGCCCCAAAGCAGCGCGGCTCCGGGCACGGAGGGCGAGGGGCTGCACCCCTGCATCCGCGACCCTTCCTGATGTCAAAGGGCCCGAGAGGCTCTTACGTCACCCCCCGCCGGTGACGTCACGGCGTCCCGGGCCGCTCACTCGGTGCGGAGGGAGAGAGAGCGGCCTCGCCCCGCAGCGCTGACCGCGCGTGGGAGCCCCCCCCTTTCGCCCTGCGGGGAGGGAGGCGTGGGGAGGGGGCCGCGGCCCCCGGGGCTTTGTGTGCCCACAAGGGACCATTGTTCCCCACGGGTTAATGGGCCGCCAGCGCCGGCTCTCCCCTGGGAAAACCTGCACCTCCCCGGCGACGCCGGGCCCGGCCCGCAGCCGCCTGGCCCGCCGGGCCCGCCCCGCCGTGCCCGCCGTCCCCCCCGCGGCCCCCTCCCGCGGGCACCCCCCGCTCCCGCCGGCTCCGCGCCCCGAGGGGTCTGCGGGACGGGCTCTCCCTGTTCTGGCATCTGCGCGCAGGCTGCGGGGTGGCGTGTGGTGCGCGTGTTATTGCGATTATCGCGGTTATTTAAAGCCCGGCTCTTCCTCCCGGCCCGAGGAGAGGAGCCGCCCGGGCAAGGCGGGCCACTAGCCCCCCGGCACACGCCGGCCCGGAGATGCTCTGCCCGCCTCTCCCCGCTCGGCTCCTGCCGGGGCTCTTTAATTCGGGAAGGTGTATCGTCGTCCTGTCGCCGTTGCGATTGTCACTGTTACGACGGCTATTTCCCCCCCCCCCCCCTCGCTTACCACGGCGGGAAGGAATTCAAAGCCCATCCTGCCCCATCCGACCGAAACCCCGCCGCCCCCCCCAATCCCGCTCCGGGCAGGTCGAATAAAACCGTGGATAAACCCGAGATTTGCGGGAAATGAAAGGTCTGGATCTGGTGCGTGTCTCAAGCCCCTCCCTCCGGGGCAAGGGGAGCGGAGCGGGGGAGCGCCCGCCCGAAGGGGTTCCCTCGATATCGAGGAAGGACTCCGAAATGGATGAAGAGATAGCCATTGAGTGTGGTTGAATACCATGACAACTAGGAACAACCTCAGATTTATTCCCAACAGTTAGGACACATTGAAAGAGGGCGTCAATCACGTATTATTTCGCCACTGAAATAAATGCAAAAACTGCGCCGAGACAAAGGGTTCCAACAGAAGCCGGACATTTGTCTACATTGCGGACATTGTTTCCAGCTTAGCCATAGGGTTGTATTTGTGTTTGCGCGGGTCCGACCACCCAGGATGTGCTCAGGGGCTCGCTTTTTTTTAAAAAAAAAAAAAAAAAGGGTGGGGGGAAAATCCCTGGGCATTGTCAGCCACATCACATACTTTATGGGAGGCAGGCTGGGGGCTGGGGGAAGAAAGATGGGGGGGAGCGGGAAGGGGGAGGAGGGGAAGGTGCGAGTACATTGATCGGCAAATGGGAGGATGTCTGAGGGACCGTCTTCCTCCTCTTCCCACCGCCAGCAGCCCCGTTCCCGCTCCCTCCTCCTGGAATAGAAACTCGCTCAACTTTTCTTTCCCAGAAATAAAGGTGGTGTTGAGAAACCCCTTCCCAGACTGCAGCCCCCCCGCACACCACCATCATCTCCGCACACAAGCCTGTCCCGGGCCGGGGTCCGGCTGCGGGGCTGTGAGGGGGAAGGGGAAGGGGAAGGGGAAGGGAAAGGGGAAAGTCGGGGCCGTGCCGATAAGTGTGCGCACGGCCAAGGGTCCTCGGCGGGTGCAGCAAAGGGGAGGAAGGAGTAAAATGGAAATAAAAGTTGGCGGCAGGCAAGATAGAGAGGGAAGCAGTTGTGGAGGGGGGCTGTCTGCAGCCCTTGTGCCGGGCAGGGGGAGCCTCCGTGGCAGCGCAGCTCCGCGCCGCTCCGCCGGGACCCGCGGACGGGGACGCTGCGGGGCTCCGCGGCTGCCAGCGCCGCGCGTGTGTGTGTCCGTGTGTGACACTTTCCAAATCGCCCGTTTTGGAAATCAACCCCTTCTTTATCCCCCTCCTTCCCCAGGCCCTGAAAAAGAAAGAAAACAAAAAGAAAAGAAAAAAGAAAAAATGAGTTCAGTTATATTTGAAAGTCTATCGGGCTGCAGCCCATTAAATTAACCACACGGGCTGGGTTTTATTCGGCTGGAAGAAGGAGGCAAAATCAATGAGACCTCTTCAAATAAAGCCCCCCCGCCCCCCCAAGTAATCACCTCCCGGATCTCCTCGGGTCGTGACTGACGATCGCGTTTTGCCAGTTCGGTTAATTTCGGAGCAAACTAGAATCAATTACTCGCTGTTTAATTTCCAGCGTTCATCCCTAAGCCTCAACCAAAATATTGACCTAGGCGGTTTAGATAAGTTGGTCTCTTGCCATCTGAGCCGCCTCTCGATTCGGTCCCGCGCGGGGCTTTGAGCGCGTCCCCGCGCAAAAACGCTGCTCCGCGACTTTGCGTGGGCGCGCAGGCTGCTCCGGAGGGGTGGGAAACGGCGCAGGCAGCCTCTCTCTCTCCTTATCACTCCCCCCCCCCAATTTTTTTTTCCCCCCCCCTCCCCGCTTTTCAAGGCAATCGGTGGAAAACACACTTTGGAGTGTGCGGAATATCGGGCTGGTGCGAGGCTCTTTGTATGTAAATACCGTGTTTAAAAAAAAGAAAATCACACCCTCCCTCTCTCGCTGACACACACACACACCCGCGGAAGGGCCCTCCCCACGCTGGTAATTAACTGACACGTTATACCACTCATCACCAATGGTGGAAGCTCGGAGCTCGCCCAAAACCCGCAATTTCACATCTGCAAACACTGTCTTCATCCACTTGACTTCCAAGACCCGCCCACACGTGGCCAACCTTTCCCGGGTTTAATGTATTTTTTTCTCCCTCCTCTCGGCAGGTTCATGTGTGGGGACCAGCCTTATATGGACTGTTCGCTTCAGCAATGGCTCGTTTTTTTCAAGCGGCAGGCACGGGTTCGGGGTGTTTAAGCAAGATCCAGAAGTGATCTTTCTTCCCCCCCCCCCCCTTTTTTTCCTTTTTTTTTTTTTTTTTTTTTTTTGGCGTGTCTTTCCCCCTTTCCCCTGGACTTACAAACTATTTCCGACGCCGGCTGCTGCTCCCGCTCTCTGAATCTCCCCCGTGGCAGAACAAGCCCGCAGAAACCATCACCGCAGAGATCCGCCGCTGCGGCCGGGGCTCCGCTGCTTCTCTCGCCCAAAACCCTGCGGGGGTTTTTCTACGTATCTATATTATTATTTTTATTTGTTTGTTTCCGTCCTCCAAGCGTGCGGGCGCCCCGCAGTCCCCCCCCCAAG
Organism: Opisthocomus hoazin; assembly: GCF_030867145.1. Taxonomy (NCBI): domain Eukaryota; kingdom Metazoa; phylum Chordata; class Aves; order Opisthocomiformes; family Opisthocomidae; genus Opisthocomus; species Opisthocomus hoazin. The sequence continues at coordinate 53,533,001 of NC_134415.1, forward strand.
CCCCCACCCCCCCCGGCTGCCGCGTGCGTGTGCGGTGCCGCCGCCGCCGCTCCGCGTGTGCGTGTGCGCCCGCGACGCGGCGGGTCGGCGGAGCCGCTCCTCCCGAGCTCCCTGCCCAAATTCGGCCGGAACATGTCTCTGACCAACACAAAGACGGGCTTTTCGGTGAAGGACATTTTGGACCTCCCCGACACCAACGATGAGGACGGCTCCGCCGCGGAGGGCGGCGAGGAAGAGAGCGAGGCGCCGGAGCCGCCCAAGAAAGCGGGAGTTTTGGGACAAACCCCCTTGGACACTGTTCAGACGCTGCCTTTGAAGAACCCTTTCTATGATAATAGCGATAATCCCTACACGCGCTGGCTGGCGAGCGCCGAGGGCATCCAATACTCCCGTGAGTACCGCGCAGCGGGGACCGGGACGGGGACCGGGCAGCGCCGCGCCCGCGGCGGGGCGGGGAGGGGGGGAGTATCTGTTACCGCTCTTGCCACGGCTGGCTGAGCCCCGGCCGGTGCCTCCGTCCCCCCACCCCCCACCCCCACGGCGGGGGAGAGCCGCGCCGGGCGGGATGCGGGCGGGACGCGGGGGGAGCGCAGCGCGGAGACCCCCCGCGCTGACGGGCGCTCTCGACCGGGCTCTCCGCAGTGCACGGGCTGACGGCGGGCGGGGGCGGCCAGGACCCCTCCGCCAAATCGCCGGAGCCGTCGGCCGACGAGTCTCCCGACAACGAGAAGGAGGCGGCGGGCGCCGGGGACGCGGGGAAGAAGAGGAAGAGGAGGGTGCTCTTCTCCAAGGCGCAGACCTACGAGCTGGAGCGGCGGTTCCGGCAGCAGCGGTACCTGTCGGCGCCGGAGCGGGAGCACCTGGCCAGCCTGATCCGCCTCACCCCGACCCAGGTGAAGATCTGGTTCCAGAACCACCGCTACAAGATGAAGCGGGCCCGGGCCGAGAAAGGTATGGAAGTGACTCCTCTCCCCTCCCCGCGGCGGGTGGCCGTGCCGGTCTTAGTCAGGGACGGCAAGCCCTGCCACACGCTCAAAGCTCAGGACTTGGCAGCCGCGACTTTCCAGACGGGAATCCCCTTCTCCGCCTATAGCGCTCAGTCTCTACAGCATATGCAATACAACGCCCAGTACAGCGCGACCAGCAACCCCCAGTACCCCACAGCACACCATTTGGTACAAGCTCAGCAATGGACTTGGTGAACGCTGGAGGGGAGCGCGCGCGCACGCACACACCACCACCCCCCCCCCCACGCGAAAAAGGAGGAAAAAAACAAAAATAATAGAGAGAGAGAGGAGGAGACAGACTGATGCTCCAAAAATAAAAATAAAAACTGCGGGGGAAGGAATGGAGAGGGAAACGCTATTATTATTATTATTATTATTGATATTATTATTATTATTATGTTTCTTTTTTCCCTCTCCCGTTTCTTTTCCCCTCCATTTTTTTGGGGGGGGGTCGGTTTCATGGTTTCATTTCGGGGGGAGGTGGGGGGGGAAGGGAGGGGAGGTGTTTTTGTGCGTCATTGTTTACAGAAATTTTTGCGCCATTCAGAGTGGTCCTGTCTACCTACAACTAAAATAAAAGGGGGGGGGGGGAGATCGTCAGAATTAAAAAAAAAAAAAAAGAAAAAAAAATAAAGAATAAAACCCCCCGCTGCTCCTGTGGTTTTGTGAGGGACCTACGTGTGCCCGGGGCTCGGCCGCCGTAACGCCGGGCAGGGCACCCCGACACGGGGATCGCGATCGCGCCCCTTCGAAGGACGGTTTTCGTCCGCCCGTAACCCCCGGACAACTGTTAGCGGGCGTGTTTTTGTCCCTAGTCGTGACTGTCGCCGCCGTGAGCAGCAGCCGGGGCTTTCATTTTGTTTTATCTTATTTGGGGTTCGCGCACAACTATTGCCGAGGAACCACGGGCCGAGGAAAAAGAAACGCGGATTAAGCCCTCTCTGCCCACCGCCGCGGGACAGCGGGCTCTTTGTGTACAAACCCAGGCTTTCGATATTTTAATAAGAATTTTAATAATAATTTAAAAAACCCCCTCTGTTTCAAGGGAAAGAAAAAAAAGAGAGAGAGAGAAGGAAGCGCTAATGACGAACCGGGTTTGTTCGACTTGTCTGTGCGGCCGGCGCCCGCGGCCGCCTCCCCGCATCCCCCGGGGCTTCCCCACACGGCTGGGACCCGTGGGGCCGGGGGGGACCCCGCGGGGAGACACGGCCGAGCAAGGCCCCACGGCCCCCCTCCGCCCGCAACTCCTTTTTTACGGTGGAAAGAGGCTTTTCTTGCGGGGCAGTCGGCTTCAGCCCGGCTCCTCCGCATCACCCGGAGATGGCGAAAAACGGGAGCGGGGGGAGAGAATTATTTTACATCCGTGATTGTGCTTTTATCCCCCCCCCACCCCCCCCTCCGCCGGCGCTGCTGGGGACCTCCGGCGTTTTGGATACCAGCATCACCTCCTCTTCGGGCCGGGGGCCGTTTGCGGGGGGGGGAGCGCGGAAACTTCGCGTTCCGCCCTCGGGGATGCGCCGGCGGCTCAGGAGGGGTCGAGGGGAAGGATTAACACCTGGAGCACCCTCCAAAAAAACTGGGGAGGGGGGGAGGAGGGTGCAGAGAGAGGCGAGGCGGTGCTGGGGCGGCTCAGCCGCGGTGAAGCGGGGACCGAACCCGGCCCCGAGTGAAATTAGGGCCGGTTTCGGGCAGGCGCAGCCCCGGCTCGGAGTGGGTTTGGGCAAGGCCGGGGCAGCTGACTGCTCCCTCGCCCTCCCCTGCGGCTTTTAGGCTGGTAAAGACGCTTAAAAAAAAAACCAAAACAAACAAACCCAAACCAAAACAAACGGGGGCTTGTCCGGTGCGGTGGGGCCGGGGCCGCGGCAGCGCCCGCCCCGTCGCAGAGGGGCCGAGCAGGGCCGAGCCGAGCCAGTGCCGCCCGCAGCAAAGAGATGATCGGTACCGTCGGAGCACCCCGGCCCCGCCCCGACCCTCCGCGCCTCTCCGCCCCGGCGCAGCCTCCGCCGGCCACAAAGCCCCGCGCACAGCCTCCGCGCTCAGGCTGGATTTTGTCTGTTTTTATTTCATTTTCCTCTTTTTTTTTTTCTCTTCCCCCTCCCCCCCTTTTCTTGTTCCTCCTTTCCCCCGCCTCCCCGCCGGGTGAGCCCTTACCCACACCACCGCGGCCGCGGAGCTGCTCAGCTTCGTGGCGGGGACGGCGCCGGCAGCCTGCCTGCGCACCGGCGGAGCAGCCCCGGCGGGGCAGAGCCGGCCGAGCAAGCGGGGCTGCCGCCTTCCCAGCCCGGGGAGGCTCCGCTGGGGTCCCGGGCCCGCGCCCCAGCTGCAGGGAGTACAGAAACATGGGCAGGTTTTCCCCTCTCCAGCCCCAGCGTGCGAGCCACGAGAGGAAGAGAAGGAAAATTGTCACTTTTTTCTTCTTCTGTTCTTCTACCTTTTTTTTTTCCTCTTCCTTCCTCCCCCGGCTCTGCTAAGTCTATAAAACCAGTTGTGTGGCCCTAACCTCCGTGGCCTTATATCTCCCATGCTGCCGGGCCAGCTCCGGGCAGTCTATCTTTGCACAATATACAGTAGACTTCACAAAACAGCACAATGGGGGAGGCAGGGAGGTGAGCATGTTAGAGGCGTGCATATTAAAGAGACGGAGGCAAAGGCAGCCGGGGCTGGGCCGGGCCGGGGAGGTGGGGGAGAAAAAAAGGAGAGACAGTTTGGGGGGGGTGGACCCCCTCCCTGTGCCTTCCATCCCTTCTTCTCCCCCCCCCCCTTCCCTTTTTAGGGCCATTCAATGCATTTACGGGAGGCAGTCCATCTCGGAGTCAGGGAGCAGTGTCCTTTGCGTTTTGTTAGGGCTGTCACTCGTGCTCATTGTTAGGCATGTTCTACATGTTGTATCCCATATGGCCAGCTGGGCCGGGGGACCCCTCACAAAACCCAAATTGTACCCAGCTTTCAAAACCAGCATTGTTGTCTGTGAAAGGAAGACGAATTAAAAATTCGTGCTATATCTATTCTGGAAAAAAAAAAAAAAAAGAAAAAAAAAGGAGGGGGGGAAACAAGGAAAAAGAATCCCTCTCTCTTTCTCTCCCTCTCTCCTCTCTCTCCCTCTCTCTTTGAAGACTAACAGAGGCCCTCCTCTTCTCCCAGTTCCCGCTGACAAGTTTCTCTCTCATTTCACAGGAAATTAGAATTCCTCCCCCCCCCCAAAGACCCAAGCGCATCTCCCCCGTAAAACACGCGGCGATGCCCGCTCCCGCTCCTCCGGGCCCGCTAGCGGAGCTGCGCTGCCCGCGCTGCGCGGAGGCTGCGGCGGGCAGCAGAACAAGGCTGCATTCAGGGCCGGTAATGTTATGCAGGCTGCCTCCCTGCGCGGCCCGGCCGTACCGCGCGGAGGGCTGGCACGTCCCGCTTCTCCCCCGGAGAAACGGCTCTTTCTTGTCGTAGCTCCTCGTTGTGCAAGGCAGGCCCTCGGAGGGGGAGAGAGAGAGAAAAAGGGAGGCAAAAATAAATGAAAGAAAAGAAAAGAAAAGAAAAAGAAAAGAAAAGAAAAGAAAAGAAAAGAAAAGAAAAGAAAAGAAAAGAAAAGAAAAGAAAAGAAAAGAAAAGAAAAGAAAAGAAAAGAAAAGAAAAGAGAAAAGAGGAGAAAAAGAAAAAATAAGGAGAAAAGGGAAAAAGATAAAAAGAAAAAAGAAATAACGAAAAATAAAAAAGAAAACAACAACAAAAGAAAAAGAAACTAAACAAAGAAAAGGAGAAAAAAAAAAAAGATAAAGAGAAGGGAAAAAAAAGGGGGGGAGCCCCCACCATCCTTGGCATTTTTGTCCCCCCGGACAGACGCGGAGAGGATGCGCGGCGCTGGGCGGGGACGTTGCTGTGCCCTGGGGTTGACCTGGTGTCGGAGTGGGCCCGCAGCCAGAGGGGAGGCTTCACCTGGGGGTCCGGCATCTCCGGCCCCCCCCCGACAACCACTCCTGCCTGTGGGCTTGGCAGCAGCCCCGCAATTTACCCTGCTGCCGGTAGTCCTACCGTGAGCCCCTCTCCTCCGCCGCGGGAGTCGCCCGTCGGGTTTGGATCGCGACACGCTCCGCGGGTCCCGATTTGGGGCACAACCAAAGCGCTTGCTCGGGGCGAGTGAGAAGCTGAGCCTGGGCTTCAGATCCCTCTGCGCCCCGCTCTCGAGGCTCCGCTCCCTTTCCTTTTTTTCCCCCCGCTTTTCTTCTTCCTTCACCCTCTTGTAGGGAAGAAACTATTTAGGCGCCTCAGATAACCTGGTAATGAGCTGGAAGCCCCCTTAAGCCCTGGAAATAACTTACTTTCGTCACCTATTGACTGTTTGGCTTAGTTTGGAACCGGTGTGGATTTTTCGGGTCTTTTTCAAGAGAGCCGGTCAATGAAAAGCTAATCCAATATTTACAAAGTATAAGGGCAATTCTCGGCGGTGTTTATTAAGGGGCCGGTGGGGAAGGGCTGCGGGGGGACACCGGGGGGGGGGGGGGGGGGGGCCGCGACGTGCCCTGTGCGGCGATGCCGGGCCATGGGCGGCATCTCAGGAAACCCGCACTTGTGGCTTCGGGAGGGCGATGCTCTCGCCGCCTCGGCCCCACCTCCCGTTATCCCCGCACCCCCAGATACAGCCCCGCAATCCCCGGCCGAGCGGCCCGCCGCTGTCTCCCCGAACAGGAAACAATTTGGTTTGGTGCTTTTCTGCAGCGGCAAGGATTTAGTTTGTTCTCCCCCCTCCCCCGCCGTGGTGCGGGGCCGGCGGCCGCAGGGAGGCAGCAGAGCCCCGCGCAGCCCGGCGGAGGACGGGGCGGCCCCGCTGGCCCTCCGCGCCCACCTCCCTCACCGGCAGCTCCGGGGGGAACCACGGGGAGCCCGGGATGTGGGCACCGGTACCCAACCCCCACCCCCCCCGTCGGGGCGGCCGCACGGCGGCGCTGCCGGATAAGGGACGCACCGTCGGGGCCGGTCCCCCCACCCCCACCCCCGGCATCTCCCTCCCCCCAACATCTCCCCCCCCCTCCCCTTGGAGGGGTCCCGGCCGCGGCCAGGCGGCTGCTCGCAGCGTCACCTCGAGGAAAGTGTCCCTCACAGCCGCCCGGCGACACGGCAGCGGTACGGACCGGGCAGATGGGCGGGGAGAACTGCAGGGGTTAAGGGGAAGGGTCCCACCAGCACCCTGCCTCGGCCCGCCTTAGGGAATCGCTTTGAAATATAGCACAGAGCTCGAGGTGTAGAAACATCTTTACGTGGGGCAGGACACCGCAGAAGCAGGGACTCCTGCTACCCTCACTAGTGGTACTGCTGCCCCTTCTGCTCCCCGCAGCCCCAGGAGAGGTCAAGGAGACCCTCATGACCTAGGAACCCCTCTTATCAGCAAACATTGTGTCTCAAAGTCCTAGGCAGGGTTAGGTACGAAACATTCACCTCTATTTCATGTAAGTATGAGTAATGACCCACACCAGAAGAACAAACCAACCAGTGACAGAGAGGGTCATGCAGCATTTCAGAGCTGAAGTGACAGTGCACACACAGTTTCCTCACAGTGCTCCCTCTCCTCTCACCCCTGCGTGAAGTCGGAGCATCAGCGACCATAGCGATGCCTGCAGCTGCAGTGCTTTTGAAATCACTGCAGGCACTTACAGCTCTCACACTCAAAGGTGGTGAGGCATCTAAGCGTGGCAGGTAGGTGCTTAAGGACGTCCCTTTCTTTGAATGATTCAACTCCAAAGTGCTTTGGGAAAGGCCATATAAGCAGTAGGCACCGGCTCCCCTGGCTGTGCCTTTAGCAAGTCTCCCCACAGCCAGCAGACAGCCCACCGCGCTGCCTAATAGCCACAGGGACACTCAGCTGAGCTTTTTCCCTCCTTGTGCTGTTCAGCTTGTTGTATTAGCCAAATCAACCTTTAAAAGAACGTCAATACTCACATTTTGTGTCAAAACCAAGAGTCCAAGCTATGGCTTTATCCCCACTTCTGGCCTTTGAAAGTATCTGAGCAGCAGGTTAAAACTCAAAGCAAGGAAGTCCGGACACCTTTCCAACAAAAAAAAAAAAAAATCTGGGAAAGCATTGACTCTCATTCCTGAGCACAGCATGGCATGCTCACCCCTCCTTAGAGTGACATCCTCGGGTTGACCCCATTAGGAAATGCTTTAGGAGGAACAGATACAGCCCTCATTTAAATAAACTGTGAGATAGAAGGCTTGGCACCACTCACCACGATGGTACAGCCCTGCTGGGACACGGCCAGGGTTGCTCTGCCAATCTCTCTGGGGTGGAACACAACGAGCACTCTCCAAAATAGAGATCTTCATTTCTTCCCCAGAAGATAATCCATTTCCAGTCCCAGAAATCTCCATTTTTCTTCACAGGCTCATCCGTTCTGTGCTTCTTTCTCACCAGATGATGCATCACTAAATTTTGCATTTAATCCAGCACACAGCAAGACTTTCAACCAGCAGATGCACAATCCAATGAACCAACCAACCAGCTAGATTTGACATTCCCTTTAAAACACAGGCCTTTGCCAAAAATTATGTTTTCACACAGAAATCACTCACACACTTGCCCATCCCACAGGCATTCGCTGGTTTTTTGCAAGACAAAAGTTAGCTAAAGATACTTTATACACCAAGTAGACCTAGAAACAAGCACAATATTTCCAGATGACTGGGGTCATTGGGGTGAAGACATCACCATGCAGCTGCATCTCAGAGGTGTGCCCACCCATGCTCCCTCCCTACACAGCACTGCTCCCACCATGCACAGCTGGGGCTGGGGCTTTGCAGACAAGCTGACCTGGCAGCCATCACTCACCTGGGGTGATACTCCAGCATTTGCCCTTCCACCACTCCCAAGTGCTCAGACCTTACCTGACGGGTGGCTGTCACCCCAATTCCCAACTCAAAGGCTTCCAGGCAGCTTCCAGCACCAGCTCACCGCCCCAGGTTTCTTCATGCTGCCTACACCAGCTGGCCCAGGAGGTGTGACAGCAGGGACGTCCCCTTTGGGCCCCCCCCTTCCTTGGCCCTTTCAGGAAGCAGCCCCCCACCTCCCTCCCTTCCTGGCCATACTCGTGTTTGGGACAGGTTGGTTCCCCTAAAACTTATGAATGACCAGCAGGTTCAGAGCACCTGGGATGCCCCAGGTTCAAAGGACAAGCATTTGGTTGGTAAACAAAGAATTTAAGCCTGAAGAGTGGGTTATATCTTGGGCGCAGCACCTTTCCCTCCTGCAGGCTCACAGGCTGACCATATGCTCCACAGGACTCTCCTAGTCTGCCCCATGGATAAAAATGAGCATCAATGTGCACTACCCTTTGAGGTACCACACGGCCATGCTGGCAAGCAAATCTGACAATAAATTCTTTAAACCAGGTTTCACACATCAGGCAAAAAAAATCTAAAACATGAGTTGTCACATCTCCGTTTTAATGTTTAACATATTTTATTGTTTTACACAAATAAGGTTCGAGCAGGTTGTGGTAAGTGGGGTGCACATAATAGGCCCCAGTTCCACTTACCTATCTGGGATTTAACTGCTAGAAATCACGTCAACATTAGCCACAGAAAACATTGAAAATGGGATGTTAAAATCCAAGGCCCTAAAGAAGGTTGCCTTGAATTGTTACAGATTCACTTAAACAGAGTCCCTTCATTCTGCATAGAGATCTTCTGTATTTCTTGGGGTTTAGCACCATTTCAGAGAGAAAGTTATCCAAGAGATAAAAACTGCAAGCAAAGCTGCTCAGAATAAATTGTGTAAAATCATATTATTACCATCACAGCTAAGTCTGGTCAAACAGGCTAAACTATTTCAACTCTTTAAGGAAAGAACAGTTGAAAGAAAACAGTGTATGCCTGTTCTGATTAGTTTTTTTTTCATTTTTTGACACAAAGAACAAAAACCAACAGCATACCAACCCAACTCTGAGAAACACACGAAGAATTCAAGCATCTTAACATACCAAAACTCACTCTGACCATATGGAATACACAGGATAATGTAGGTTTTGGGGTGACTTAAAGCACAGGATCCTTTTAGCGTCTAAGGTTGTATCTGTACTAGTAAACTGAGTGACACTGGTGATCGTTCCTTGAAACATTGTGCTCTATGGCACCAAACTTCCAGGAGCATTCCTGCCTCTTCCCCAGGTTACCGGTGCATTGTTTCGGTGCCATCCCTGAGGTCGTGGCCGGGGCTGTGTCCCCCAGCCCGCTGCCCTGTGGTCACACTGCCGAAGTGAGTGCTCACCAAGGCTGATGGAGATGCACGGGTTGCAAACAGCGCACAGGAGAGCTACTCTCTCCCCGTGACCATTGGGATGCATTGTACACACCCTGTAGGAAAGAGGCATTTGCGGGTAAAGAGTTCGTCTCCTGTTGTCCAAGAACATAAAAAAAAAAATGCCTGGAAAACTTCCCAAGTCATGGACTTTCCCAGGTATTTTCTTATTCAGACTTCCCCCACCACCACCTTCTTCAGCTAAAGTTGCCCCGCAAAAGCCCGAAAGTCACTGACTCCTAAAAAAAGACAAACACACACAATTTGTTACCCATCATCAGACCAAACAATTCAGCTTCAATACACTTTTGACAAAAATGGCCTTAAATCCCTCCTATCCTCTATCCAAGGCTCGGTCCAGTCTTCATCATCTACTACGTCATGGAGAAGGACTTGGCATTATATCTCGCAGGGTAAAACAAGTTCCTGACACTTCGGTGCAGTCGTGATCTGCCCTGCTCTGTGCTCAGCAAGCAAGAGGGCTACAGTGAAGTGCTGCTCCCAGGGAAGCAGTGTCAGGTAACGAAGCTCATGCCCTGCAGTGGTCTTCGGGTTTGCTTATTCATCTTTCTCCCCTTTACATCTCTGCTTCCATAATTGCTCCAGTGGTTCAGAAAGTCCGGTCCATGGTGCAGCTCTCCTTCCACAACCTACACACAAGCAGAAATGTGCTCAGTTCAGAAAATACAACAGGAATCTGCCTGAAACGTGCTTTCAAATAAAGCTGCAAAGATACAACAGCCACAAGAACCTAGTTAAAAGTATACAGTAGGCCCCTTGACTGAACTGGGTGTGAATTCACTGCCCACAGAGTGAACCTAGAAGACCCATTTATATACAAGTGACTTCTAGTCTGAACCTCACTTTGCCCTAGAAATGCGATGAGACATTGCCTTTGCTGAGACATATGCAGAGCTCAGCGTCTATCATGTATTTCCAAAGATTTTTGGAATTCCCACACTGCCTTCCTCCCAGGTAGAAAGATGTAGTGGCTACATGTCAGACCCATCACCTTCATGCTCAAGTACCACGATGACAGGCAAGGAAGGAAAGGGAATTACTGGTGATTTTAGAGGTTGCCACAGAGCCCAGATCAAGTGAATATCACACCAGCCCTGCCCCTCTTGCACACTGCTTATACCTGTATGCCAGATAACCACATCTTCAGCATCTTAACAGTAAACTGTTAGAGATGTTTGAGGGAAACCTTGCCCCAACTTTTGCAGAGCTGAGATCTCCTCCTTCCTTCAACCCATCTCCTGGGCACATGTAACAGCCAGTGGAAAGGGGACACTGGCTAGCACAGTCACCTCACTCTGCATTCCCACGCTCAAGCTCACACCACCAGCAGTGGCCCAAAGCCTCTGGAGAGCCAAGTGCACCCTCAGATCCACTAAATGGGCTAAGGGGAGAATGGTATAGTGCATTCATTGAATCCATTCCACCCTCACAAATCCTTTGCCCCACTGACGCTGCCTTCACACGCTCATTCATCACGACCACCAACAACCTTATACATGTGACATGCGTGGATTTACACACACATCTGAGAAAGGCAAGGAAAGGGGTGTCAGCAGTGCTAAACATCTCATGAATTTACTCCTGCCATAGAAGCATTTCAGCCAGAATGAAAATACATTAGGTTCATGCAATACTTACTACTGATTTCCAAAGACAAAGGCTTTAAAGGGCAAAAGAAAAACTCACTCATGTTTTATTGGATGCTTTTTGAAGTAACGGATTAACATAGAACTTGCTTTTGATGGTCTCTTTCAGAGTTAGGTAACAGCTGGATGAAAATCCACTACAAAAGAGAATTCAGTGTTATCATTAGCAGTGACTTTGGATAGCAGCTGTTTGCTGCATTTTTCAGAAGACTACTTGATTTGTCCCTCTCAAGTGAGGCCACTTAAAACGCCATATTATGGGCAAAACAGCTACTGAAACATCCCCAGCTTTTTATATTTTGGCTCTCAAGGTAAGTGTTTCAGAACTTGACAAAAATAAAACTCAACCCAGAGTCAACAAAGAACAAATCAAACTGATTAAGATGAAGAGGGAAGGAGAAGTGAAGCAGGTATGGTCACCCAGTCTGCATCAGCAGGCATCAGACCATTATTAATGCATTTTATGCTGGGTACTGCCCATACACAGCAACCATGATGCCCCACCCCACCCTCAATATAAAGACTTGTGAAAAACATATCAATGAAGATAGACGGATTACAAAATAAACCTAGAATGACAGAAGAATAGTAATATTGAAAGTAATTTTGCCTTTCTGCAGTCCAGGATATTCAAAATTATTTTTTCTTCTTCTCCATTCTTCTTGAACAAACTACTTTCGTGTTTGCAACCGCAAATAATAACCCATTTATTAAACTGCAGCCTCAGTGCTGTGTGGTCGTATCTGACAGAAACCTGGTCAAAATTTGGTCTGTCCAAACACACTGTGGAACAAGTTATTAGCAAATTAGTGATTGCCAGTTGGTACACATGATCACAAAGTCATGACCTTATTGTCTTCAGTATGAGCAGAAGTTTTCAGATGGGATTAAAAGAAGGAAAGCATTCTGGCAGCTGTGTATCAGCTCTGGGAAAATGCTTCAGCCAAAAGCACATAAACATCAAGCCCAGTTTATACTGATGTGTACGGGTCCCTCTTCTGTTGATCCCAAGCCCACCGAAGTCTGAAGACACCTGCTAACTTCAAAGAATGTTTTTGCCTTTGGAAGACTTACTTTGGAAAATACTTTTTCTGGACACCCCAGAATCTGTAAAGGAATAAAACAACTTAAGGACATGTTTTAAGCTGTCTGGCCTAACATATCATTAGTTTTTTACCACCATCAAAGCACTTCAATTAGTCTAGACTTTCCATTCAGCTAAAACCATTGTGCAAGTCTTCACACAAGAACCTAAAAGTAATCACTGTTAAACTATATTCCCCCCCCCCTTCAGCTGAGATGCAAAGCTGAAGCTTGGCAGTAAACAAGATAAGACTGTTTTTCCATAACCAGTCAATTTTGTTTGGCTTAAGCTAAAATTCTAGGGCTGCCTTTTCTTTATAGCCATGCTTTATATCTGGGGTTAAGGACTTTAAAGTATGCTAAAGATAGGCTTTTGTTCTCCATCTACTTGCTTTTACCTCTCAGTTACTACTGAGGTCAGATCTTCAGCTAGCAGAAACCAGCATCTCTCCATTAGAGCCCGTGGGGTGTAACACTTGCTTCAGCTGAGAGCCAACTGCTACAAATGTGCTCTCTTCTTCACGAATTACCACAGGTCACAGCTCCGGAGGAGCTCCTGGACAACTTTCTGTATAATTCATGATCGCTTCCTGAAGTAAATAATGCTTTCTGCCCTCCCCATGTGCCTTTGGTTATTGTGCTCTTTCAAAGGTCCAGACAAATAAAACTTTGATGTTTATTTTATTTTAAGAATGACTATTTACCCATCTTCCCTATTCTACCTTTATCTTGTTTACTACCTCTTACAATAGCAAGAAGTCACTGCCAGGTAACCCCTTTCATTTCAGCCCTCTCCTTGGTAAGTAAGGACGTGTAGCCTTCGGTCGCGCTGTTTGCTCTGCGGCTGAGGTACGCAGTTGCACTGAGAAAAAATATGCCACACTTTCTTCAATTCTTCAGGCAAAGTGCTGACATCTGACCCTTGTCATGTGTCCAGCTTTCCATTGGGTTTGGTCTGCCTTCTTACCCATAAATCATACTCACCATGTACACCAGACCGGACTCATTACTTGCCAAACATCCTTCATCAGGGATGGAATGTGCCCAGCCAGGAGCCAGCTTTGGGCTGGTGACTGACCACCTGGGACACAGGGCTGGTGGTGGGTGCTGGAGGTGCTAGTTGGGGATCCAGGACCAGCTCAGACTACAAACAGTTCATCAGATGAGTGCAGCTCCACTGTCACAGTTCTCACCCACACAGTCAGTAATTTGGTGTTTCATGTGAGATAAATATTAATATAATTCAGAAACTGAAGCATAGGTGTCTTTGCATATATCTGAAACAAAGGTTTTGGAAATGTGAAGGACCTGGCTTCCAGTAGCACTGCCAATAGTGTTTAGGTCGTCACATCTTCTGAAGAGACACTTGGCTATGCAAAGCATGAGAAGTATACTTTGGTTCCAAAATCATCCTTTTCTCATGCTCTAGCTACATCAGGTAAATGCAGAAAGCAAGCATCTACCTGGGTTTTTGGAGATTCCTGTTCCACCTCAGCCAAGGAGGAGCTGAAGAACCTTGTTGTTCCTCCTTCAGAGCAATGGCATGGAGAGCAGGGCTTGGGTTCACCCTCAAGGATGTGCCTGTTGGCTGTCACCGTGCTGATGTGACCAAGGCTCTCAGCATGTCTCTCGCATTGCAAGAACAGGAAAAGCAACCTTCTCAGGATAAAGATTGTCTGCGTACATTTACCCCCTTCACCTGTACCTATCTTCAAAACATTTTTCTCCAAGACTGTAGAACACAACCAGGAAAAATAGCCTGCTCCTTCTCAAGAAACATCTTAGCCAATCCCACTGCAGAGCAGAATGGCACAATACCATAACCCCTTGCCAGCAACATGAACAAAATGGCTTTCCTCCATCTTCAAGAAACCGTAGTGGAGAGGGCTAGCCAACTCTGCCAAGTGCCTTTTGTTCACATTGACTGCTCTGAGTTTGCTGGATAGGATGCAAGTATTCAGCAGTGTTTTGGCAGGACACAGCCCTCTATGGCTTCCAGACAGGTAGCGCTACAGGTGTCAAAGCTGTTGTATCTCCTTAGAGTGGCTGCTTACAGCCATTGTGAGGGGATGGTGGCTCCGATCAGCAGTTCATTCTGCCCCAGCACTTCCGCTTCAGAGTTGCCTAACCTGCAGGCACATCCCCATGAGTGTGAGAGTCAGTTATTTATACAACTTTGCTAGACTGAGTGTGACTATCCTTACTTAATTTATGATAAACCATTAATGCAGTTAGACAGGGAGAATTCCACGTATGCTCTTCCTTCAGCTCCTGCTACCAGTCAGTGCCAGGGACAATGGTAGGCTGTGGGGACCTCTCACGTGACTCATGCAAACAGTAATTATTTTCCTAAACATTCAGTTTCTACTTTCTTCAGCTTGATTTTAAAAGGCAAACAACATCTTTTCTAGTTTTCATCAATTATTCATGGGCCACTTCAGATAGCCATCTAATATATAATCAAATTAAATTAACATATCTTGCATTTTGTAACCCAAGATTTCCTGTTTCAGCCCACAGGACGCCTGCTTCTGTTTGGGTTGCCACTTAATCATTGCATATTATTTGTTTTGGCTTGGTTGTGTGTAAGAAGAGATTTATACCATTCCATCTGGCTGCAGCGTGTTAGTCATCAGAGGATAAAAGCTACACTTAACTCCTCTATAGGCTGTGTTAGTGTAACACTGAGCTGCTTTATGAAGCTTTGGAAATGAACACCAGAGTGGAGCAACTAAAAACACATACAACAGTCTAGTTTGCTATGCTGTTTATCAGCCTTATCAGACTTTAACAAACAATGCAAGCCACTTGAGTCTCCTCCCACCTCCTAAATTGCCTGCACAAAAATACACAGGTCTCAGAGGTAACTTGTCGTTATAGTAATCCTAGTTTTGTCTATGCTCCTCAAAAAACAAAATATAAGATGTAGTGCGATACAGGTGTTTCATCTGAATTTCTTTAGGGTTAGTTCACCGTCATTGTTTAATATAGCTCTAAGGGGCCCCAAGATGAAGAAGGGTCCCATCGTACTAGGTGTGCAGCACTCAAAGCCGATTCAAAGACAGTGCCTGCCAGCTCTGTCTAAAGAAGAGCTTGACTTGACATCCACTGGAATCAATGGAAAGACTCACGTTGACTTCAGGAGACACTGAATCAGGCTGTCAAATGAAGACAAGCTACAAGAAGTGACTGAAGGATATAGGCTTCAGATTTATTGGCACTTGGAGATCTAACAAGGAGTTCTGACAAGTAACAGAGGTAAAAAAAATCAACAATGAAACTCTACAACATCATCTATAATCAAGTGTAAAATAAGTGGAAGTAGCAGCAGTTGCAACACAAAGTACTTCCAGTGGTACTTGTTGCAGATCTGCTGTCAACACGTTGAGGTTACAAAGGAGAAGAGCAGATACATGCAGAGCTAGGTTTGCAGTGATTCAGTCCTTACAACAGCTCCTCCAGGAGGGTGAAAAGAAAACAATCAGGGGGAACCTGCCTTTCTGTAAATCCTACCTGCCACTCCTGACCGATGCCCTGCATCTCCTCAGCATGACTGCCTAGCTACCAATCCCCCTACGGCCAGCTGACACTCATGTAACTGAGATGCTCTTCCAAATATGTCCTCACAAGGTCCTTCAAACCCAGTGTGATCTGAGGGCAAAGGGTACATGTCCCTGGTTTTAGTAGAGCCATTTTTCTCATGTACCCATCATTAGCAGATTGCAGCCGTGGCTGTGACACAAGACGGGAGACTGACACCCATTAGCGTGATGTTTCTTGAAGCTAGTTCTCTTCTGGCAGGTGGCAGCACTCACCATGTCCCTGATGTCAGTACTGCGTACTTGCAGGATGCTTCCCCCACCCCCCCACCAACACACATGTGACCGACCTACCCGTGGCACCACTTTGGTGCCACTTGAAGGTATCACTTCATCCTTTCCTGTCACTGGCCAGAGAAACACGGTGTTTGCCATCAGGTCTGGAACAGCATGAATTTATCTTCTCTCTAAGTCCTGCCAAGGTGGGTTTGCAGGCAGTCCCTTCCTGCTGATACCTGCAAGCAGCACAGCTGTGGAATACTTCAGATAGCATCTTCCCCCTAGCCTCAGCTCTGCCTTCCACCAAAAAGGCTCCTCACACATGAAGTTGAGCCTGGGACTTTGTAGCCACCTGTAGAGGCCAGGACCCTCCTAGCAGGTCATTGGCAGACTCCTGCAAGACAAACACATTGGCTTTCCATGCAGCTAGTCAACCCCCCCACATGCCAGAGCACTCAGGTCTTTCCAAAACCACAGGCTGGGAGACATCATGCACATCTCAGTGCCACACACAGGGTCTCCTGCCTTTACTATGAGATCTGGTGTAATCTGTGGGGGGTTTGATGATTGCTGGGCAGGCAATAGGGACCACTCCTTTTTACCTGCACTCCCAGCAGGAGACCATAGGTCAAGGAGGTGGCAGCCATCCAAGCTTCCCCTCCAAACTCAGCACCAGGGATTCAGCTTCTTCGCCCACTCACATCACTGGCTTGACAATTGCAGCGGCCACTGCGTTGCATGGATGTGCACCTGACAAGAGGAAGAGAAACACAATCCATCTCTGCCTGTTGGGTCAAGCACAGAGGATGAACCAGCCTCCAAATAAGTGCTAAAAAAGAGGGGGGCACTTACCTTGCTACTTTCTCCTGCAGGATTGCCAACACCTTCCTCGGGGGCTTTGCACATTGGCTCTAGGGCAGGCATAGCATTATGTGCAGATAAAAAAGTTCCTGAAAAACCTCTTATCCTTGGTATTCTTGCCTGGGTCCTAACCAGCACTTTATTTCCTGGGGGAGGAAAAAGAGTCAATTTATAATGTTATTTCAAAGAAGGGAAAGTAGATACCATCAGAAGGCAATTTGCTGAGCTGTGTAACAGCTGAACAGGAGAAGCCGTTTTACTCACTGAGTGGCATTTTAGGCACAATGGTTTACATTTTAGATAATTCAGTGTATCAACCGTGCAACAAAAGTAATTCAATGATACCATTTTCAGCCTTTGAGCAGAATGGATCTTAATTGCCAAAGAGACATTTTCCATCATATCTCTGGATCTGTACTTCATGATTTTTGTACTTTGAGCCTCAGAAAATTGCAGCTCTCTCCTGATTAAGTGCTTAATTGTGGTCAGTGCTTTTCAAAGTATTTTCAGCGGTTAGCTTAAGTTCCACTTCAGACACGCACCGTTATCGACTTCTTTATCAACTTGCACAATTTCCCTGCATCAAATGCTTTCTGGAGTATACTTGGTGGGCCTTGATCACCATCCCCGTTTCATGGGGACTCAACTGGAGAGCCGCAGGCCCAGAGAGCTGGGACAGTGCTTGCTAGCTCATGCTCCAGCAAGACATTTTCCTACCTTCTTTCAAGGTCCTTTCTCATCTGAAGTGGCAGAGTTGCACTTTACCCTGAGAAGTATGGGCAGAATTGGCAGGCAGCTGCCTGAAACACTGCCTGCCTGGCACCCACCATGGGATCACACCATGCGCCAACGCCTTGCCTGCCCTCTGCACATGGAGCAGCAGCAGCTGAATCCCAACTATTTACCTGCATTTGCCAGGAAACCAAAGGAATTTAATCACAATTTAAAACCGGTAAATACAGGCTAGTATGGTATGTGCTGGGCAGCAGCTGCAGTCTATGGGTGCAGTGCTGAAAGCATTCCCCTAGTTTAAAGACCTTGCTCTAAGTTGGGGAGTATATGGGCTAAAATCCTTTTGTCCCCTCTATTCTGACACAGGTGACCAGTTAATACTGTCAGTTCCTCAGTGTGGGAGCTTTTGCAGATGACCAGTGAGTCTAGTCTCCAGCTGTCTGCTCTAAAATCTCTACATGGTCTCAGTGCCCTTTGGACACAAATAAGGGCAACTCTCACCCAAGGGCCCCTCCCAAGGTAAACAATTACATTTTTTTCAGGGATTTTAGTTTCAGACTGATGGAAGATAATAGGGAAGGTGGCATTGGCCTTGGTGTAAAAATGTGCAAACAGCAAACTCTGGTTTGCACCAGCCTTTGAGGGATATCCTCAACACCAGCTGGACCACAATGGACTGGTCACCACTGGATTGCACTGATATTATTCCTATATTTTGGCACTGCGGATGTCCTCCTCCACAGCAAAGACAAGTCACAGTCACTTACCAAACAGCACCCGCCATGCTGCGCCAACAAGCACTAACACAGGATCCCTTTGACAGGGCCTAATCACTGCTGTGCATCAGTAGGTGTCACAGCTTTATGCCTGCCTCTTATGCTGCTGGAGGGTTTGGATTTCTAACTTCACAGCTCTAGGAAATTAAACACAATATTTGAAGTCTTTTCTAGAAACCTTGCGTTAGGTCTCCACAGATCACTGTCACATTTTAAAACTTCCATTATGTATTGTATCACTGTGAATATCGAGCACAGGTTACTGTTGGGGTGAAACTCTCACAAGATTTCCACTCTTGTACTTTTCACAGCTATGTGGTAAAAATCATATTGGCCAAAACACGCCAGACCTAAAAACCAATGACTATCTCCACACAGTTTAGAATATCTATGTCTGGGCAAGCATATTACAAATTCACCCAGATCCTTACCTCTGGACCGGTTAGTAATCACCTTGCAACTGAGAGAAGGGAAAACAACTCCTCATCTCCCCTCAGTAACTCACAGGAAACAGAACCTCTCCAGTAAGAAATTGTTCAGATAGATTCATGTACTGGCTTTCATGGTTTAGAAACAATCTCAAACACAGTATAAAGTCTGTTAGTTTTTGGCTTTCAAGCATCTTGAAAGCTGTCAATGCACAGGAGTGCTCAGGAACACACAACAGGGTCAAGTTTCCCACAGCCAGAACTTGAGCCCTTGTTTAAGCTCAGTCCCATTCCTCTGGTTTGCATGAGCAATGGCTACGATTGCCAAGGTGAGCTGAACACTTGCCCATGCAATTGGCCAGCAAGGACCAGTGACAGATTTCCTGCTTGTTTAGATGGGCTTTGGCTCAGGAACAAAAATGTTATTAATACGGGGAAATACAACAGCTGCTCACAGCCCAGAGCAAGACTTTGGATCCCTGCAACATAGGGCTCACGCTGTATCGATGGCCAGGTGTACCTCCCTGAGCTCCACCTTGGCCATGGACAGGCTGCACCTTGCATCATCACATGAACACCACCATGCGGACAGGCACCCAACAGCTGGAAAGGGCTCCAGCCTCACCGCACAGCTAATTGCGTTCTCTCCATTTCATGTGAATTTGCAAGAAGCTCTTGAAAGGTTTAATGGCTTCTCTGCACTGTGGTTTTTAATTTAGTGGGTCAAGAAGCAGCACCAGCTGAGATCAAGTCTCACTCTGGGTGCCCTGCGGTGTCCTGATGGGCTCAGTTCAACTGCACAGCTCTGAAAAGTTTTCCATAAATTAGGTGTCAGGAATGGAGTTAACCAGACCTCAGCTACATGTTCAGCCATGAAGTCTTGAAGAGCCTCATCACTTCATGGACACTTCATTGTACTTGAGCCTATTGCCACCTGCTAGGAAGAGTTGTGCATCTCATACACCATGGTTGCTGGACAAGGACCACCCACAGCTCCCCAAAAGTTTCCAGCTGTGTCCTTGTGAGGTCTGAGTCTACAGAAGCAGCGGATGGCATTGCAAGTGATACCACCAGCCAACATTCAGACAATAGAGCCACTAATGGTTAATATAATAATATTTTCATTTCATTGTACATGAGAAAAGATAATTACTTTTGGGGTTTAAGAACTGAATGTGTTGATCCAAATGTAATCTCTGTATTTTAGCATTTGATTATTACATTAGAAATACAAATGTCAATGGGCTGTAGTAACCTAAGTTATCAGAAGAAAAAAAGAGATGTGTTACTTAAATTACAGTACAGACGGAAGAGCAGAAGCCAACAGGGGACATGTCATTTTTGTTAATTAAAATATTACTTCTGAAAAGCATTTTGGGAGCCAAGCACTTATTTTTCCTAAATGATCCTTTTGCTACACCCAGAACAAGTGAAGGCCAGGAGGATGCAACTGTAAGGGAGAACTGCGGATCGTTTCTGTTTCTTGATTAGCCAAATCAGAGATATGAAGACCTGAACAGCTCATCTTCCACAGCAAGGAAGATCCATGTTTTATAGCCATTTAGTGATAGCATAGCTGTAGCCACCTACTCAGCTGCCATTAATTAATATGGGAATCCCAAAATACACTCTTGGCAGTCAAGGTCTGAGCAAAGCTTCATCAGCACTTCTCAGGGGCTCAAAGACTGAAGATGCTTTTGTGTTTCCACTCCTCATCTTTTTTTGCAATCCAGTTGGCGTCTTGCTCTGGCATCTTCTTTCATCTTTGTAAGCCCAGATGGGCTTGTTTGTCCCTCTTATCCTAAACCTGCTCTAATGAATCTGGCATGCAAGGAATTTTCTTTACATCCCAGTCCAATTCAATGAAAAATGATGCAGAGTCTAATCAGCAGCCCCAACACAGCAAAGCTCCATCTATTAACTAGTTTAGAAATGAAGCATTGTCCTCCAGGAAGAGATCCCTATTCTGAACTTCTTGCTAAAAGCATCTAACACAAACTGGAAGCCAAGACTGTGTGTAATAGTGAATAACAAGAGTGTGCTGCCAAGAATTGATTCAAATTGTTATGATTTGCTGTTGAACAAGCTATTGCCTTGATTTCTCAGCAAAGTTCAAGTTTACAGTAGACTGATTAGTCCGACTAACACTCCTGAAGCACCTACCATTGTATTAAATTTTGTTAAATTGCTAGCATTGACGGCTGTTCAAAGTTTGTGTGCCTCATTGCAATTGATGACAGCAAAATAAGGAAATAAAGAAAGGGGGAGGGAGGGGAACTCTGTTTGTTAAGGTTTTTTTTTTCCTTTTCAATAAAATGTCAACTCCATTATATAGATGTCAACTCCATTACTGTAATGCTCCTTCTGTAACCTCAACATGTAACTATCTGCTAATAAAACAAGTTTCTCAAAGGGAGTGCTGAGGGCAAGCATACCCGACATAGGTTTCAATCTGTTTAAGAAAACGCCTGTTTATCCGTGTAGGCACAAATACCTTTCTCATTATTCTGTTTTGCTGGTTGCCTTTGTCACCCCAAAATAAAAACCTACTCCTTTCCCCACAGAGCCTGCAGTGGTTCACAGACCTGTTCTTGTTATAGGAGAAGCCAGAAAACACAAATAACAATCCCTGGCATGCTGGCAGGGCCATAAATATCTGCATTAGACAGCAGCAAAGATGGGAAAAATAGAGGAGCAGCTGCCCTAGGGTCCTGCTCCAGGTGGGAGATCCCCAACATGTTGCCAGTTCCTCCCAGGGACCTGCCCCAGGCAAATGCCCCCCAAAAGCAGCAAGATCCAAAAGCCCGGGCAACCTTACAGGCAGGACAGACCACAACCATTAATCGACAAGCACTTTCAGCAATGTCACCAAACCCCTCAAGGGGGGCTTAGACAAGTTTGTGTGTTTGTGAGGTCAGGATACATTTGGGAAGAGAGGATAGGTGTAAAAAAACAGGAGCTGTTTGTAAGCACCTTCCCCCCCTCCCCCCATCTCCTTTTTCAAAAAAATTTTGGTTTTAAATAAAGATGTGGTGGGGAAGGTGCTCACCCTTTCCCAGGCAATAGCTGTGAAAAGCCTGGAAGAGCACCAATTGCCTCCCGCAATCTCAGGTTTGTTGGCTGTACACATCAATACGAAGACAAAGATGAGTACATATTTAGAAAAGAATAAAGAAATCCGTTCCAGAATGGGAGTTGTTTAGATAATTGATTTCCCTTGGACTTACAAGCACTAAATAACACCCACTGAGCCACATCTCCAAGATAACCTTTTCCTTCAAATCTCTCTTCCAAAGGATTGGCCTTTGACAGAAGCATCTTTCAAAGTGCAAATCTAGCAAGCTTTAAGCCAGCTCATAGGTAAGACCTTTCTGAAAGAACGCGATGATGATTCCTCAAGCAATTATTTTTCCTTAGTATCCTTTGCATAGAGAGAGCTAATTAACTGCCTGCCAGGTTCTGCAGATTCACTGTGAAAAATGAAGTAGCGCAAATGTCATAATTAATTAGCAGTTTAATGCTAGAGTGAACATAGCAAAGGTGCTATAAATATTCAGGCGACAGGACCTCCACACCAGCATGCACTTGCTGTGCAATCCTGCCCCAGCGGGGATGTTGATGGGGATTTCATATGCCAGGGACCACACATTGGGGCCCCAAATCACCATCCCTTAGCAGTAAGCTCAGCCGGAGTCACAGAGGAATGAGGAACACTGTCATCTCCCACCTTCGTGCTGTTGGCCACCTTCCCCCAAGGAGCCACGCAGGGGAAGCTCACACCAGGCAGTGATCTCCGCTGCTTGGAGCCCCTACACCTCTGCAGGCTTTGCCCCAGTGGGTCCCAGGGTTTGCACAGCCAAAAACCCTGCTGCTTTCCAGAGAGTTAAGGTCAGTTCTACCTTTCCTCCCATCCATCTGGACATCTTTTTTTCTGGATTTTTAGTGAGCACAGTAATGACAGTGGACATCAGCCAGCTTCCCAGGGCCTCTTGCAACACCATTTCCACTTTGCTTGGGGTAGATACAAAGACACAGCCATTTTTTGCATATTGACCTGAAGCCTTCAGAAGCGTCCTGTGGGCAGCAATCCCATCTCACAGGTAGAAAAGGAGCACAACAGCATGCAGAGTTACCAGCTTCCCTATGGACAGGGGGTAGTCCACACAGCCAGGGGGTTTCAGACCTCGGTCGAACCCTGTGTCTTACATCCAACATCCAATACAAATTAAAGACTAAAAATCATCAAGACTAGCTGTTGGCAAGAGTAAAAACTCAAGAAATCCCCTTAGAAGACAATCAACCCCATCCTTGCCCCTTGAGCAGATATGATCAGTGCTTGCAGGCACTGGGGAGCGTATTCACCCACACCTGGGGCCCAGGACAGCTCTGCACAGGACACCTCACACACTGCTGTGGGCTCTGGACCAGCCCTCATAAGCCTATGAGTCATGATGGAGCAGCCCAGCCACAGCTCCCATCCTAAAAGTAAATGACCCTGGGGCTCAGGGGCGTTTCCCACCCTGAAAAGTGCAGGGGCTCTGGAGCAGAGCAGGGTCCTGCAGAAAAAAAAAAAAACATGACGGGGGAACTTACAGGTGTCTGTGGCTCCTCTCATGCATGGTGCCCAAGTACGCACGGATCCCTCAGCTCCCCCCTTTTCCCCATCCACCTGCAGGAGATCTTCGGGGGCAAAGAGTACACAGACAAATGAATGCGCTCCACCAGGCACCCATCTCCAGAGCATCCCAGGCAGCGGTGCCATCGTTACCGTCTGTTCCGCTCTGCTGGTTATGGAAGGCAATACTTCTTTTTAAGTCTTTTTTTTTTCTAAATGCCACTATCGCTTTGCAGACTGCAACTCCATGGTGACGAGCACCACCGGGAAACCTGTGACACTCACGGGTCAGAGCCTGCACAGCACGTGCAGCAGCAAGGAAAGAAAACAATGAACTGGAGCAGTAACCCGGGGTATGAAAAAGACGATAGCCTTGAGGATGAGAAAACACATAGCAGAGAAGAAAGGTCCTTAGCTTAAGTTTCCTCTTTTTTTAACCTAATGAAATCTTTTATTAACAGTCTGGAAGAGGCCAGCACCTCTTAAACATCTGCTTGGATGCTTTGTTCAAGTACCAAACTTCTCTTTCCTTCGCCTCCACTGTTTTAACATGCTTGGCCTGTCAATAGCATATTTCAGCACTTCAAAAATGTGACATTTCCAGGTTGGTTTGATTTTTTTTTTTCCCCACCAAAGTTGCTGCTTCCTGCAGACAAGAGCAGTGAAATAATGGCTCAGTTATGTTTATCACTCATTAGGGTACCACAAAACTTGGAGCTCAGCCTGTGAACACCACTTCTCAGGATGCAGCAGCCTATTCCAGAAGCTGGGAAGGCATCAGGGCAGTCACCTGCAGCCTTCCAAACCCCTAAGGCAACTTCCCCAGGCAACAGCTTTGGATCTAGCAAAGGCAGCTACAGCAATGCGGATTTCTATGGAGAGAATCTGGGACATGCCTTTCCAGAGTGCCTTGTAACACCACTTGCTCATTTGAGATCAGAACTAGTCCATCCGTGTTCACATCATTCATAAGAACAGTTTAACCAACTTCTCCTGACTCAGTCTTGACCTCTGCTGTTCTTTCCAGCTCTGGCTGTTCACTAAAATGCTCTGCTCTCCAAGATTCAGATCACGTCCAACCGGGCTGTCCCACAAAGTTTCATATGAATTGAGAGCCACGAGATGCTAAACCACAGACTCACTGGATATATAAATCAGATGTAAAGGTGTCTGTGTGGCCTTTGCCAACCCTGTGCAAGAGACTGGGCTTATACAGGTGCAGCACGGTGTTGTGATCAAGCTGCTACTAATCCCAGCTGAGCTTGGCAGGGCAGCACAGCAGTGGATGGTGAGATGATGAAGTGGCTGCCCAGCGCTCAAACCAGAGCTGGCTTCACCCCAGTGGGATTTATAAAGTTTATTTCAGCACCCAGAGGTGCACTGGAGTGGTCCAGCAGCATGAGATAGCAGCCTGAAGTGCAGATGCCCTTGCAGAAACTACTTCCCAGTTAGGAGTATGACTCCCACTGATTATTCACTGTGGTTCATGAGATCTGAAAAACCTCACTCACATCGCAAACTGTCAGACAGCCTAGATGCCCCCAAGCAGGCATGGGGTAGCCTAAAAAGAAACCTCCCTCTGCAAAAAAGGGCAGGGAAATGGGGTGACCAGGACACAGAAACTCCCTCTCCCAGCCAAAGACCACCTTGCACCCCACCACCAGCCCAGCTCTGCTCAGCCCATGTCACAGCAGTCAGATCCAAGCTCAGTTCGGTTAACTAATTTCAAGTGTTGCCTTTTGATTCCTGATAGGCAATACTGTAAAGTCATCTTACATGTGTTGGCTTCCCTCAGTGTAATTTAATTATAAGAAAAACCTCATACATGATTTCTTCTTTAGAAAACTCCTTCTGATGACTCCATTATTCCCTTCTGGTTTCTTAAGAATTTGTTCTTTTATTCTGCATATTCCAGTCCTCCCATATCAGGGAGCACCACCACCGGTAATTGCCCAACAGCAGCAACCCCAGGGACCTACACACAGAAACCAGGGACAGCCAAGTCAGAAAAGCTACCTGGGGTGCCAGCGTGCCACTTGTAAGTTCAGGTGTCCTTACTTGAGGTGATCCAGCAGCAGACCTGACTGTCCCACCACAGCTCCTGCAAGTCTACCCCAGCAGGGAAGCTCTGCCGTACCTGGTGTCTGGCTCCTTCCACACCAGGGGACAGGGGAGTAAGCACCGAAGCTGCTGTGCAAGCCCTGCTCTACAGCCTGCAAACCCCACTGTGTCTTCTCTCCAGGGTAAACATGCACTAAGGGAGGGAAGAGAGAGGACCATGTTTCTACCCTTTTACCCACTGCTTTTGGCAGTCAGTGATGACCCTGTTCTGAAACAGGGTCTCCCATAACATCCTCCTAGGGAAGCTCAGGAAGTGTGGGCTGGATGAGTGGTCGGTGAAGTGGATTGAGAACTGGCTGAATGGCAGAACTCAGAGGGCTGTCGTCAGCGGCGCTGAGTCTAGTTGGAGGCCGGTAACTAGTGGCGTTCCCCAGGGGTCAGTACTGGGCCCAGTCTTGTTTAACTTCTTCATCAACGACCTGGATGAAGAGTTAGAATGTACTCTCAGCAAGTTTGCTGATGACACCAAACTGGGAGGTGTGGTAGATACACCAGAAGGCTGTGCTGCCATTCAGCGTGACCTGGATAGGCTGGAAAGTTGGGCAGAGAGGAACCTGATGAGATTCAACAAGGGCAAGTGCAGGGTCCTGCACCTGGGGAGGAACAACCCCATGCAGCAGTACAGGCTCAGGGCGGACCTGCTGGAGAGCAGCTCTGCGGAGAGGCACCTGGGTGTCCTGGTGGATGACAGGTTGACCGTGAGCCAGCAGTGTGCCCTGGCTGCCAAGAAGGCCAATGGCATCCTGGGGTGCATTAGGAGGAGTGTGGCCAGCAGGTCGAGGGAGGTTCTCCTTCCCCTCTACTCTGCCCTAGTGAGGCCTCATCTGGAGTACTCTGTCCAGTTCTGGGCTCCCCAGTTCAAGAAAGATGAGGAGCTACTGGAGAGAGTCCAGCGGAGGGCTATGAGGATGATGAGGGGACTGGAACATCTCTCCTACGAGGAGAGGCTGAGGGAGTTGGGCTTGTTCAGCCTGAAGAAGAGAAGGTTGCGAGGGGACCTGATATATGCTTACAAATATCTGAAGGGTGGGTGTCAGGAGGATGGGACCAAGCTCTTTTCAGTGGTGCCCAGTGACAGGACAAGGGGCAACGGGCACAAACTGAAGCATAGGAAGTTCTGTCTGAACACGAGGAAGAACTTCTTCCCTCTGAGGGTGATGGAGCACTGGAACAGGCTGCCCAGGGAGGTTGTGGAGTCTCCCTTCTCTGGAGATATTCAAGACCTGCCTGGACAAGGTCCTCTGCAGCCTGCTGTAGGTGACCCTGCTTCGGTAGGGGGATTGTACTAGATGACCCACAGCGGTCCCTTCCAACCCCTACCATTCTGTGATTCTGTGAAACTCTTCTCCTCCCAAAACAGCCAAATTCCCGTTGCCACTGGAAAGGCAGCCTCATCTCACATGCTCGTGCTGCCCCATGGAAGTGACCATGTCCTCCCCTCCTAGAAGAGACGAACAGGAGCTGCTCCTCAGCTCCCCTTCACTTCATCAGAGCAGATGAGGTGAGCCCTCCCTTCACAGGCAATTGGCAAACGGGATAAACATCCTCAAAGTCCAGCTTCACAGCTGAGTGCCATCTAACAGCCACACCACTGATGAAACAAGCCCCATGGACCAGTTTCCCTCACTCTCCACATCACTGGGAAGCAAACAATTTCCCCATGCCCCAGCTTGTGCTGGGTCTTGCACCCACGCTGCCCATCAGACACACCCCTACTCCACAGGGCTTGCCCTAAACTCTTGCTCCAAAACTCTCCCATGCATGCTGAGCCTCTTCCTTCGTGATTTATCTCCCCTCTCTGGTTGCCACCTTGCTCTGCTCAGCCTCCCAGAGCCAGGGCTCCAAGTAACTATGGTTACTTCTAATTGTACAAGGAATATTATTCTGACTTCAAAGGTAATGGAGAGGATCCTTCAGAAAGTCTCTCTACTTTGTGATTTCCTCACTCCGTATCTAAATCTAACCCACAGAGTCACCTTGACCACACGCTCACATAAGGATGCCAACAAAAGAAATCAGAAGATGTCATCAAATGCGTACAGAGGTTTTTTCATCATCTTTTTTTTTCTTTCCATAGAAAACCCTCACGTTGCTAAATGCCTATCTGGGATTTTGCGTGGAGTCAACTCTGTGTCTAAAGACTGTCTATCTTCTCCACCTACTCCCCAGGCTTGATATGGGCAGCCTTTGACTCTCTGATGCTCCCTATTACCGTAATGCATTTGAAACAGTTTGCTAAATAAACTGTTTGCAACACGGACTCCTGAACACGCCTACAGACTGATGTCTGAGGGCCTTTCTGCACTCCAGAAAAGTTTGGATTCCTGAAGACAAAGCAACACACAGCCATGAAGCCCTCCTGCAGATGAGTATCCCGCAGCTACAGCAAGCATTGGTACAACCTGGCTGTCAGAGTTTTGCAAACCAGCAATGATGTCAGACCTGACAAAAAGCTCAGCTCTCTCCTTACCTGGGCACAGAAAAGATGGATACAGAGACACAAAAAATTAGTTTTAAATTAGTAAAATACTCAAGTAAGGAGGCTTAGGGGAAACACTGAGCCATCTTTAACAGAGGGAAGAAGCCACACGGATATGGATAGCCTCCACATCAGCAGAAAGGTCTCTCCTGAATGACAGAGCAGGACAGGAGATGCGTCATTAAAATTCACCCCAGCACCACAGAAGTATAACAGAGCCCCAGCATCCTGTGCACGTATCTAATCAAGCGGCCAAGGAGCACGAAGACGCTTGATAATCCCTCTGCCAGCACTAAGCACAGCCCAGGCCAGGTACCACACGGGGACAAAGAGGCATGTCCGATGTGAAAGGGCTTCTCTTCCAAAGCCAGAAGCAATAGGGAGCAATGTGCATCAGAAAGAAATTTTAAACAGCAACAGAAAATAACCTGAGCAGTAACTCAGGAACCCAGATTTTACAGGTTTTCCCTCCCAGAGAAATCATTGAGCCCCACACACTCCAGTGATGAGGAAAGCCAGCCTCGTTTTTCAACCCTACTAACTAAAAAGGAAGGAAAAACAATATGGAATGAAAGAACACTATATGAACAAAGAGAGAAGGGGAAGTTGGCCAGGAGGCCGTGGCACAGTACAAAGGAGCCAACAGTGGCACAAGTCTGCTGCTAGCCAGAAGCGGTGCAGGGTTCAGTGAACCTTGCAGAAAAGGCTGGGTTGCCAGATAAATATTTACATTCTGCTATTTGAGGAAAAGCTGGACGAGATGCCACTGTCACCCAGCACTGGAATATTTTCTACTGCATTAATAATTAGGAAAGTGTTAAAAGCAGCTCTTGGATATTTCACTTCACCAGGAGGACCAGCATTCCCCACACCTGAAAACCCCACAGGAGACATGTTTCTCTTGCCACAAACGCCTCCCAGCCAGATATGGGGACACAAGACATTTACCTGGGATCCCTGTAGCTAGAAACATCCCCTTCTAAAGGCAGGAGGTAAACTGGCTTATACTGCCAGAGGTACAGAAGCTGCTATCCAAGCCCCGTTCCAGGCAAAGCAGAAGAGAGTCAGAGCCCAAGGCAGCTCTTAGGGACCACTTCACATCCCCATGGGCCTTCATAAACTTGCATATCTCCACCCAGGGGTCAATCAAAGCTGCTAATAACAGCCCACATCTGTGTGAGCTGTCAGCAGCCGACTGCAGTGACTCGTCCATGGGGGTTGCCAGCTCCACAGCAGGGCATGGACAACTGGCAAGGAATGCAAGAATCGGGAGCTGGCAGCAGAGTCAGTGCCTGTTAATGTGCAAAATGCAGCGGGGTAAACAATCTTGACACTACTTCAAGGAGAGGAAAACATGCTTAGCGGAGGTAACTGCTGATATCATCTAAACCAGGCCCGAGGGATTCGCTGAATACAGAGTCAGTGCCGGATGAAATCAAGGTAGCCCTCGTTAACAGGATCAGCAACTGATCTCAGGCGATAACTGCACCTACTGCCAACTCGCAGAGCGTTTCTAGAGGGGTCTTGTTCTGCTCAGCATCTTCTTCTGTGGTTCAGAAGAAAATCTGAAAGGACTGCTAGTATTTTCAGCCGCCCTCCAAATTAACAGCATGGTAAAGGGCTGCAGGGAGAGTTTACTTGCAAAAGGTGACCGGAGACACGCAGTGCCCAGCTGCGGTTGCACACTGTGGGTTTAATGCAGCCAAACGCAGCATCTGTGTGCCTGGGCAGAGGAGGGATGAAGCCCCATGGGCTCTCTCGAGGGCACAGCCAGCACCCACCCAGGAGATGGGACAGGCACTGCCCCAAGCCAGCAGCGAGCACAGGGCAGGCACAGACAGGCAGAAAAACGTGCCCTCATTCTGCGAGGCCGTGCCTCCTGGGAGCAGCAGGTGATGGGGTGGGTAGCTGAGGGCTCAGGAGACCATTTCAGCCCAGCAGGCAGCATCTGTGAGGCACTGCACAGACCCCCTGCCCGCTGCAGGTGCTGGGAAAAGGGCGAGAAAAGTTCCTCAGTGAAAAAAGCCACAAGGAAAAATACTCATCTAGCAAGGAGGACTTTCGGGGAAGGATTTGAGAAGTCCTGTATGTTTAGTCTTTATTTCCACAAAAAGTAACATAAGGAAAATCTACAGTCACAAGGAAAAATATTGTAAAGGGAAACTGTCTGATGTCATCTTGCAAAGAGAGGCAGGATGACAGGAACCCTGAGGGTGGACAGATGTCAGGGGCAGTGAGAATAACATCACCCCCCACTCCATAAGCCTGACATTGACTTCAGTATAAGCAAAAACCCAAATCTGCGACAGCCTCTCCTGCAGCAGCCGTGCCCCCTGCGGTGGCATCACCGGGCATTCCTGCCAGCAAGTGCCGCTCCCCCCGAGCAAACACCCCGGCCATTAATTCTTGCCCACAATTACTTTTGAAGTGCTTGATTTCCCCTGGAAAGCGAGACTCACACCCACCCAGGTGCAGGCAGCGAGACCAACATCTGTAGCAGGAGCATCTTTATGCCGCATAAATATCTTGCTTTCCCCGTGAACAGGCCATTTAGTGACACTTAAAACTACTAAATCTGGGGTTTATGTGGAAATGATTTTAGAGTGCACTGGAAACCCCAGGTTCCTTTTTCAATCTAACATTGTCTTTAGAAAGCAATTCTTTAAGCCTCCGTTTCCAAGACCCTTTTAATCTCTGCAAATTATTGGTAAGAGCTGAATCAAGGCAAACTGCCATCAGCTGTGATCACAACACTGTAACTGGGCAATGAGCGACTATCGCTGATTATTTAGAAGAAACTATTGCTTTTAGGCAAGCCGCCACAGAAATAAATTAGCATTTATACGGGATTATTGAAAAACGCCAGGAAAAAAAAATCAGCCTCTATCTATACGTCAATTGTGTCTTGCCAAGGTCAATATCTGTACTGTAATAGGCACGGTCTCATATAGCAAGAACAACTTATGTGTGGAAATGAGCACCGTGCGGCCAAAATATGTCATTATTATCAGAAAGACAAACTGATCTCTGAAATAACATCTGCACTCCCACAGCGTTAAATAAAGGTGACCTTCTGTGGGAGGTGTGTAATCAAGAAGCTGGGAAAATAATTCAAAAAAATTAAAACCTAATAATTCGACTTCTCGGTCGATGCTTTCCTATCACTGTCAGCCTTATTGCATTTGTTATGCGTTTTTCGAAAAAATCTTCTTTTGAAACTACTTTGCTCGAAATCTGCAGCTTCTTCTTCCCAGGCTAGGGGAGGACATGCTCCATTTTTTCACAGCACTTCCAAGTAATGACTGATTAGGTCAGAAAAATATACTTTCTGTAAATAAGGGTGATTTTAAGCAATTTTTTTGTGAAACATTTGCCCTATCAATAGGATTTGCTTTACCACCAGTCCAGCACAGTCTAATGAAATGAAACATCTTCTCCCCCTTGGAAAATCCAGTCACTGAAGTTGAGCTGGAACAAAGGAGTGTGTTGGGTTTCTGCTAGAGTAAAACAGCAAAGGGAAAAATCACCTTGATACTTTGTTTTCATGGGGACCGAATATCTGATACTGACCCTGCCAAAAGGTTCTGTTTCAGGAAAGTTAAAATGCCTGGTTTAAGAAATGATGAAAACCTTTGTTATAATGTTATGCTTTTTGTAAAAAAATCCCTATGCTACTGACACGGGAAAAATTCTGGGGTGTTTTCACTGTACAACAAACATGAGGAATTTTGTTGTCTGCATCTCTCTCAGCTCCACCCAGGCTGTGCTTCCCGGGGAGGAGCAGCCTGTGTCCCCAGGGAATGGGGGCGATGGATGTCCCCTGGGTCTCCAGAGGAGCCAGCAGGCAGGAGACCCTGGCAGCCCCATCTGCTCCCCAGGGACCTGCCAGAGACCTCGAGAGCCCGTCCCAGCCCCATCACTGGTGAAACACCCTGCATGTCTCCTCGTCCCAGCCCCTCGAACAGGAGGTTTGCCCTTGGCTGTTGCGTTCAGGGTCGTTTTCCTACCAGCTCGCCCTTCCTGGGCTGCTCTCCCGCTGGGCAGACCTCTTATATTTCACTCCTTGTGCACAAGGTCCCCAGTGAAACACCTTGGTGCCTAAGCGGAGACCACAGGTGCCGGAACCTTGGCCGTTGTTCGAGCCCCTACAGACCACCTCGTTTGTGGCAGACCCCAGAAGTCCGGGTGACACCTGCCAGGCTCACGTGCAAGGGACCAGTCCTGCTTATCTCTTCACCTTATTTCCATCGGATTTGTTACCAAAGCAGCACTGAGGCCTCCGTGAGATCCCAAACCTCCTCCCCGCCCCTGCAGCTTGCAGGGAATTGTCCCTTGGGCACCAGAAGCAGCCTGTCCCCTCCCTGGAGAGGAGCAGGAGCACTGCTCACTGCCTCTCCCGGATGATCTTCATCCATCCACCCATTCAACTCTCAGGGGTCTCACCCGCACCGAGCCAGGGCTGCTGTGGGGTCCTTGGTTTGCCAAGCTGCAGGTTAACCCCACGGCTCTTTCCTCCCAGGGCTGACTGATGTTCCCCTCCCTCCTCCTGCCTGGCCGGGGGGCTCAGCCCTGACTCCCAACCTGCCCAGACAACAAAAGGGCACCTCTAAGCCGGGGGAGAACGGAGTTTCCAGCAGCTCCTTCCTGAAGTGTGACTCCCAAAGGGGAGGGGACATGCTCCAAAGGGGACAAAAAAACCTTTCTTCAAGGGGAAGGAAAGAACCAAAAAAAGTCTGTCAGCCTTTTGAGGAAGACTCTGGTGGGGTAAGAGCTGAGGCACAGGGTGCAGCGTGGCTGTAACTCCAGTGCCGGGAAATGCGCAGGCTGGTGGGCACGGGCAGGGTGCGGGGCCCGTCCCTGAGGGCGAGCGGTGAGAGCGGTGACCCCCCGGGGTGGCCCGATGCGCAGGTGGGTCTCACCAGTGGGTCACCTCCAGCTGCAGGGGCAGAGCACTGCAAAAGGGGCCCTGCCCCACGGCAGGCAGCGATGCAGGGGTTTCTAATAAGCTTTTTTTGAAGCAGGGAGCGGGAAATGGGCGCAGGAAAAAATAATGCAGGTGCCGGGAATTCTGCCTGAGCTGGGGGAAAATCGCAAGTGGATAAAGTGTTGCAAGCAAAATTGGTGGGGAGTGGGAGCGCCGGACAGACGGGCAGCCAGAGCAGGAGGGCATGCAGAGGTCGGAAGGCGTTTCAATACTGCCCTGCACCAGGGGTCTCCAAAGTTTAAGGGGGACAGCGCAAACTTTGAGAAGCAGAACTGTCCTCTCTCTGATTTTTCATCTTTTATTTTCCTCTGACAGTCACCCCAGGGCTGGAGGTGCTTTGTCCAGCAGTTCTCACCAAAGGGGTCGGGGAAAGGATGGGGTTTGGAGAGAGGACGGGAGGAGAAGGGAAGGGTCCGGTCCCGAGGTGCGGGACATCCTCGGCTCCCCAAAACGGGGCTCAGCCCCTCCCGGAGCAGGGCACGGCGAGGGCAAGCGCCGGGAGCGGCCGGACGCAGGCCCGGGAGGGGCAGAGCAGGGGCCGCTTATGGCACGCACCGGGTTTGATCTGTTCGTAGGGAAATCGCAGCTCTGCTGGTTCCCACCCGCAACGGCCGTGCCGGGGTGGGCTGGCACCCTGTGGCACCCCGGCCCGGCTGGGAGCGGGGCAGGCAGCGTGGAGGGGGCCGAGCAGGTCGTTTGAGAGGGGGCATCTACCAAGCGAGGGGAACCGGCGGGGAGGTGCGGGCTCCGGCGGCGTTTGTGCGGGGTCAGCCGGCGTCTGCGGAGCTCGCTGCCCGCCCGGGTTCGCAGGCACGGAGCGCGCCCGTATCCGCGCAGAGATGCGCGGGCACAGCACGGTCGCCCCGTCGCGTCGCCCCGGGGCAGAGCGAGCAGGGGCCGCCCGCAGAGCCCTCCACGGCCCCCGGAGCGGGCGAGCGCCCGGCCCGCCCCCGCCCCGCACGGCCCCGCGGCGCGGAGCCCCGACGTCCCGGCCCGTTCGGCGCGGGGTCTGGCTGCTTCCCGTCCCCCCGGGCTGGGGAGGGCCGCCAAAGCTTCCCCCCAGCTCCCGCCCGCCCGCCGGCAGCGACAGGGGACGGGCGGGAGGCAGCCGCGGCCGCTGCCCCTCGACGGGCGCCGCGGGAGTCTCCGCAGCCACAGCCCGGGGCGGGGGGAGCGCGTCCCGCGTCCACCCCGGCCCCCAGGCGAGGGCACGGGCAGCCCCGAGGGAGCATTCGTTGTCGCAAAATCAACGAACGAAACGAACGACGACCGAAAAAAACAAAACCCCAACGCCAAACCACAGCGCGAACGAAGCATCAGCCCTAAAAGGGCACCCGGCGCTGCGCGGGTCCCCGGCCGGGCCCGCACCCCAGCGGGAGCGGGGCCGGGGAGCAGCGGCCCCGGGGCTCCGTCCCGCCGCCCCTCGGGGCCGGGGCCAAGCCCGGGCCGCTGCCTCGCCCCGCCTGGGGGCCTCCCGCCCACCGGGGAACCGGGCCGAGAGAGGGGTTTCCCCGCCTCCTGCCGTCGGGGCCGCGCCGTCGGGGCCGGCTCTGCGCCGCAGCCGTCGCGCTGCCCCGGGGGCGGTTTATTCCGGGGACACGGACACGAGCCGAGAGGTGCGATGCGTGGCCCCTTCCCCACCCCCCGGGCCGCACAGCGCACCGCGGGGGGGAGCGGGCAGGTACTTACGGGCGAGGGCCGCGGGGCCGGACCCGGGTCGGGGCCGCTCGGAGCCGCTCCGGCGCTGCCCCGGGGCGGCCGCGCTTAAGAGCCGTCCGTCGGGCGCAGGACAATGGCCGGGAGGAGGGGGCCGGGGCGGGCGGCGGGAGGCGGGGAGGGGACGGGGCCGCCCGCCGCCGCTCTCCCCCGCCGGGCGCGCTCGCTCCGCCCCCCCGCGTCTGGCGTAAACCCGGCGCCGGGCTAAAAGAAACGGCGAGCTACCGGCGCCCGGGGCTGGTGGCCGCCGCGCCTCGCCCGCGCACGGCTCGCCGGTGCCGGCGGCAGCCCCCGGCCCGGCCCGCCCCGTCATGTCGCTGAGCCCCAAGCACACGACGCCCTTCTCGGTCACCGACATCCTCAGCCCGATGGAGGAGAGCTACAAGAAGTTCGGCGGCATGGACGGGGCGGGCGGGCTGGGCGCGGCCCTCGGGCCCTACCGCCAGCCGCCGGTGCCCGCCGCCGCCGCCGTGCCGCAGCACGTCGTGGCCGGGCCCACCGGGGCGGCCGCCTACCACATGCCCCACGGTGTCTCCCAGTTCCCGCACGGCGCCGTCGGGGGCTACTGCAACGGCGGGCTGGGCAACGTGGGCGAGCTGCCCGCCTACCCCGAGGGGATGCGGAGCGGCGCGGCGGCGGGCGGCGGCTGGTACGCGGCCGGCGGCGACCCTCGCTACTCCAGCAGTAAGTGCGGGCGCGGCGCGGCGGGCGAGGGGTGGCGGGCGGGCGGGGAGGGCGCGGGGAGCCGGTGCCCCCGACGGGGTGGCCGCCGGCGCTGAGCCGCCTGTCCCGCTCAGTCTCCAGGTTCATGGGCCCGTCGGCGGGGATGAACGTGGCCGGGATGGGCGGCCTGAGCGGCATCGCCGAGGGCGCCAAGGCCATCGTGCCGCTCCACGCGGCCCCGCGGAGGAAGAGGAGGGTGCTCTTCTCCCAGGCGCAGGTCTACGAGCTGGAGCGGCGCTTCAAGCAGCAGAAGTACCTGTCGGCGCCGGAGCGGGAGCACCTGGCCAGCCTGATCCACCTCACCCCCACCCAGGTGAAGATCTGGTTCCAGAACCACCGCTACAAGATGAAGCGCCAGGCCAAGGACAAGGCGGCCGCCCAGCAGCTGCACCCCGACGGCGGCGGCGGCGGGGGCCTCTGCCAGCAGCACTCGCCTCGCCGCGTCGCCGTGCCCGTGCTGGTGAAGGACGGCAAGCCCTGCCCGCCGCCGGGCAGCGGCACCCCGGCCCCCGGCCCGCCCGCCCCTCCGCCCCCCACCGCCTCCGCTGGGGCCCTGCCCGCCGCCGCGCCCCCCGCCGCCCACCCGCACCCCGGCTCGCTGGGGCAGGCGGCCGACCTGGAGGAGCTCTCGCCGAGCCCGCCGGCGCTGCACGGCCAGGTGCCCCCCCTGGCCCCCATGGACTCGGCCGGCGTCGACTACAGCGGCGGCATGGTCAGCCCCAACCTGCTCTACGGCAGGACGTGGTAATCCCCGTGTGTCCCCCGCCCCGCCCCGACGTCGCCCCCGCCCTCCGGGACCGGACCCTCCCGGCCCCGACGGCCGCCGCGGCCCGGCCAGGCGCCTGCGGGGAGCCCCGACGGCCGCCCGTGGGCCCCCGCCTCGGCCGCGCCCCTCCCCGTCCCGGCCCCGCTTAGGGGGTTTGTTTTGTTGGTTTTTTTTTAGACTCTCCGGGGTTTTGGAACCTTGGACCCGAAGGCAGAGCCGCGGCGGGGCCGAGTGCGCGCACACGCGTGGGCGCAGGGCTGCGGGGCCTGGGTCCGCGCCGCTGCTTGCGTGCGTGTGCGCGCCTGTCCGCGGCTCCCCGTCCCGTCCGCCTCCGTGCCGGCCCGGCGTGCGCGGCCCCGGGGGCGCGCCCGGGAGAGTGGCCCCGGCCAGGAGGGACCCGGGGCGGGGTGAGGGGCTCCGCTCCGCTCCGCTGCCCCGGGCACCGGCAGCCAAAACCCGAACGCAGCCGGGAGCTCGCTCCGGCGCTCCGCTACCTTACAGACCCATTGAACGCGAACAATAAATCCTCTGAAGTGCGGCTTATCTCGGCAGAATTAATTTTAGGAGGGTGCCCCTGAAGTGCAATTCGGTTATTGCTTGGTTGGAGGCAAATTGAGCGGTAACTGCGGGTCGCGGCGAGCGGGGCGAGCGGCGGGCAGCCGCTGCCCGTGTGGAGGACGGAGCAAGGGAATCGAACAAATCCACGCCTGGCAGCGGCTCAGGGTGCTTTGGCAGAAGAGCTCCCGAACGCCGGTGCTGAGGTTGAAGGGGGGAGAAAGCGTTTTTACCGTTATCGTTAATTATTGCTTAGTAAAATGAATGTACGCGCGTGGGCTCGGCGCGCGCCCCGCGCAACCGCCGCCGAGACGGCTCCGCAAACCCCGGCGCTTCGCCGAGCTTCCGACGAGCTGCAGCGATCGCCGAGACCCACCCCCACCCCCGCCCCGGGAATCACCCGGGACCGGGCACCGCTTCCCCGCCGGGAGAGGGGGGATCGGGCCCCGGGGCCGCCGGGCTGGCGGAGGGAGCGCGGTTTGTCCCCTCGCCTCTGCCCCGAGGAAACCCAGCCCGCCGGGAGACGCTTCTCGGAAGTTTCCGGCAATTTTTCTTTCTTTTATTTTTATTTTTTAAATTTTTTTTTTTAAACAATAAAAGGAAAAGTTGTTCTCAAGAGTTGGCTGCTTCATTCTCGCTGTACGCACGGATGCGGTCGGACCGCCGCCCCATATCCCCCCCAAAAACCCGTTTTTTCTGCCTCTCCCCCCGCCGCTGAGCAGATTTCGTTCCGCGTCCTCCGCCTCTGCCCCGGCTCCGGCATCCTCGGGGGGGTTCGGCTGAACCCCAACCCCTCCGGGGGTTCCCCAGCCTCAGGGACCGCCGGGGCTCCGCGCCGCTCCCGGTTGCGCCGTGAAGGAGCGATTCTACGACGGGAAAAAAACAAAACCAAACCAAAACGATTTCGGCCGCTTGCAGCCCAAAGGCGACCTCGGGGGCCGGGAGGGGCGGGGGGGGATCCCCGCCGTTCCCCACCCGGCGGTCGCCGCGCGGGGATCGCTCCCTCGGGGGCCGGGGCGATGCGCAGGGACCCCCGCGGCTCCCTCCCCTTCCACGGCCGGGCTCGCATGAAGCGCTTCTCCGGGCCGGCTCCCGCCGAGGACGGCTTGCAGGGGGCGGCTGGGAGCGGCCGGAACGGCCCTTTGGAACGGGACGGGTCTGAGATGGGTGGGGTGACTGGGTACCCCCCCTCCAACCCTGCTAAAGGGAAGGCACCGGGCTCAGCTGCGGCTTGGACACGCGTACATACACCGGCAGAGCAGCTCTGGGACCGCCACGGGGGTCCCGGCCCCGCACAGCCCGGCGGCTCCGGGTGGCGGGGACGCGCCGGGAGCCGAAGCCGGGCCGGGGGACGCGCTGGGAGAAGAAGCAAACGGCCAGCGGCGGGGCCCCGCACCCCGTCCCTGCGTGACGGCGCAGAGGCACCGAAGCCCCCCCAGCACGGCTCTGAGGGTGCAGGTGGGCGCCCCACCTGCCCGGGCCGAGGGCAGGCTCCGATGGGGAACGCTGGCCAGCTTCGAGCCGCGGCCGTCAGCCCAGCGGGTGAAGAGCTGGGCGAGAGGGAACCCGCAGGGACAAGCCCTTCCCAAAGCAGCCCCCCCGGAGATGTTAATTCAGTCCTGTTTTGCTTCCCCAAAGGCGGGGAGCGAGGGACAACAGCCCCCTGGCACCTCGGGTCCATCACCGGGAGCAGGGGGCACCTCTGGCAGGGCGAGGATGAGCCACATTGCTCCTTCCTCCAGCCCTGGACCCAACCACCGCCTTGGCATGAAAATTGACGTTCGCTGCTGGTTTTGCTCGGCTCGAAAAGCAAAAATTACTTTTTCGAGACCCAAATATTTTCCTGGCAGAGGGAGAAGGCCACTGGTGAGGGCCGACGGCGTCTCCCAGCTCCAGGCAGGATGGCAACCCTTTGCATTACAACGAAGGATTCCGCTCCACCCTCAATCACTTGAAAATAATGAATACAGTTTCATCATTTCTTTCTCCCAAGGTTACAGTGGTCTGGTGTTTTCCCTCATCGCTGGTGATTAACATCTGGGCCCAGGAAGGAAGGGGCTGAGAAAGCACTCAGGGGAGCGCCGTGCCTTGCAACCTTGCGTAGGGGCGACAACAGCACGGCTTTGAAGTTTACCGATGCGTACGCGACACGGGCTGGCACGGCACAGGGGAAAGATGTTACATCAGCACTAACACTGCTCATTTAACTGGATGCGCTCATCGTTTTTTTGATTAAATAAAGATTTAAAACACTATCGTAAAAGCTATGTGGAATTATTTTCCAAGAAATTAATACAAGCGTGTGCACAGAGGCATAAATAAAAGATACAAACACCTTCTGGAGGGGGTTAGAAATAAACCACTCGATACTGCTCAGAATTTCAAAAGCCACTTTATAAAGCAAATAAAAATATTTACTGATTTGGTACACTCACACGGAAAAATCCCTAGAAAGAGTGCTAAAAACGAATGGAAACTCTGTACTTTGCAGCTATTTTAAATTATATATCAAAACAGACAAATACATCTTCCGTGCTTGTTTATGTTACAATAACAAAGTCAAAAACAGGCGCACGTTGTAAAAGTTGAAATGTTTTACTTCAAAGTCCAAAAAAAAAAAAAAAACAAACCACCTCCTCTCTTTGTGAGAAATTCAAGGAAGCATCTGACAAGGAATACCGACAGGCGTGTCTTTAAACATCGTGCTCCGCAGGCTGCCCGCTGTGTCTTCCCCAAGAGTTAATAAAATCCAATTTCTGTGCATTCTTTAAAACTCACTCCATGTCTGTTTTCAGGCTCTTATGTGTGAAGTAAAGGATGTTTGGAGTTCAGATGGACAGGCACAGCTAAGCACAGCTTGTATACGGAATAAAGACAAAACAGCACTCCTGCCTCATCGAATGTCTCACAGGCAAATTAGCAAGCCTACTTTAATCGTATTTTGCAATAGGCTATTTCCAAGCGACATAGCCCCCACTCCCCAGTAATCAGTTTGGTAAGAAATGTGCACATTTAAAACAAGTATCATAGTTTAAAAACTACAGGGATGTCTCTTAACGATTCCATTTTTTTCCCTCCAAATAATAAAAGAAGAAAACCAAAAAACCCAGACATTTTCTATTCGTAAAAAAAGTCAAGAGCTAATTCCAGCTGTATCTTCCTGAGGGAGGTGGCAGCGGGTAGGGCCTCCCGGGGCCATATGCCTACAAACAAACAAAAGCAAGCATTTATTTTTTGGATTAACATCACAGTAAACAAATTAGCCGAGCTTCAGGCGCCATACAAAAATGAAACAACACATTCTTTGCACAGAAAGGTACCACAGGCAGAGCTGAACGTCTCTTAACAGCATTTACAGATGCTCTCCTGCAACCACCAGCTTCAACTTCCACCAGTGGAGAGCGGTTCTGCACAGCACTGGCCTCCGCTTCCAGCTACACCGCAGGAGGAGCAACGCTTCCAAACCAGAAACAAATTCGCCAAAAGACAGCACGGAGGGCAGGTTACTCCCAAGCTGTAACACCTCTGCATACTCCTTGCTTTCAGCAATGCTGGAAGCAAAAAGGTACCAAATGTTAAAGCCCCATAAGTACACACACACACACACGCCCCCTCCCCCCCCACTCCCCCACCTGAAGGGCAGATCTGAAATGCAGATTTTTAACTCCTACAGAAACGTGGGCTTCGCAGCATGGACGCTTCTGCTTCACA
Organism: Opisthocomus hoazin; assembly: GCF_030867145.1. Taxonomy (NCBI): domain Eukaryota; kingdom Metazoa; phylum Chordata; class Aves; order Opisthocomiformes; family Opisthocomidae; genus Opisthocomus; species Opisthocomus hoazin. Next base: position 53,573,321 of record NC_134415.1, read on the forward strand.
CAAAGTAATGTTCTCAATGTAATTCTTGGGGACTAACCGAAGTATCACTTTGAGATGCGTGATGCCTCTATGCTGTTAGCAGGATTCATCAGGGTTTTGTGTTTTGTTTTTTTTTTTTTTTTTGAGGAAAAAAAATAATTTCCCTCAACTACCAGTTTTCTGTTTTAGTTGTAAGCAAGCTTATGCGAAAGCCAGGCAGACATTTTTACAGATAGGTATTTTAAGGGGAACAAAAAAAAAAAAAAAAAAAAAGTATTTGTTACAGAAGCAGCATTTTTCAGCACTCATTTGTTTTAAGCAATAGGTGAAAGATGCCTAAATCGTACCTTGGAAATCACTGGAAATTAGATGTATTTTTGCATTTAAATTCAGATGAGGCACTCTGTACATCAACTATCCAGTGAAAAGTTTGTTGGAAAATTTCAGAGTCCTCTTGGAACATTCAAAACTTTTAAAACCTGATATATTGCAGAGACCAGCAAGTTAATTAGATGTGACGCCCTAACAAAGCTGTAGGACTTGCTTTGTTTGTTACTTGGAGGGTTTTCTGGTCGGTAGGGAAAGAGAGGCTTCCTTTCACTTCTTTAAAAGAGAAATCCATCTTTGCCCCGTGCTGCGGGGGCTCAGAGATAACAGCTGAAACCGAAGAGGCAGCGAGCAAAGCTGTGCCAGGGGAGGTTCGCTTCAGCCTGCTTCTGCCAGGCAATCCCAAACACCTTTCGGAACAGAAAGCGATTTGTTGCACCCTGTTTTTAAAGGACTCAAAAAGAGACACGCAGAATACACTGTTTCCACTATCAGGAAGGTTTTGTGTTTGCTTTTGGGTTTGTTTGTAATCAATTAAAAAAGGAAACAAGTTGACTATATCCCTTGAAAAATCCTTCCCGCTACATCAACAGCAGCAACCCCTGTACAGAACTACATTTCAGAGGTCTCGCAACCGTTGCACAAGAAATTTATCTGGACATTCAGTTGTGTAGTACTACAGAATAAAATAAAAATGTCAAACACCTACACAACATGATCAAGTGTATTCTTTAATTTTCTGGAACAGCTGGAAGACACCAATAAATACCCACTACCACAGAGCAACCCATATCCATGGCAGTTGCATTAATTTTGTAAGCACTTTGTAGCAGCGCGTTTATTAACCTCTTCAGACCATGTTCTGTATGCTGCAAAAAAAGAATTCAGAGGTGAAAGGGACCAAAGATAATTATTTATGCTGCTATGTGTCACCACTTCCACTTGAATCCCTTTTCAAGGCTTTAAAGCTTTGAAATTTACAGGCAGCAATGCTAGATTCAATTATTGGTTTTGCACCCTAAACCCTTTAAGGTAGCTTCTAATTTTACTCCAGTGCTGTCAGCCCTGAGGAAATAACGACATCTGAAAGTTCATTTAAAAATAACAAAAAAAGAAAAAAGATAATGAACATTTAAAAGGAAATAAAAAACATTTGGAAAGCAACATGACTGCCAAGAAAGTTTTTAAATGCAAATTTACTTGAGCTGAAAGATTTGTCCTTAATAACCAGCACGCATGTAAACACAAAACTGTCATCACCACTCAGTATTAACTTCATTTCATGATCCAGCAGACACGTCCCGTACTAGTGACAGGTGAATTATGTTTTGGGGAAGACCGCAGTATTACCAAACAGCAGTATGCCCCCGATTTAATCATTCCGGTGGCAAACAGCTGGAGAGCTGCAAGGGCAGAGGTTTTCTGTCACTGCCAGGCTGTAGATGCCCACGATGCCCTGAGACCCCACCATTATGAGACAGCTTTCCAAGTGTGAACTAACAGGGGATGCCCTCTGTCAGTCCACACTGCAACCACTTCCGGAGGGCAATACCTGTTCACCTTTATGATTCCAGCTGTAGCTGTTACACAGGAAGACCTCAGGTCAGGAATGAACTAGTTTAAGTGTGGATTCCTTTTGGAAATATACCCACCTACACTACCGAGGATAAATGGTAGAGCAGAGTACAGCGTGGCAGACAGACTTTTTTCAAGTACCTATTTCCCAGCCCTAATTAAATACCACCCAGACTCCACCAGCATCAAAATCCTCCACTGATTTTTTAACATTATCACAGTAGCCCGCTGTTATGCATTAGTGCAATTACGCACTGATTCCTTTGGCTCCAGTGTTCTGGGTAAACCTGTGTAACACAAACCAAAAGATTTTTGAAAACTGATCCCATCGATACACCTCACCCAAATTTGAAATATACACAAAAAAACCTCTCGGGGACTAATTGGGCAGCACAGCCAGGATACAAGCCCCACTGTTTCCCCATTAAGCCTAATGTGATCATAACCCACACTGTCTAGTTTTGCTTATAGCCAAAACCAGTCCTGGAAGGATTTGTACTGGTAATGCCTCCCCGTTATACTCAGAGCAAGTGTGCTTGGTGGGATACTTGCCTCTCTTTTTCCCCCCTTTTCTCGCTGCAACACCAATATGACAACGGGACAAGCTAAATACAGTTCTTACTCCAGTCTTCAAAGCCTCCTCTGCACTAAAAATGCTTCAGGGTAGGAGTCGGGGCCGGGGGGGAGGAGAAGGGAGTCCCACTGCTGCTAACAAGGGTTCAGCTGAACAAGAGTTTAAGAGTTGGGAGCGCTGGGGCAGATTGCTTGCTGGCTATAGATCTTTTCAGCAGCATCATGTAATCCTGCGGTCGGCAGACAATGCTGAGAACAGTATTAGCAGCTCACAGGCTGTTTCTGCTGGGCTTTGGTCCTGACAAGCTGAACCAGACAGAGAAGCACATGGCACTCTGCAAAAAGCTTCCCCAGCAAAGGCCAAAGGCTCTTCTCTTACAAACTTGGTTGGACAGTACACGTTTTTATTGTATTAGCTGCCTCGAAACCCCCACACCATAACAATGTCATGGTGCAAACGTGCTTGTGATATACAGCGCTACCTGAGTCTCCCAACCAGAGCAGAAAAGAAAAACATAAAGCAGACAAAGAATCAGAGAAGTGGTAAAAATGCTTTAAGATGACTTTCACATGCGCTGCATGACACTACAATTTAAATGGATTGTACTTGCAGTCTCTGCTGTATAAGCAAAGGAGACTGGGATATTGTCCAATACACACACTGCAGGACAGAATTTATACCTATGTGAAAATGAGTCTATGCTGCCAACAGCATGGAGAAACAGTCCCAGAAATCAGACACCACATCTGACTATGTTGGTGCGGACCTTATCACACAAATGCTTGTGCTCTGGGGAGATGGGCAGACTGGGAAAAAAAACCAAGAGCATACACTAAAAAGTGGCGTGTCTTGAGTATATTTCCGAGAGGTAGCTGAACCAGGTCCCAACAGAAGGCAAATTTCAAACAGTTTGTGCCTTAGTTTCCATATAAAGGACTGGGAAATAGTGCTGCTACCAAGCAGCTGAGCACTCTTCCTCATCTTTCCCCCATTACTGTTCAGTAAGCTTCCCACAGCCGAGTAATAGTTCTGACTTACCAAACAGCAACAGGACTAAAAGTTTAATATAGATGCCCGAAATGTACTTTAAACTAGTACTTAGCTTTATGCAAATTATGCTTTTACTAGGAACACACAAGCAAAAAAATCGCATAAGCAAAATCACCTGCTGCTTTCAAGAAGCTTTTTCATTCTGTGGCATTTTCATAAACTGATGACAAAGTCAACTGTAATTTCAGATGAGGTTCTCCTATCACGTTCACTTGTTTTTGTTTAACCACATAAAGCTATTTTTATACGTACTTTCACAGACATGTTTATTTCTCCGGTTACTAGAATTTAACATTTGCATTTAAGTAGCTTTTCAGATTAGAGAAAGACAATAAACATTCGAGGGGAAAAATTAATGAAGTTGTAAGAATTTACACTTAAAACATACTGACGTGAAACCCTTCTATTGCCAAAATGTGTAGTTGATAGATTTCCTTACAGAAGATGACGACTCTAGTTGAAATATTTGCCTTCAGATTATGTTTTCTCAGGCTGCAAGAAGCGTGCGACTTGGCAGCGTGTTTGATCTACTTTCAACAAAAAGCAGTGGTGGCACAGTCATGGCACAGGCCTTTTGCCAGGGGTATGCATGGAGGGGCTGGACAAGGCTGGGAAGCTTACCTGTCAGCTTTCACTGGCGACACAACTACTGGGCTAAAACCAGCTTAGGAACACCTACCTACTCTGCATTCACTCTCCACAGCCACACATGAAGGGAGCCTTACTCAGGAGAACAAAAACCAGGCAAAATGGGGCAGCGCTTTCATACCTGTCTTCCCCTGTCCATCCGATCTTCTGGTCTCTGTGGGTAACCCATTGGTCCGCCCAGCCCCTGGTACTGACTTGGCTGGTACTGATTTTGGGATTGCAGCATGCGGTTCCAGGCAAGCAGAGGAGCAGCCCCAGCAGCTCTGTGTAAAGAAGAAACACACTGCAGCATGAACTTGGCTCCTAGAAAGTTTCACAGCACTAAATCCAAATTTCTATAGTCTCGTATGATAAATGATTCGTTTTGCCTCAGAACTAAACAATGTCACATCCAGCTATGCCTGCAGTAGTACTGCAGATGGCCAAGTCATTAGAGACAAATGGGGGGGTGGAATCCTCCACGAGTCTCCTACCAAAAGGCCATATTTGCTTATTGCTTCACCACAACTCGAAAGCTACAGAACCAGGTACTACCACAAGCAGGAAATTCAATTTCACAAACCAGAGATTTTTCAGATTCCTTGGAAAGATTCTGTCCATGCTTTATTTTAGGGGCAAATTTGCCAATTCATCCACAGTGATCCTGAACATAGATTAAAACCCAGATATCACCAAGTTAGCTAAACGTAACACAACATCCAAAGAGTAAACATGTGCGACACAGGAGAATGAGGCTTTCTTTTCTAAATGTCCAGACTCTTTCTGGGAGTCCATTCTTTCTAGTTAATTGCAGGTTGCAAATGAATTCTTACTGCGAGTATTCTGAATCTAGGGTAGGGGCCTTGGCTGCTTTTTCCCATCCATTATTCTGCTCAATATGTCAGAAGGTCTGATCGGGAAGAAACCTTTTCAAGTTCTATTGATGCCGTTTTCAATTGACCACGGTGACCTAGCAACATAAGCACTAATTGGCACAGACTGACTGACATTTGGTGTACAGTTTATATGGGAACGCAAATTCAACATCCATTATAACCTAGTTTGCCATCCCAGATTACTAACAGCAAGAAATGTTTTAATTGCCTTGAAGTACCTATTCTAACATTACAATTATAAAGCAACAGGTATAATACATCACATCATTGTCTGATTAAAAATATTTAGAAAAATGATATAGCCACGATATAGTCTTTAAAGCTGAGCATGGGTAAGGGTACAATTCCTTACTAAATTCATAGCAGTTACGTTTTGCAGTACAATATACTGTCGTAAAGGAAAAACACTGGATAGTCGAGGCAGTTAATCTTTTTGACCTCTGTTTAAGAGAGAGCCAGTTGAACAGTGTGCGGCCAGCCTGCTGAGAGATGGGAATAGCAGAGAGCACGAGCACTGCATTTCACATTCACCTGCTGCACCGCTGAACTGAAAGTTACTTTGTACGTCCTCAGAGAGCCTCTGCCTAGATTTGTTGGATTGAATCGGCGGGACTTCAGCCTTGGAGGAGCAATCCTACCCAGAGGCTGACAGATTCTTTCAAACACACAGTTCAGGGAGGAGGTACGACTGTCATGACCAAGGGAGGATTCACAGCCAGCTGTACAATGTTGGGCAAACTAAGCTCTAAGCAACTGAGGAATTGATGCTGGGAGAGGAAGGACTTTTAAACACGCCTTTCACCAGCTGGAACAGAGGCAAAGTTGGAATCAAGACAGGTAGACATAAGACTGAAATGAATGAAAGCAGGCATTTTGGATGTGAAGGCTTTCTGCCATTGTATGCCAATTGCTTTTTGTTTCACACTAAAGCCTGCAAGACAGCTGCTCCACCTGGTCGGATTAAGACCTATCTGAATTTTGCAAAGCCAGGAGAGACTCCAACAATCTTCAGAAATGAAATAACTTGATTCCTGTTTATAAAAGTATGAGTCTTACCTGATAAACACACAACTGGTAAATACAACATGCAAGACGTAGTAAAAATGAACATGCACAAAAGCTAAGTGGTAACACTGAACTGTGTGGTTTTATTTTTAGCTTCAGAGGTATGGCTAGAAATGCACAATGTTATCCGAATCATTCATTAGGAGAAGCAATACTGTATTTAAAGTTAATAGCACATAACACTTCCAGGGACTAAACACACAAAATCAGTATTCTAAGATTCCTTTTGATTAAGTGTTTTGAGTACTAACTTTTTTCCCCACCATTCCTAGAAAGCAGCAGACTCTCCAGAAAGAATACACTGCTTAGCCTTAAGGAAAAACCCAGGGAATTACCTATATAACCCCAGCTCTAGGACTTTCATCAAATAGTCACTGTCTACGAATTTGCTAATGTGCTTGTGATAAACACCCTCAGTGACTGATGACCACTAGCCAACACTTGCTACATACCTGGAACGTGGAAGCTTGACACAAATTTCATTTGACATTAATATACATTTGGCACAGAGTTTAAACCTTTTATTTTAATAAAGTGCTAGTTAGTGAAAAGTTGGGATATCTAACATATGAAACACAGTAACACTAGTATCACTTATGTTCGAGCATTTTTGCTCTGAAAGAGTGAAATTGGTGATTTTCAGCTAGAACCACTACATATTGTAGAGGATAAACCCAGGAGGAAAAAGAAAAAAAGGTGCTGCAATGCATTTTCTGATCTTAAAGCCCAAAAAGCAGCTTACACTTCTTTGCTGCTCTTAGTACATAGTTCTGTGAACTATCTTCAAACCCCCAAATTTTAGATTTTCACCTGGTAAACAGAAATCAGCAAATTGTAGTCCTCGCAGCACTTCATGTTTGTCTAGTGGATGTATTAATTGGTCATTCAAATTACCTGAGGGTGGAGACTTGTATACAGCAAAGCTGTGCCTCAGAGGTAACAAAAAAAGAATTCCGTCACTTGGAATATCACATGAGCTCACATTGACAGAGTTACTGAAATGCACTATCCAGACTCACGTCAACTGACAATTAAACTAAAGCATACACATACAGGACAGCTAAAATGCAGCTTCAGGAAACTTTACACAGTAAAACATTTCTGTGTTCCAACCTCAGTCTCTTTGGAAATCCCTTCTACGAGCAGGTTAAACAAACGGATTTGCTTAACCAGATTGCAAATTTCTATCAGCCAGGAAATCAGATAGTGAACACACACATATAACCTCCGAAACATATCAGATCACCAGCACTGAAGGCAAGAGCATGAAATCATCTTCTGCAATCTCCAGTAATGCAGCCCAGTCAGACCAGGGCATGAACAGGACATGCTGAAAGGCATCTTGTTCAACAGCAACTCACCGACTTTACTTGCTGCATACTGAATTGCATCACTAAATTTAAAAGTAAGAAATCTTATGCAGGAGACAAGATCATCTGGGTTATGAAGAACCAGCTTTACACTATTGTTTTCTTTGCACCCAGGCCTGTGAAGCGAGAGCTAGTTTAGGTCCCACTGCAATACTCTATCCCTGACATGGCACAAAAGCTCAAAGCTTTCCTGGCAGGACAGAGGTCCTTGCTTATCCCTTGATGTCACAAATCAGGGATATCATAGGTTCCTGCCAACCCACTTCATCTCAAAAGGCTGGAGCAGGGGCCGGCCTCTCCCTCAATTTCTTCCAGGGAGCAGAGGTGACAGAACAGAAATTCCTCACTGCTCTCCCTGGTGGCACCTTGTTGCTCCTGGAGCACCTGAAGCCACAGCAGCAAAGCAGGGACAGCCTTGGGGCTAGTAGTACGGGAAACAGTAGCCTTGCAGCTGGCCTGGCAGCTCCCATGGAATTAACTGGGAAACCGAAAATGTCTTGCAGGGGGTTCAGTTACAACAGGTTCAGCCATTTTTTCCTGTACCAAGTCTGCCTATGTTTCTGTTTAAACTTTTGCTTAAGTCTCCATGCTTACCTCTGTATGGCAACTAACTCAACATCAGCCCTAAGTATCTGTTTGATTTGTTTCCCAGATCAAATACCTTCCAAGAACATGGCAAAACTACTTATCCTCAGCACTGAAACTGGCAAGTTAGTGATTTTCATAAACCAAAGCACTATCAAGAAGGGAAAGCATTGTAAATATACTGTTGTCTCTCAAAACCTAGGAGAGAATTCTCCAAGCTTCTCTAAAGCTCATTTTCTAGGTGAAGAGGATATATCTTCAATTTAAAGTCAGTCCAGCAGACATCAGTTACCTCAAGTTTGGGAACTGTAATATTGAGGTCAATATCACAACCCTAGAAGCATGCTGGACAGGTTAGCAGATCATATCACAGACACCGTCTATCTCCAAAATGCTCTGAAGTACCTGTGCAGTGTGCAGTCACTTCTAAAAATATTAGCACAAACCCCGCACAGTAACTTCATCATAGGATTCTGATTAGAGAGGCAGGCGACCCTTACAATTCTCATAAAAAGGTGTACTTCAAGTGCAAAACAGAATTTCTGGCTGAAACTAGTTATTTATATGTGAATTGATAAACTCTTCCACTTTGCAAAAATAAACAGCCTGGTAAAATGACAGAAGTACAGCACTGTAAAAGTAATGACAAGCAACAGACCTTAATTCCACAAAATGGTACTATATAAATTAGATTTAATTAAGGTGTGGGAATAGCAACTCCCATGGACAAAGCAATATTAAAGTTTGTAATGCAAGATTCATTTATAATGCAATATTCCACACTGATGCGGTACAGGACAAGTGAGATGGACTTATTTCAATAGGGATCAAAATGGTTGCCATGGAAAGAGTGATTGTAGAGAGCTCAACAAATTATTCCAAAGCTCGTATTTTCAATGGTTAACATTTGCAAATAAAGCCATAAAAAAAAAAAGTTGTGCCTCAGGGCAGAAACTTCAAAGATGTTGCATACGCTCTCATTCTTCCATAGATATAAATAAATATCATTATTCATAGCTTTCACAGGTACGCTGGAGTTTATAAAGCCCATCTGACTTAAGGACATACAACCTATCAATGAAGCAACGCATGTAAAACATCCCTTATTATCAAACCATGTCACATTCCTTCTATTCGATGGCACTTATTGGACTGCAGATTCCATAATCCTTCCCTGAGTCCCTTCTGCATTTAATTCAGTTCAGTCTTAAGTAGTTAAAGAAACTGTTTTCAGTGGCAACTAATAACTACTGACCTACAGTGACACTGCCCTACAATAGGCTTGTCAGGCCTGAAAAACTTGCACCAAAGAAGCTGATTAGGACTTCAAGAGGTTTGTAGCAAGAATCAATGGCTAGTCTGTACTAATGCTGCGGTTGCGGCACAGAAATGATAAAAGTGGAACACCATTAGTTATGCCTCATTAAGCTCCACAGCCCTCCTAAAAAGAAATTTGTTTAGCCTGTCCAAAATCTAATGCAGTTTTAAGCTCTCTGTGTTCAATTTCATAGTATCTCAAAAGCTTCAATAAGATAAAGGCCAAAGAACCAAGAACGGTACCAAAGCACCAACAGTAAAGTTAATTTTGAAGGCTGAGTTTTAATGGAAAGTTTTTTTGCCTTCTTTTTTAATACAAAGTACTCAAGCCTTTTAAAGGATGAACACCACATAGTGCACTCACAAAATATAAATAAATCATGGACATTAATTAACTTAAAAAACCCACTGTACAGCACAATTTAAACAAATTCGAACAAAAAAGTTCAAAACAAAGAAGAAAAAAAAGTTTTGAAGCCTGGCAGAACCAAGTAAATCCTCCTGGGCACATTTTACAAAACTTCAATCCCTCCTGCCTTACCTTTGTGGTGTCTGTTGAAACAAGGGTGTAGGACCTCGCCAAGACTCCTGAGGTCTAAGATCTAGAGGGTAAAACAAAATGTCAAAATAAAAAAGAGCAAGTATACTTATAGAACCGTGCTCCACTTACTCTTACACATGCCTGAACTTGTAAGAAGTCAAACAGTAAAGCTCAAACCGGATTTACTACCAAATACGTTTCACCAAGTCGCTGGTTACTGTTGCTGATTTTGATAGAGCCCTTATATCCATCAGTGGCAAGCTCAGTATTAATAAATAAAAGGCAACTTTTTTTTTTAAATATGTCCAATAAACTTCACATTATAAGAAGAATGACTTGATTGCTAGAACTAGCATTGGTTAGTGCTTGGACACTTCACAGGTATCTTTCTCTTGAATTTTTAAAAATGCAAAACCACGTCTGCCACCGTAACAACTGAAAACTTCATTTAATGCTTACATTTCTTACAAGTACATTTATCACTACACTACATGAAAAAATATACATACACAGGCACACCACTGTCATCATCACAACACATGTTTGCGAGCAACAAATATTTAGTGCTCACAATACATGCAAGTTTCTGTCTGATTAGACTAAATTATTCTATAAAGCAAACTAAAAGAACAACCAAAGCATGTAATAAAGCAAACAGTTCAATTTTATTATTTTTTTTAATATATAAAGTTATATTTACGATATATTTAAAGGTAGTAAAATTTATTTAAAAATTAACCTAGACAATGATGATAATAATAATCTATTAATGACGTCTCAGATAATGTAATCAGATTGAGTTAAACCTTTTTGGGTAAAAACCTGGCCAGGGACCTAACACTGCAGTTACAAGAAACTGCAGTGAAAAAGACCACCCACTTCTCAATTGTTTCTTCTACGCAAACTAACTCTTTACAAAGACGTAGCAGTAACAACATTGCTTTAACAGGACACGCAATTAAACGGTTGTTGTTCTTCTAAATAAACTGGTCAGTAAACAAGATAAAAGAAACAGCTAATCAATAGCTCCCTGGTCAGCCCACAACACTCAAACTGTGCATCAATCAAAAGCTTCAGTTTCAGTGACACCTTTGATTATTTTCAATGGTGTTTAAGTGTGACCTAATTTCAACAGCTGGTTCCAGAAGTTGTCTAATGGATGTACTAGGATGGGACAGTAACGCCCTGTTAAACTGCCAGTATTCAAGTACACTAAAGCTTTGCAATAATTTGAAAGAAAAGCAGAAAAAAAAACAGAGGAAAAAAATCTGTGCCAGTCTCCTAACTCTGGCTGGATTGTCAGCAGGCTGTAATGGTCTGACTCGCACAGAAATCTTTCACAGCAGCACTCGAGTGTGCAGGGGAGGGTGTGAGCAGCCCCCACTGAAGATAACACCGTTTCATCAGGGGAAATAAATTCTGTTCCCCGGCAGCTCTGCTGTTCCCGCCTGGGCTTCCTCTGGGCAGAGCTAATCCAGCCTACCAGGCCCAGCAACAGCCTGAGCTGTACACAGTGTATTGTACTTATTTATTAAACATTACATACACCACACTCCCCCACACCAAACAATATAAACTTCTCTCTCTTTGTAGATATACATACACACACACAGAGACATATACTGTTATCAACCGACACTCATGATCAGGAATAATAAGTCATTTCATCTACACTATAACCAAACCAGTCTGAAGCATGACAAAGACTAAAGATGGATATGTGGAACTTTTATACTGATCAGCCTGTGAATTACAAGGACTTTTACATACATAACAGGCTGTACTAACACGATCCTTCAGTGATGCCATGTCCGCTTCTGAATACAAGATTCATGCAACACAAGAAAACACAGGCCCATAATGCTGTCTTCAGCTGCTTTGGGGGAACGAGCAACTAAGACACAACATTAAATTCAAGCTTAAAAGAAAAAAGCTACAAAGATGAAATTGCTACAAAAATTTTAAAAATATGTTAAAGCCCCAAAGTGTCACTATTTTCAATCAAAAAATATCCTAAGACGACTTTACTTCTAATAATCTCAAAGTTTCACAGACACCAGCACCACAGAAATGTATGCAATACAGAAGAACTGAGTTCTGCTCAAAACGTTTTCAGATGCACAAACCCCCTCTATCTGTAGTTATGAGCACCTGTAGCTCTTTACCTGCAGCCACTGGGATGAGGGCTAGAGTTTGGCCCTGTCACCACAACCAGACCTGCAGTTCTCCTAGGCCTGGCTCAGTTCTCCTTTTGCTTGCCAGGAGACACTAACTTCCAGAAAAAATGCTATATCCCAGGGAGAATAAATGGTGATGCTTCCCCCACCCTTCTCCTCTGTGCAGGCTGAACTAGGCAAGACCCCCAAGCGTCTGGACAATTACACAGATGAATACTGCCTCTCCCTCCCTGACCCTCCCTGGTGAGAACTTCACATTTTAATTGAAGTTTATTAACACGCTTTCTATTCCACTGTCAGGGTCAAATGGCGCTCTAGTGAGAAACCCAGTGAGATGATGCTGGTCTCACCCTGGTACAGTGTTTTCTATTCAGACAGGCCCCTGCTTAAGGGCTAGTTAAAAACGTGTCATATTTAATCACTCTCCATCTGAAAAAGAAAGGATCCAGCTCTCCTGCTGTACACATATCTTTTTGCAGCTCTAGGGAACAATTTAAGAACTAGTTTAATGAAATCATCATACAACCATTTAAAGCCACCTTATTACTATTCACTTGTATGGCTCTGAGAGAAGAATCTTTGAAGGGAAAAAGCTCGGAGCAGCAAATTGCACTTCAAAAAGGTACAAAATCGGAGAAGAAATGACAATTAATATTTTCCTTGGTCTTCAAAACTTAGGCATTTCCTAGAGCTATAAGGCCAAATAAACTGCCTTCTCTAGCAGCTCCTCAAGTAACAATTTATCTAATCAGTGTGGTAATCAAAGACAAGATTCTGTGTTTACTGATTGCACTAATCAAAATCACTTTTCAAATGCAGCTAATTGACAAGTTTACTGACTGAAATGAAAGTCATAAATCAGATATCCTGTGCTGCAGAAACCAAATATGCCATTCACAGACTACTGCCATACTGCACTTGATTCCCCAAGTTATCAGCACAGACAATTATTCATCAACGGAAAATTGGCACATCGAAGTCAAATCAGAGAACAACAGTAAGGAACACCCACAGCACGCTCTTGAGGCAGAGATGGCACTTCGGTTGACCGCATTGCCCTTCTAGAGTCTAATTTTACTTCATCATACATATAAAAACATAATACATAAAATGAAAAGTTGCTCTGCATCAATCCCACAAACTGTGGGAATTTTAACCACATCATCTCTAGTTTTTCAGGAACATGTGGGTTCCGGATTCTTCCCAATCCAATTATGCCACAGCATAAAGCTGTCCTCTCACAATTGGATAGCTGATGAACGTGACTTCGACACAAGAAATAACCTGTCCCATTAAGAAAACTCAGTATATGCCTTCCCATTCCTTCTAATTTGATTTTCTAGTTAAAGATATCTGTGCTTTGACAGAGACATCTATGCTTGAACTGAAGGGAGTGACTGAAAAAAGGCAAGCAGACAGCTGTGCTGTCAGATCTAGAAACACCTCTTGGTACTCTTAGAATGCTGTCTAGGTGAAATTGGCCCACTTGCTCAATTCTGACCACAAATTTTCACCAGAGCAAAGGTGCTGTCCGTGCAGATTGTTCCTGCTTGGCAAGATGACCGCCACCTACTGTAGTGAGGCTTAGAGCTGCTGGCACGCTCCCATCTTGACAGGTTTGCTTCACACTCAACCCACAGAATCCATAATCCAGGATGTGTTACGGTGTCTGGGTGTGGACCCAACTGCAAAAGCATCCTTCAGCGTGAATGTCAGAAAGACTAATTTCAGCAGAAATTTTGGACTATGACACTTGGAGGCATTCTTCTAACAAGGGTCTGAGCAAGAGTGTAACCCTTTTGCCAAGGTCTCTACGCAGTAGAAGAGGAGTTAAGACACCTGCAGCCACTTGGCATTGATTAAGTCAACCACCACTGTAGTTAACTATGAAGACTTCACATTGCAGTCAGTTTAAATCAGAAGTAGAGTTTAAGACTAATCTTCTAGGACAGCTTGCTGTCATTAGTAGAAGTGGAGGAGAAACACAATAAAATTACCTGACAAAGAATACATTTGCAGGATGTTGCACTGCAGTCTCCCATAAAAACAGAATGTGTCAGGAATCAGCTTCTCAACTCCTCGATGAAGAGCCTAAGAGAGCAATGGCAGGCACACAGCCCCTGCTTTGTGAAAAAGCCTTTGTACAACGACTGCCGATGGTGTGTGAAGCAGCATGCCGCAACAGCGGCTGGAGGGACCAGCAGGTTGACCTGGCACCTCTTTTTGCGGCACAATCGAGAAAGCACAAGATCAACCTCTGCCTAATGGAAAAAGCAGCATTAAGGAAAGTGGCACAACAGGGGGAAGAAGAAAGAAAAAGGCAGCCTTGCTTTCAGATTTGCCAGGCACACCTGGAGAACAGCAACTGCAGATGCCTGAGGCAATTTGAGGGTGAGGAAGGGGCAGGAGATGAGGGGAGGAAGGGAACAAATGAAAGAAAGCCACCAGACAGTTATTCTGAGGCCAACAGATGGACTGGGATTTCATATCGATCAGTGGATTCAAGCCTCCTCAATTTGAAAGAATGATGGCATTGGGGCATATTTACAACACAAGGTGCTCAGATGCCATGAGGATGAGAGCTTTCTAAGTACCTAATTGGCAAGATCAGCTCCATGTGCGTAAAGCAAGAGAAAAATGCTTTGAATAAGTATTTCCCACAAAGCGTCAAGACTTGAACAGCAGTATAGGAACTAATGGGCTTGTAAATACTTTCGCCCTCCCCCAAACCACGTAGACTTTCTCTTTTTGGAGACTAACACAAAAATGCGATGCCTGTCTGGTAGTTCTGCCTTCCCATTTTCCACACTCTTCTTTTTAGATCATATTTCTTGTTTGTTTAGAAAAACACTTGTTTTCCTTTAACCCAAGTTAACAGCTCCAGGCTCTCATACTCAACCCCTCTCTCCACTTAAAACAATCTGATTCCTCGCACAAGATAGCTTTGCACCCACTACTCAACTACACTTCATCTACTCTGGGACTGGACAATAAATTTAATTCAGAGTGGCCATTGATATTCTTTATTTGCCATTTCATATGCAGCAAAGATGCAAGTCAAGTATAAAAAGGCTGACAGCTTCACTATGCAGTAATTTGGTATTCTATATGTCACAAAATGTTGAAGTTCAAACTTTATCTGTCAGTTGTTTAAACTTCAAACACTTGCACAATTCAATATTGCAAGAAATCAGCTGAACAGTAAGAATATCTTACTTTAAAGCACTTTTTTTTGGCAGTTTAGCCAAGTTTCCTTCTGCCTCAATCCCAGCATTACAGAAATGCAGCTCCTGATCTCAGGCAAAGAGACAGAACTCGTAACTAGCATCTTTTCTGGGAGCTCTTCACATGAGCAGTTCCCTCCCAGCATGAAGAACTCCACTTTAGTTCACACAGAATTTACCACTTCCAGTGACCCACTTGCTCACCAAACCAACAGCAGTGGCATCCCTGACCATCTCCTAGCCAGAAGTTGCAACGCTTCCCGCGGGCAGGAGAAGCCAATACAGGACTGTGAATTAGAAATTTTGGTTCAGTCTGGCATCTCAATACCAACCACAGCTCTTCCGTCAGTCCTACAATCTCTCCTGATCTGCCATCATGCCTTGTGCATTAACTATTTTCTGTGGCCAGCACCTTCTGCTTGTTGTTCTCTTAAGACACAAAGCATCGAGCTTCTACTAAGTCTGCTGATGCCAGTGATGTTGAGATTTTCAGCCACATACCAAGAATGTTCCGCATAACAGACACTAGGAACCCTTAGTAGACTAAGTGCTATTTTTCCTATTGTATTTGAATACCGGGCACAGTATTCAAAATGGGATTCCACTGACGGGCACATAATTACATTTTAGTACATTTCACTACAGCAATTCCAAAAAAGAAGAGCAATAGAGAAGAGCAACACAAGGTTAACGAAGATGGATGCCTGAATCCAATTTTTATTCGTAACAGTGCAACAGACCAAAATGAAACCATAATATTTTTCAAGCTCTGAAATGTAGGAAGCAGAACCCACTTACTTGACAACAATTTAGGAATCTGCTGCTGCCCACTCAGAAGCGGCCTGGCATATGGGCTCCCATAAGTTCCAAGAGGTACTGCATTGGCATACATTCCTGGCATCCCTCTTTCCCTTGGCATCGTATGGCTATTATGTGTAAGAAATGGAAAGCAAAAAGAATAGGATGTTTTTATGAACGCCATTTTACAGCACAGCTGCTACCCAGCCCATCAAACACCCCAGATCTCTCCAGTGCGTCAGCGGAGATGTGCACAAGCAAGACACAGTGACTCACAGATCAGGGTCCCAGGCACACCACAAACAAAGCACATGCTTTGTAAGCTGGTCGTGGCAAAAATTCTGAGGTTTCTATAGCAAGCCACCACAAGCAGAAAAACCTGCAAACTGTTTAAGAATTCAGTAAAACTGAACTGCTGTCACACTCCCTATTAAGTGAGAGCTGATAGAGATGCAGGATCTGCAAATATTGGTGTTAATGTTTGCCAGGCCTTTGCTGTTTTTCCTGTACAGAACTACATTGTCATTAAGACTTTCACATTTGTGGTGTCTGCCACCCTTCACAGCAATTTAATGAGACACCATATGAGATCCATAACACAGCTATACTTTTTTAATAACTATGACATAGAAGAACACAAGGCAGTTCACAAGTACAGCACCAGAACATTATGCTTCCCAACATACAAATAGAGGGAAGGGTGTTGCTTTTTCTTCTTCCAGCTCCTCCAAAGCCATAAGATGAAGAAGAAAGTATTTTCTCTTCCAAGAGAGACACTCGTGTTCAGTTGCTCACAGAATTTACTTTTACTTGCTAGTAACACAATCTCCTTTAAAACATTCTCTTTACTGACTCTGATAAATGCATGGCTCCTTGTCCTCCGCAGTAAGGAAAAACATTTCATTTTATCCATAATACACAACCCCAGCTCATTCTCTCTTCCTGCACTCAGAAGCATTCTCAAACTACATTGCAGTACCTGAGAAAGCTACCTGGACTTTTGGAGAACTAATAAAAACCAACTGTGGCAATGTCTTCAAAAGTGATGATCAAACGGATTGTAGAGTGTAACATGATTCATACAAAGGTTTTTAAAACTTCTTCATTTTTAAAAGCATAAAAGACATTCCTATCTTCATAATAGTCTTAATTATTACTTGTGTACAATATTCTCACTGTACCTTCTGTACTTCAAGCAAGTAACCACCAAACAAGTTGAAAAAAAAGTCGGAAAGCTAGTTAGAAATATTTAGAAGACTCTTCCCCCCCAAATCAAGAAGAATGCAAGGCATTACTGCAAAATCACAGTAGTACACAATTTTCACTAGTACTGAATTTAAATATCGCAAGCCAAAGTTTCCGACACGGAACACCAGCATGTAATCTCTGACAGTCCATCCCCACCCCCTTTGGGTTTTTTTTGGTGTTGTGTGTGTTTGTTTCTTTTTTTAATTAAAAAAAAGCAATAAATGAACATAGTCATCTCAGCAAGGCAGTCACTAACAATACTGCCAGTCTTACCCTAGAGTTCTAAATGCTGACTGGTCCAAATGGACTGGTTTTCTGTCTCGGTTAAAACCAAGCTGCGGTCTCCACGGCCTGCCATCGTTGGTTTTTTCCCAGTCTCCTGGCTTCAGAACTGGAGCAGGTTTCCTTAATATGAAAAATAGTTCCATAAATCTTATCAGAGCAAGTACTCAGATTAACGAAAGAAAATGTAATTCTTTGAAAACTGACAACTGATACTTACTTTGCACCAGGTAACACTATAGCCTTGAAAACAAAGTCTTCATCAAATTGCGGATCTTTGAAAGAGATACTAGGAGAAAGTATTTGAGGATTAGGCTTACTTGATAATTAAGACAAGCAAGATTAAAAAGTAATTGCTGCTTTATTAACAGTGATGTACACAACAGAAAAGATAAAATTCAAGAACCCACAACTTAAACCGCAAAGTGCATTTCTTGCCTATGGATATACTGACTATATTGGACTTGGATGTCTCAACTGTTATCTACAGCATGACCTTCTTCCTCCTCTGTATCAATAGCCAGTCCAAAAAAAAGTCTAATGTCTAGAAAACAGTTAGTCCTATGTATGGTAATGAAAATATCTTCTGCAGACCCTTGAGTACAAGTCCTCTAGTCAAAGCACTGATTCTACTTGACTAAGTTCAAAGGCTGCCACAGTACAGACAGGAAGGATTCCAGCTTGCTCTGCAGGCTAGTCAGAAGTGTACAAAACTTAGAAGTGGGATTTCCTGGGCCAGGGAGTTTTTATCCTGAAAGGTGACTTTGCAGTTGCATGCAGTTCCCGTGGAGGGATATACACCTATTTTCAGTGACGTCTCGCAGACCCTGCATTTTGAGCTGTCTGCTATTAGACAAACTACATAGCAATAGAGCAAAAAGTGGCTGAAAGCTTAATTTCTGCTGGTACAATGCATTATACCGCCGTTTGGGCTTGGCCTAGGAAAATTCATTCCCACTCCTAGCAATTCCAGTCTCCTGGTGTAAGCACCCAGGTTTCAGGTAGGTCCCATCAGGGACATGTTTGAACTACACAGCACCAGCCTGCTTCCTGTTCTCTCACTACCTACCATTTGATACAGAAGAATGCTTGGGACGCCAAGCAAGATAAAAGCAAATAACCAACCAGAATAATCTCACTCTTCCAGCTGAAATACGTCTGTTCTTCCAGCACAGAGAACAAATGAGACTTGAAGGAAGGAGAATAATGGTCCCTTGGAAAACTCAGCCAAAGTTACAAGAACTGAAGAGCAGAATCATGACTGCTCATACCATCACAAAAGACAGGAAGAAAAATCCTTGCAACAGAAATGGACAGAGGCGTAAAACAATTCAAACCTCCGGACAGTGGCAGACAGAAAGCCAAAAACTACCTTTAACTCGTCACTCAAAGTAACTAAATCCCCATTTCAGAACATCCTTTCTACAATATCCTGACAAGCCACAACTTAGCATTTCTTACTGCCTGTAGATAGTTGTTCTAATCGAACCAAGTTATACCTCCTTGGAAGAAAAAAATTGTGCAGACAGATCACAAGAGATTTTCAGTGTCTCAAATATTTTATGTGGCTCAAGAAGTGAAAAGTTATAGGCTCAAACATTACATACCTATTATACAGTGTCAAATTAAGTGAAAATGACATATAACACACTAGATCTACACAAATTTGCTGTCAAGCGCAAGAGTAATTAAAATCTTCTGTGACCACAAGATTTACTCTCAGAAACCCTGCATTGTTTTTTACTCATTATGAAGTTTCTTATTGTTCTCCCAAGTATCATGTTCAGGCAAAGTTAGTATTACTCCTTTACTTCTTAAAGACATGAAGCTTGTATTCTCAGTCATCCTCTGGGAATTGCTAGGAATAAAAATGGATAAAAAACCCAACAGACAAAAATCAAGAGCTGGAGGGCTTTCAATCAATACCTAATTCTGTCTCAGAGGCTTGCTCTCATGAATGTTTGGTTTCCTTTAATTTCGAAGGCTTGATACAAACTATCAAGTTCTGTAGGTGTTGCTCTGTGCTTGCCAAAGACCCAGAAGTCCCAGCGGAGAAGCAACAGCAGGAAAGATGAAGTATTTCTGAAGGGATGAAACACACTGGGTTTGATGCACTGAGAAACTACCACTTCGGACATCTCTGCAGGGCATGCCACTACTCGCTCTGCTTAACCACCCGAACCCAAGCCCGCTGTGTTACAACATAATATCTTGGATTCAGTTCTCACAGAAAATCAGAAAGGTTTAAAGTAAAAGCTCAATTTTATTAAGAGATGGATTCTGTTCCAAATTCAGCAACACAAACCACCTGAATAAACTGAGTTTTGATTGCTGTATTTTGTATGCCATTGCATTAAAACCCAGAGTTTACTTACCTGACTGCGGAATTTTGTGCAAGATCACGCAGCATTGGAACAGGAGACTCCACTATCCTGATAAAGAGAAAAACCTCTGTCAAAACGTCACGTAACATATTTCTCACCATTTGCTCCACTTTCTCTGTTGCTACCACTCCCATTCCTCTGTCAACTAAGTCTGCAACACATAAAAGGGTTTTCAAAATTAACTTGCCTTTCCACTAAATCAAATACTCCTACACGCAATGGAACTACTAAATACTTATTTCTTAATGTCATTACTTTTGCAGCTGATCTGTGTGGATTCTCTAGT
Source organism: Opisthocomus hoazin (assembly GCF_030867145.1). Classification (NCBI taxonomy): domain Eukaryota; kingdom Metazoa; phylum Chordata; class Aves; order Opisthocomiformes; family Opisthocomidae; genus Opisthocomus; species Opisthocomus hoazin. The sequence continues at coordinate 53,593,626 of NC_134415.1, forward strand.
GTCTTGACAGCGGATTCACACACTTCCCACCACCCAGCGGCCTGTTCAAACCTTAGTGCTGTTCTGCACCTTGGAAACTTCCAGGTACTGCTAGGGTTTGTTTATAACAAGCTAACAGGTTCTAATAGGGCACGAGCAGACCAGAGAAACAGGCACACATGCAGACACTAGGAAGACACACACCTGCTTCACTAGGAAGAAAAAGGCTTTGAAGTAACAAAAAAAAAAAAAAAAAATTAGCAGCTGTTTTCTACAGTACTTAGAGTCTCCTTTCTAACTGAGATTTAATAGGCTGACACACAGTTGGACCTTAACCCTTTCCTTCTTTCCTCCAGAAAACTTTATCCCTTCAATTCAAGCAGACAAATAACACTCTGGAGAAAATTACTCTTATCAATCAGAAACCAGATTTCTTTGTTCACCCTACTGCACGCAACTGTCACAGAGCCCACGGTACACATAGAGGTCACAGACTGTACACATGCTGTCTGAATTTGACCCAAGTCTTTTTAGCAAGAAGATTATAAAGACTTATTTTGAAGTGGCAATATAAATGCCTGCTCATCTTCACAGAATTCCTAGCAAACTACTTCCCTAGGTAAAAAAATACCCATTTCCCATGCCCTATCTAGGGAAGGCAATGCCAGGAAGAAGAAAACTCTTCTGCATTGCTAGTCCCTCCAAGAACAGCTCTGACTTGCTCGTATTCTTCACGAGCCATGACAAGAATAGAGAAATGTATATTAGTGAGTGTGACCTAGGATACATTATCTGTCCAACAAAATCGGAGTGTTTGTGCATTTAATGCAAATGAGTTACTGAACACCTGCTTATGTCTGTAAGCAAAGTTGGATAAATGAATGCATAACCTACAGTGCGAAGATTACACTGATAATTTCTCAAACTAAACGCATTATCTAGAAAACAAAAAATATTGGCATTTTTTGTATGTGTAGCTGGTAACAGTTCTGAATTTAGTGCTACTGCCTAAACAGAAAATGGCTAAACATATCTATCTCTATCTGGATTTTTCTTTAATGCAATTAAGATTAGCATATAAAAAGCAGAGTTGTTGGGTTCTTTTTTTAACAGCATACACTATTGGAAGTTACATCAGACTGCATTATAACAACACTCACACAAAAGCAAAGAGGCTAAAACATGACCTTACTAACAAGGCCACTGATCACTGTTAGTTTTATTATATAGGACCTGTTTACTTCTTCAAGTTCAAACATTACCGAATACATAAAAATCAGTCTTCCACAGATGGAATGACAAACAAAAAAAAAAGATTAATCAGCAATTAAACACGTCCATTAGAGCACTTTTAAGATTTCTGATGCTGATTTAAAAGTCTAGCTCTGAAATAAAAAACAAAATATAGCTGAATTAAAGTTTTACTTTGTTTTTTTACATATGCTGATGATGATACATACCTACTACGAAACCTAGCAGAAAGCACGTTTAGCCTCAGAATTGAAAACTCCTGACAAGGCAATGCATTAGGTTTCTCAATGCAGGCACAAAGACTTTTTTACATAAATGTAGATATGACTGAAGGAAATGTCCTCTAGCATCAAACAGCCCATACCAAGAGCCATACTCACTGATCTGGAAGAACGGCATTTTCATTCAGTGTAAGCTTTCCCTGGATTCCATGGCACAGCTCTGGGGGTATATCCACTGGCTATGGAAAAAATAATTTTTCAGCTGAAGCACCTTATTAGACCTCCAACCTACCATGTATACAATGCCTTAAGAACGAGTACAACCTACCTCTGTATTTTTGGTCTTGTACTGTTCTACAATGAAGTCACAAAGTGGATGGTGTTTCCCAACAAAGAGAACATCACCACCAAGGCTATTTCTTCTGCCTAGAAAAGATGAAGAGAATGGGGTAAGGGTTCAGAGCAAAGAGGGAAGGAAGGAATACAGCAGATCAGCACACCATCCTCTTGACATCTCCACAAAAGGAAAGCTTATTGTGATTTAGGAGAAAGCTTTGAACATTCTTCAAGAGTGTTTAAAAGACAGTGTCTCTGCCCAGAACAGGATGTCTCTGGTCACCAGGGTAGTTGGCAGACAGTAGAACAACAGGAATTTTGTGTTCAGTGGGAGGAATGTTGAATTTAGAACAGAGTAATGCTGAAGACACAGACAGGCTAAGTGAAAAATAAAAATCAAACAAAACACACCAATCCAAACCAAAACCCCAAAAAACCACACACCTTCCAAGCAGTTTATTTTTATTTAGCTATTATTTTTGTACAATGGAGAAAGTAACACATACATTTGCCTATATAAGCTGAACAAGAAGCTTCACCTATTGTAACCGCACATAGCCAGCCTACTGGTCAGAGAACAGCCAATACACCTATCAAGTTTTACCATCAACTCTAGAAACCGAGTTTATTCTTCTGATTGCAAAATATTTATCTAACAAGTACTTTGACAGTGTGTACTGGTAGAAGCTTTTCATATGGTTAAGCAGCCAGGTTAAGTCTTATGCAGGTCTACTTCAGTAAAACAAAAGTAAGTGAAAGCTACAAAAAAAAACCCATTGAGGATCATTCTAATTACCAGCACCATCGATTGCGAAGAGTCTACAGCCTGTCATAATTCAATCCAAGCAAACATGTATTATACCTTGCTCATTTAGGGTGAAACACAGTAGCAATAACAAGTTGTAACAAAACATTACAATTCTTACTTTCTTCAGGAGTGAGGTCCGGGTAGACTTCCTCCAGGGCAGCTCTAAGGCGTCGCTCGTCAACAAATGGCAATAATGCAACACCTAGTAAAACCAAAACATTATTTTTTCCCCACCTTTTTTTTTTTTTTTTTAAAGACACATCCACAGAAACCTCCAAAACTCCAATAGCTTCTTTACCCAAGAGGCAACTGTTGCATCAGTCACAAAAAAGATGACTCTACATTTTCAGAGGTTGTGACCCCATAGGCTGTTTACAGAAAACCAGTTCAGTAGTAGTGCAAGTTGAAACAGTAAGCTCATCTCCAAGCACCCCTCCATCCTCCTCCTTCTCCTCCCCAGTGCTGGGTAGGCACTGTGAAGCAGTGACCATTACCCACACCTGTCTCACTTAAGAACAAGATGAGGTCATTGAGACAGTCATTATTTGTCCTATTTGTTACAGACATTCCCCTGACAGAACTCAATGCTACTTAATTCAAATTAATTTATGAAGAGACAACAATGGAAGAAATCACCCCACGTTCAGCGACAAGGTGAATAAAGTATTACCCATCAGGGACTATTCATACCAGTTGTTAATTTTACTCCAAGATAACATGGAGGCTCCTTTCAGGACCAACATCCCTCAGTAAGCAGCACATCTCAGAGCCCACTCAATCACACTGGACGAAGCTGGAGAATAGCCTTCTCTGGTATGCTCTAGTACGTGTTTTCTTCTATTATAAAATCCAAAAACGCGCTCAGATATTTACTATGAAAATTCTTCAAAGATTTACTTCTGTCATCCTTGTCAGTTGGAATCTGGAGTTATTATTTGAGTTTTTGTTTCCTTTACCATGAACACTAGAGCTTTTCCTGACCAAGATGACAGCAAAGGCTTTCTATTAAACTGATATTCATAGTTTCATATTTGTGCCTGTACCAGGTCTACCAGCGGCAGATGTCAGACACATTTTTCATTGCTCTAAGGTACAACGTTCAGAAGCTTTGGACTTCCACAGATTTAAGAGTCAATCTGAAACTTAGCCTGCCTGAAACACTTCTGTTTCAGAAGTTAGATCTTTATGCAGCTTTATTAAAACATACACTTCTGTCCTGGAGCTGAAGGAAATGGGACAACCTAACTCACCAGAAGCTCATACCTTCTCCTAACAATACCAGTTTGGAACAAGCCACAAATACAGTGTTAAATATGTCAGAAGTTTAACTAAATCAGAACATCATTTAGCCTACTGTAAAATCATGAGGAGTAGAGCTGTACAGCCTGCTGTTGCCAACCTCACCAAACAAGAAATCTGCACTGTCCCTGCTTATGAAGCATGAGGATAATCTCCACGCAGGCTGACTGCTGCTTTATCAAAGACAGCACCAGACCTCAGCCATGTTCAAATTTCAGCTGGAACATAACTACTTGTGAAACAGCGATAAGCCCACCCTGGAAAACAATTTATTTTCACCTTTGTAATGTACTGCTGGAATGACAACAAAATGGGAAGTGTTCATAACCCAGGAGATAGCAAAAAGAATCAATGCTGAGCTTTCAGAAGCATAATTTTCAGCCTGGAGAAGGCTGTGAGGGGACCTAATATATACTTACAAATATCTGAAGGGTGGGTGTCAGGAGGATGGGGCCAAACTCTTTTCAGTAGTGCCCAGTGACAGGACAAGGGGCAATGGGCACAAACTGAGGCACAGGAGGTTCCGTCTGAACATGAGGAAGAACTTCTTCCCTCTGAGGGTGACGGAGCACTGGAACAGGCTGCCCAGGGAGGCTGTGGAGTCTCCTTCTCTGGAGATATTCAAGACCCGCCTGGACAAGGTCCTCTACAGCCTACTGTAGGTGAGTGACCCTGCTTCGGCAGGAGGGTTGGACTAGATGACCCACAGAGGTCCCTTCCAACCCCTACCATTCTGTGATTCTGTGATTATCACATCTCTAAAAGGAAGATGTTCAAGATTTCACTAAGAAGACGAGGTATACTAGATGCTTTTTAACAAAGAGTCTGTACTTTCAGCTTAGAAAACATTTCTTGTTTCACAACTGCCTCTTAAGCATGAGAATTCCAGATGTTAATCCAGAACAAAGAGTTTAATGCAACTGAGCATTAAATGGATCAAAAGTAATGTTACATGCTGCTGAAAGCATGTGGGAGGTACTTAAAACATTACTGCTTTAGACTGTAGATTTGATAACTGGACAAAAGGACTAAGACAGAGGTAAGCAAGGCCTTCAAGCTACAGAGGGGAAAACTTGCTATGCAATACGTCTCTTAACACCTAGGAATACTCTCTTTGATTTTGGAACACTATCCTGAGTAAGATACTCATGTCTCTAACTCTGGCTACTCCAGAACATAGGTGAGCTGTCTTCAGAGAAGAATCACAGAATTCTTGATGCCAGCAGGAATCTCTGGAGATCATCTAGTCCACCTCCTCTGCTCCAGCATGGTCAAGGGCTGCTCAGGTTGCCCCGGACCATGTCTAACTGGGTTTGGAGTATCTCCAAGGGTGGAGACTCCACAACTTCTCTGGGCAACACTCTCCACTGTCTAACCATCCTCAGAGTAAAAATGTGTTTTCTTATGCTCAGATGGAATTTCATCTAACTCATTTGGGCAATTTCATTTTGTGCCTAAGTAATTATTTATACCTATAATTAAGATGTTACACTATTGGCTGAATAATGTAACTAGCCACAAAATCTGGCAGACCTTTAAAATTCATATTCTCTAAAGAAAGAAGCAGCTGCATTAAATACTGTAGCTGGGGTTTTTTTTTTATTCTTTGTATGCATCTAAATATTTCTATATTCCCTAAAGCATTTTTCACAAGGTTCTAATGAGCCACTGATTGAACAGAACAAGATCCATTAATTAAATGCAAAGGAGACAAAAGACAATTACACAGTAAGGCTGATAAAAATAGAAAAATGATTAATCTAGTTCAGGACAAATTAACAAATCTAGAATAACTGCCGAAATTACTACTAATCATTGCCAATCCTAAATCAGTTACTGAACCATAATTTGTTCTTCGTACAAATTTCTTTTCAGAAATATTACCTGCTGCAAAATACTTGTCCCCCACACCAAGTAACACAAGTTAACCTGTGTGACTTGGTGCATCATTATCTCACTCAGATAATTTTTCATTTTCTTCCCTTTTTACATAGATTCCTAAGACTAAGGTCAGTATAATATAGCTCAAAAAGAGAAAGCTGAAATTTCACCTTGCCAAGCGTATTTCTTCCCATTTAAATCAATAGCAAAATCTTCAGGGTAGAAGTCAATTATGCTTGATTCCTGTATTTGAGAGAATTTAAAAAAAAAAGCCAATTATGAAACCGATTCAGAATGTCATGTAGTACTGTACTTCGCAGACAGCAAGCAAACACAAAGCTAAGGAGGACACAAAGAACTATGACTAATAGAAGCATCTTTTATTAAATGCCATTTAAACTCAAAGTGTGGTAGGGCACTTTCATTACTTAGAGTATCAAAACAAGAAACTCAGCAGGATAGAATAATTCCAGATAACTGGGTTAAGGTATCCACTCCCCAGTTAAGTTTTGCAAGGTTTCTATAAGAAAGTAAACGATTTTACTACAGGATAAAAGTCAGGAAATAATCTCTCTCACTGAAGCACATGAATTCAAAAAATCGCTTTTAAGGATCTTTCAAGAATATCTGCAATCTACCAAAAATGTTCCCTCCTGGTCTCCATTATTTTTCTGTCTGAAGTGTGAAGCAGCAAGTCATGCTCACACAACTGCAAGCCAACATAACCTTAGAGGAATAAAAACAGGATTCTTACTGGATCTGTCATGAGCTTCCTCCACGATGGTGGTAGAAAATTTCCACTTGCAGCTGGAAATACTCCCATAAGTTGCTCAAGAGGCTTAAACTGTTGAAATTAAACAAGCAGATGTAGAACACTTCTAATGAACTGTTAAATCACAAATAAATAAATAAAGATGACCTACCGGTTTTGAGCCCTTCTCAAAATCTGAAGGCATGTCTGCAATGCCCTCAAAGTCAGAAGCAAACGGAGCATAGTGAAAAGGGTAATACCAGTTCCAGGATGCACATCCCTAGGACACAGAAACAAGAGTAACAGAATCAGACAAATCAGAAAAGTAAAAAAAAAAAAAAAATAAAAATCACGTAGCCCAGTCACTAAAGATGACAAAATTTAGCCCAGCATCAACTGGGAGAAAGCGTCCCCATGATTAGAAAAGAAAGAGCTCTTGCCTCTAAAGGTACTCTGGACTTCAGGTTGGGACTTAACTTTTCATAGCCAGACTAGAGTTCACTGGACAGTGAATGGAGACCTCGGGCATTTCCTCAGCAGCACAGAACAGCAGATAGACTTCTATGCCAAAGTACTCTTGCTATGTGCTAGGTTTGAGTCACTAAGGGAGACAGCCAAAGAGACAGGACCTAGCACCAGAACGACACAAAACACCTTACAGCAGAATCTTAACCTTAGCTTCAGGACACTGTAACGTACCTCATGCTTTTTTCCTCCCCCTCAAGAAAAACCACGTAAGCATGTGCACAAAGTCCAATAAAACCAAGCACAAAAACTTCTTGCAAAGAGTAGGCAATCACAGTCCATCCATACAGTTAACCAGTCCCTGGGGCTAAACTGAGGAGCCTGTAACAACTGGACACATTTTCAACTTGTGTAGAGTTGTTACCACATCTCAAATAGGGAAATACACATAGATGACACAAGAGGAGGAATTGGCAAGTTCTCCATAATCATATAAACAGCAGAATCATGCCAGTCAGAAAGCCATTCCAGAGGTCTCAGTAGGAACAGAAGAGTATTTTTCTGGCAGCATACAGTTTGCACTACTGTTTTTGAATGCAAAATCCCACTGCTCACTTGGGAATATGAGGGACCAGAGAACCCTGATATGAAATGCTCTACAAGGTGTGAAAATGTGAACAATATTTGTTGCAGGTTGAAAAGTATTCTGCTTTTAACTGTTACTTTTCTATTCAGAACAAACACTAATACACACTTTGTTTTCCCCTCATTCTTCTTCTTGAATATTAAGAAATATAAAGTGCATTCACTTGAAAGAGGCAAAATAATCCTCAAAAAGGAGAAAATAAACTCGAACACATTAGAACACAATTCACTCTGTAAAGGAAACGTGGCTCTAGAAGGTCTAAGTCAAGTTTTCACCTCCTCAGCTATTTTTCTTAGCAGCACCACTTGAAACAAAAGCCTACTATTTTGGCTTCCAATTCTGACTAAGTAAATGTCAACAAGGCTTCTCCAGAAATATTTTTGGTATAAAATTACAGAGACTATAATTATTAGATGCAATTCTTCATATGGTTTCAGTATGTTTCAAAAGCCAGGTGGATTGGTTTCTTTCTTTTCTCTCTTCTTTTTTTTTCTCTCCAAACAGATGTTCCCACTAGTAGGACATGCTCTGCATTATTAGCGTTTTATAAGAATAGAAAAGCACGTAATGTATTTTGTCAGATGTTTTATGGACAACAAGCAGTATTTATTGGAAGCTACTCTTATTATAGTAAAAAGAAAAAAAAAAAAAAAACAAACCCCAACCCTCACGCAAACATATTCTGAAATTCACCCAGGCCAACAGCTTCCTAATCTAAATTCCATATGGGCAGAAAGTGATTTGACTGCTGCTCCATACCGATACAAACGAATGTTCATGTATAGCAGGTTACAGTATTTTGCCTACACATAGTTCTGTTATGCAAGCACAAACAGCAGTAGTGCAAGTATTTCACTGCTGCACTGTGTAGACTGTATAAAAATTATGTTGCAGACTTAAAAGAGAGACTTGTCTTCTTTTCAAGTAATCTGAGTATGAAGCAAAACATAAAAAACGAAGTCTTAAACATTTGTGTACTTTCATCAAGTTTTTCTCTGGTACATTTCTAAACCAGAAAATATTTTCTGTACCGTCACTTTTCTTTGAAATCTCATTAGCACATCTTCCCAATTTTCTTGAGAGCACTATGGTCCTGCCTGAACTCTGAAGTTGTTGTCAACCTCACTGACTTATTTTCTTTGCATCTGTAATCGTCTATCACCCCTTTATGCATCAGTCACTTCAGCTGGAATGTCTACAAACTCAGAATGACAAGGAGTCACCTACACACATCTCAATAACTAAACTGGTTCTACAAACTAAACTAGCAAGTGTTGCACAGGGACTTGCCCATATTGTTTTAAGTTTGTTATATGCCTGTCTTCCAGCTCCTACAAATTTAAAGACACAAATCTCTCAACAGTGCACATGCAAATGCAACCCTGGTTTGATCAGTTATAAAAGCACACAATGTTGTCTGCACAAGGCCATGGCCTCTGATCATGAGGCAATGAACACACACCCCATGCATGATTCTTTGAATAAAACAAACTTCATTTTACAGTCTTCAAATGAGCATCAACAGTTTGGCCATTGTGTAAATATTATCTCAGTTTCATCGTATACTCCCTTCCTCTAAGACCTTCATTTTCCCTTAAAATCCAGACTGCCTTTTGCAGTGGTTTTGTGCTACTGCATCAGTGGAAGTCACACTGACAGTTTTCCAGCAAGTAGACACCTACAGCTAATCTGAAGATTCATTTACATAGTTTGGAGACATATTGGTACGTATAGAGTTCCAGGAATATATCTTGCCACGGTTAACACGAACACTGTTTGCTTTCAGCAGACCTTAACTGGGCACAGGATCATGGGAATTTCCACTTATAAAAGGTGTACAGGTGACATGTTACAAGGAGTACATGTTAAAATAAACTAACTTTAAAACTGTATAGTTTTTTTGCAGGCGCTTGAGGTATTTGCCCTGCCCATGCTCTAAGTTGGACAGGTGTGAGCCACCTACAAAAAATGCGCAGTTTTATCAACATGGCACTGTATTCAAGCTACAAAGCCCTACCAAAACAGATAAACTTCATCAACTCGAGCACATTCTGTTCCCAGGTCACACACAAAATACAACTTGCTTTGTCTTCAGGGCACGAAGCTACTTATTAACCACCAGTGCAACAAACCCCAATATGTCTAACTAATCTCTTGCCAATCTAACATCTCAATTATCAAAAGATTTAAATCAGATACAGATTACTTCAATCACAACGCACTTCATAGAACATCACTACAATCCACGGAGGAGACTGACAATTCTGTTCCTTTCAAACTCTTAGTAGCATTCCAGAGGCTTTGTCCTCTGTTCACTCATTTAGTCATCTGCAATTTCACTATGCATGGCTATGTATTACAAAGGAAAAATGTGCATCAGTCCTTAATAAACTAACAAGTGCTGCTACTGTATGTGAGAAACAAAAACTGCATTCAAGTCTCCAGTGTCAAACAGAATGGGCATGTGCTTATTTTATATCTTCAAAAAAAGCACTACTTTTCTAAAGCGAGCAATGGATAATAATTATTTCCTGAAAAGAAATTGGGTGCAGACACAAAAGAAAACCAAAGTTTCAGAGAAGACATTTTTAATTACCTGATAATAGTATCTGAGAACCCAGCAAAGCCCTTCCACATAGGACTGTACAACTTTACGACGGAATTTCTCATCAGATGCGTCAACATCAAATTTGTTTTTATAGTAGCGCTGTTTCCAACCAGTTTCCCATAGCCTGCAAAACAAACACAAATATATGTCAACACATGCACATTTACATATCTGAATTAAAATATAAGACAAAGTCACTTGCTACTTCAATTCTCATTTTTCTACAATTTAAATGAAAGGATAAAAACTGATGATCAACAGCAAGAGACTAAAATTTAATGGTTGCCATCACAGAAAAGCCAGATGAAATTCTGAAACTACCATCCTGATAAACACATCTTCAAACTACTCATTAGGAGCAGGGTAGACTTTCAGATGTGTGCCTACTGCTGTCAGGATTCTTCAAAACAGTATTGTTCCTAGTTGGCAATTTCATCTTTCTTATCAGGAATCTACTACCAAAATTGCCATTTGAACTTTTTCTTTAACTCTTCAAACCATTAGAAAGAGAAAAAATTCTTCCCCTTCCTCATTTTCTTTAATCTATCCTAGGCTAAAAATCCTTATCTTACTGGAAGATCTTCACACATGAAGTTCATTCCTCTTTTCTTCATACCCATCACAAACAGAAAAGTGATACGGTTTCTCTGCTACTCAAAATAAAAAGCAAGCAAATAAACAATACGCAGCAGCAGTTTGATTTCTATATTCTATTGCTGTTCAGACAAGCTATGATTACTAGAATTATCTGCAACTTGGGAATCCCGTGCTTGCTGACGAGTTCCCTTTTACACAGGGATTTTGCAGTCTTTCATGCTAGAGATGGATATCGGAGTCAAAAGAGCAGTCTCAGACACCATTTATCCTTACTTCACACAGCTCCCCCTTATGTCTGTCTACGGATGGGGCAGGGGAAAACAACCACTTGCTCATCTTTGACAGACAAGCATCTGAATCCCTCAGCTCTAATGTATATGTCAGGAAAAAAAGAGTGGATAGTGTGCTATATTGTGCCACTTTTCAAGCAAGAATATTCTGTAAATTAATCTGAAGATTAACAGAAAACATAGACCATAGGCTCCTCTAAAAACTGAGCAGGCAGGGGGAATACAGCTGTAGTAGGCATTGGCAGCAACAGAAATCACTGCCTGCAGACTCCAGAAATTTTCTTCCTCGGACATTTTATCCGTTCATTATATCTGCTGTGTTCCCTGTCATTCAATAGCTGACATGTCAATTTTAAGAGAACAGTTGTGCCACAAGCAAGAAGCTATTAATACGCACATAAAACTCCAAGTTGTGAGTCCCAGCAGACACCATGTAACCTTGTGGGAAATTCCACTACAATTCAGAGACTGCCATTTAAAAAGGTAGTTTAAGGAACAGAAAGATTAAGCTCTACTTAATATTTGGCTCAACCATGATATCCTGCTTCAGGACTAGCCTCCCTCACAAAACTATCCAGGTTGTTTTTTGGGTTGTGGGTTTTTTGTGGTGGTGTGTTTTTTTTTTTTCCTTTCTTCATTTAAACCTATTAATCACCATAGCGTACGCATTTTACATAAACATCTCAAAAGTTCACATGAATTTTGGTATTCAAGCAAACTAACACAAATTACAAATCTGATTTAGTAACTGGCTAAATCAGATAATCCCTCGGTAATGATTTTTTCTTTAAATAGAATTTTATTCTCAGCAATTCAAAACTCGGCATTGATTATCACATCTGAAAATCATCAGGCCAGATCACTTTCCACAAAGACTGTGACCAGTTTAAACTACATACAGAATCTGAAGCACACAAGTAATCTGTGAGGTCAACTCAAACTTACACTCGTCAGAATCTCACAGTGCAATAAATACAGCATATGAAGCCTTTGAGACAGAGCAAAGATTTATTTAAGCTTTTTCACATGACACATATCCTTTCAGTTTTGCAAAAAGGATATTCCCTCACTTCTGCTTCAAGCCAGTTGCCCAGTACAGGCATACTTTCTAAAACCTGACCTGAGCTAGTTCAAAGATGATTCAAACTGATGAGGAGGTGGAGAAACCAAGAGATGTTTTCAAGAGTTTAAGAAAGCCAGGTGAACAAGGACAGAGCTATGTGTGCTGAAGTCTTGAAGGACAGAGTCAAGCACATCTGCAGTCTATGCAGCATCTGACCCTCGGAGCTCCCTGGCAGCTAGACACTTGCATAAATTTCAGAAACCTTTTCTCTAAGATAACAAAACCCAATCTGCTAGCTGACTAGAACTATTTATTCTAGTTTGAAAGTAATTCTAAATACAAAATACACTTTTGCAAATCACTTTGTTGCATCTAGTACATTTACGCAGTTGTTTTTACTCACAATGAGAAGCATAAAATTATTTTCCACTCAGAAAAGGATCTAAATAAACATTCTGAGCTACAAAAGAGCTTAACTGCAGACGAATGTAGCATGTCCTTTTGCTTGACAATAGCAATTCTGTTAAAGCTATTGCTACTCATAAATCACCATGGTTCATTCACACCAGTTGCTACAAAATTGTTAAAGCTTCTTTTAGAACTAAAATTCATAATGGAAAGCAACATTAAAATTTATCCTAATTTTAGATAAAAATTCAGCTTGCTTGATTAAAAATCAAATAAATCAATCCATTCAGATCTGCACATAAAAGAAAGAAAATAAGAACGAGAGCTAGAATATCTGATAGGCTAGATGTCACAAATATGTCAACAACAACAGTGCTGGACACTAGTGATTAGTACTTCATGCTGAAGTAACCCTTATTGTTTTTGCATGTCCACCTACATCCTCTGACTCCACAGAAAACAAAAACCCACTGGTTGCATTTATGAGGGCAGAACCTTTAAGAAAAAATTAAACAGCCTTCACCCTCACTGAAAGGGCGATAGCTTGATTTAAACCTTTGATAAATGCACACTCACTGGTAATTCACTGTCAGTTAATTCTCATAAAATTCCTATCCGTTAATCATCTAGGGATCAGCCATCTAAGACATTTAAAGAACTCGTCATAAACAAAACAGAGCCTGCTACAAATCAAAGATGAAGGAAAACATACTGTGATAGTCAAGATAAATAATGCTGCACACGTGAATGTACCTGAATGTTATGGGTTAAACAGCTCAAAAATTCAACTGCAGAACAGCGGCATTCAGCTCACATAATCAAAGCTGAACAGTGAATGTCTAGCCAATCTAGTGCTCGGTCTCAAAGGGAGTAGTGGCTTGGAGGATGAAAACCTGCACGCATACTAATCTAGATACTTAGATTTAACAGCTATAGCTTACACATCTCACTGGAATTTAGTGAATATTCTAACCCTCCACATTAATTACCGGTGGATAAAAAGATCATAGGAAAGCATCTGAAGGCACTGCTGCTCTAAGCTAAATGGCATTAATTAGACTGCATCTATTTCAGCAATTTGCTAACAAAGTGCTACAAAAAAATGGCGTCACCTGATATTATCCTCTGGCTCAGGTTCACTGTCACTATCTTCAGCTTTTCGCTTAATTCCTCCTGCCAGAGATGGGCTGCCATCAGAAGTGAGGCTCGTATTTGGAGACGATGAAGTTGTCTAAGGTCAGAATTATTACAGATAGAGGGTCAGAAAAGGATTTATTAGGCATTTTAAATTCAAGTTAAAATGCAGCTTTGTGATCAAGAAAATCACATGCATTATTTTTAGTTTCTCAAAAACTCAAGGCAAAAGCTACACAATCCTTAAACTATTAAGTCAAGTAGCAAAAGAAAAGAACAACATATCATTGTATTAGAATTCAGGCATTGACGTGTACAGGCAAAAAAGTCCATTGTATTTGAAAAAGAAAAAGATTCAACAGACAACATAAATCGATAAAACATGCAATTTTTGAATACAACTGTTGTCTCTAGTTCTACAGCTTATGTTACAACTTCATTTTACAGCAACAGTGAAAAACGCACATGCAGACTACTGCAAAAATGCTGCTGTTAATTCAGAATTGACAGAAATACTAAGCTTCTTCACAACTGATCTTTTAAACTCCTTTCAAATTTAGCTATTTTGATATTACAGAATCTAAAAGAAACTCTCCCCATGCCACAAAAGAACTGATTTGCTTAACCCACGTGCAAAAGTTTCAAGATTAAAAGGAAAGAATAGTAGAAATAATACTTTAAAAAAACCAATTAGTTGTATTTATTCGTATTTAAACGACAGAAAACATCTTTATGATAAAAGAACCTTTACTCAAAAATTTGTTTGGATGAAGACTTATGCCCAGGAAGAACATATTTGTTGTAATTATTATTTAAAACTAACAATCAAGACTTCTAAGAGAGCACCCAACTTATTTCCAGTTTTCTGCCACTTTCTAATACCTTTCAAAAAATTTCATCTAAGTTTCTCCTCTTCCCAGTGACAGGCAATGCTCTGGAAAGCAGTCTGACAAACACGTAGATACGCAAAGCACAAGTTTGCAAAAAACACATATTTAAATCTGTGTGTGTATGTATGTGTGGTTTTTTTTGTGAGAACAGATTGAAATATAATGGAGACATAAGGCTCGGGAGAAAATCAGCGTGTGTGGGAATGGTGTCATATTTTGCAAACACTAATTAATGGCAGCTTGTATTATTTTCTATCTATACTGGCCTTTCAGCTTACTGCTTGGAACTAACTCTTTATACATACAGATATCAGAAAACCAAGTAAACAAAATGCACACACTCCATGTGTATTTCACATACACCCTCTCAAGCACTGAAACCTGGATTTAGAAGTAGTTTCAGCATAATCAAGCTATGCCTCAAAAATTCTGAAGTTATTTCAGCAGTTCTCGACAGTATTGCGAGACAGAAAGTCCCCACAGCAAATTAATAACCAAATGGGTCTACAAAGTGGAGAGATGTCACAAATTCCAAAAAGAATATTAAAAGATCTCCACCTCAGGGATTCAGTTCGTGTGTCTCAAACATACTGAGGAAGTTCCTAAACCTGTACTCACAGGAGGTTCAACTCCACAAATGCCAAACAAGTTTGAGAAGAGCCACCATATTTGACTTGGATGCATTCACCTCACACTTGCCCTCCCAGAACTATTTAACAAGCAGCATCATACCAAAACACTGAAATAAAGAACACAATTTTGTTCAAGTAGTATCACAAAAATCGGTTATTAAAAACCACTTCCCTGAAAAACAAGTATTTTTTGGTCTGCCTTTCAAGAAAGCTTGACAGGATAGAGAAAGAGGTGTCCAGAGTAAAACAGGATGTGATTATTTCCCCTTCAGTGTGTGAATACCTTTGAACATCTACTTACAGAATTCTGTCTGTCATGCATTCTCATCTCAAAGGCGGCTTGTCTAGGGTTACTGATTGCCTGAGGACTAGATCGATTTCCCAGAGCTTGAGGAGAAAACTGTCCGCCAGGAATAAAAGAAGGTTGATCCCTCTAGAAGATAAATATATACAAGTATACTGAAAGAGCTGTGTAATCTCTACAGCAGTGTGATGATGCTTTCTCACAATTTTCAAATTAACATGTTCTGTAAACCAAGCATAATTAACTCATTCACTCAGTTCAGCTTTAATTAGTTATGTTTAACAATCTCAACCAGATATAAGATGACACAAGTGAGACCCTTATATTCCTATAATTTATTGAGCTCCTTCAAAAAAAAAAAAACAAAAACAAAAAACACCCAAGCAAACCCTACATTCTGTGCCCATGTTCTTTCTACAGGGGCTGAAAGGCAGTTTTTTGGGGAAGTGATACTTCATCTAACTTACTGGGAGGAATGCACTCTTTGTAAGCAAGGTAAATAACTTCATCCACTCTAACAGGGATAGTCAAAAAATACATAATAAAAAAAAAAAATCAATCCACAAGATCTAGATAGTACATAGAGTAGGCGTATCATACGCTGTGGAAGTTTTGGAGGCTACACTTACCTGAATGTACTAACCACGAAAAAAGCTATGTTGAAATGAACATAAAAGAGCCCATTTTTTAACATATCAGAACATTTTGTGAATATAAAAAAAATCAGTATCGTTCCAATAACATAATTTTAAAGAATTCAGCTTACATGGGTCAGAAAGGGCAAACACGCTCCCACAACAGCTAATGCTTCTCTATTACGTTTGAGAGCTATTTAGCAACACTGAGTTGCTTGCAGGCAGAATGTATCATAGCTATGGTTTGGGCTAAGTCTTCCTTTCTTTCTTAGAAACATGCCTCTAATCAAGCAAATCCATTTAATGCAAACTGGTGTATGTATTTAAACTTAAACTCCTATGCTAAACTCCACTGCTCTCACCAACACAACTGCTGAGAAGACTTGCGTCAATGCGTGGAAAAGCAATTCCTGTACAGTGACCATGCTGAAACATCACTAAATAATCACGAAATTGCAGAATTGTGTAGACTGGAAGGATACAACAAACAGCTATCATCCAGCACAGTCAACACTCCCTCATTTCCTTTTTAAGAAATCTTTAATGTGCTATTTCTTCTTTCAAAGCTCCAGTCTACAAAAAGCCATGAAAAAACCCTTCAAAACAGTGTACATACAGGCCAGAAAATACCATGCTTACAACTGCAGTTGCAACCAACACATCTGCTGAAAGCTACAGTATACATTTTAATTCTTGCTATTTTTGCATTGTGAAAGGAAATAAGTTACCTTCATTCTTTTTCTTTTTTCTTTTTGTCGTCTTTTAAAGTTATCCTAAATGAAGAATAAAGAGAAATAAAGTCAGTCAAGCATACAGACTTCTTGGAAAAGTATTCTGTTATAATCCTCTACTGACCAGGCGGCCATAAGGTTTTTACATAGTGTTCTGAGTAAGAATTAGGTCAATTCTTGTGTCTGTAAATCCAGCAGAAGTGGGACAGAATTTTCTACCCTACCCTGAAAACCTCTGGGGAAAAAAAAGTAGCTGTGTATTCAAAGCCCCACAATTTCAGTAATCGCTTATATGATCTACTAAGGTTAGCTATAACCTTACTTCAAGGCCACAGCAGTGTCAAAGGACGTAAGCTCCTTCCCTGCACTGGAACAGCCACCAAAAAAAAAAAAAAGTAGGAGAGACATTAAAGAGCTAGAACCATAAAAAACAGAGGCTCAAGGAAAGGTTTTTCTTTGGCCATGCAAACTGAAAACTTCAACATCAAACTGGCACTTCCACTTCAAGAGAGGTGCAGGCTGGGGCAATTGCAAACAAAACATTTTGGAGCACTGGCACAGTATTTTTTTGACTGGCACGTAAATACAATTCTGCTCTTTCACTCACAAGGTGTTTTACCCCCTGTACTTAATGAATAAACTGGAATATGGCTGCAAAAAACTTCACAAACTGCAGAGACAGACCAGAAGAACAATTTACAGACACATTTCAAATGGCAGGAGGTACAGCAAGGCAACAATGCACTTTGAATTCACATTTAGTATGCCACCTCTTCTCATGGTTTGCACTTCCACAGGCTGCAGCAAATTACAAAATAATTCCTTCTTCAGATTTCATAGTGGCTATTCAAAAAGCTGCAGGCAGTAACAGAACTCACACACAGTTTTCATTTTGCTGTTACTTGGGATAACGATCAGAAAAATAGGCCTTGCAGTCCAAGAACAGAAAATCATCTGGAAATACTCAACTCTTTTTCGAATACAGAGGGATTCACTACAGTTTATAACAGGAAAATAAAGTTGTTTTTTTTTCTTATTCTACTAAAGGAACGTCACAGTCTAACAGTAATGCAAGTGATTAAACTCCAAGAATTAAACAAAAAATTACATCATCATCTTTTCTCTTTTTGAAAATACTATCTTCAACTTCTCCAACAGCTAACATGATCATCTGGACTCGCTGTAGGTTGACAAAACCACTTTCCGTGAGGTACCCCTGCAAATTAGAAAACACAGTTGAAAAACAAGCCCACTTTTGTAGCAAACACCCAGATCTTTTTAAAGAAAAAGGAAAAAAAAAATCTTACCCCAGTTTTGTGCACCACATTTTTGTATATGTTAACCAAGCGATCAATTGCTCCCTCCCTAAAAACAAACAAAAGCACGAGATTCTTACTATTCAAAACCACAGTAGGTACACTTGCAGGAGAAGAAAACATACATTCTCATCTACCTGATCTCCAAAGATGGCAGATGAGGAAGAAAGTCATTTCCCACAAAGAAGCACATAAAGACCCAGTCATCAACACTTCTTTCAAAATCAAAAGTGAAAGGCAAACTGGCCATAGTGAGTTCTCTTTCCAAATACTGCAACACACACACAAACAAAAAAGGACATTGGAAAACACTGTGTATAGAGTTTTAAAATACTGTTTATATAAAGCAGACATAGTAACTGCTTCAACGTACCTCTCGCAAAACGCATAATCGGATGAAGATAAATTCTTGTTCAGCCATAGGAAGACTGTCTGCAAACTGATCGTGCTAAAATAAAAGGAAACAGTTACATTACATCCAAGATCTTCTTAAAGTTTCTCCAGCTCAATTTTAAAGGCTTACTTTGGAAGGAGTGAAGAGTAATACAGGTACAGTTTCTCAAGTTCTTACGCCAAGCATGCATTTTGCTACTTTGCATGTCTGTTAAGTCACCGAATGTTTTCTCTCACCAGCGAAAAAAAGAAACACCACCAAAAGTGAGGACGTTCAGTTTGGCATAGTATTTTTGTACTACAGAAGTACAATTATTACTTCTTAATATAAGAGAAAAGCTAGGTAATTCCAGTAACATAATGAGCATTGTATTTCAGCCAAAACCAACAGCAAGAACAATTTGAGGATCTCATTAAAACATAAATCAGCTTATGCATAAAAAGAATGTCTAGAAATGACAAAATTCTCACCTTGCCTTGTTTTTCTCTGGGCAAACCTTGGCAATCCTTAACCTCATGACCCATCTGGTTACAAAGAGCACATGGCTTGGGTTTATTTGGTTTAAACTCTTCCCTAATTATAGTGAAGTTTGGTTCATGTGTAGCTAACCCAAGCATAATCAGATCAGCTATCAATCAAAAGAGAAGAACAAAAAATAATGGATAAACATTATTAAGCTTTTTTTAAAAAAAGTTGAAAAGGGAAGTACATTCTACCTTAAGCAAGCATGAACACACAGATGTTCTTACCCCCAAACTATCCAGATAGCACAACTAAGTGAAAGTTAGCCCTTCAGCTGTGGACAGTGCTACATCTCTCCCCATATAGTATGCAGAGCTTTCAAAAACTAACAAATACACTGGATTATCTATGCATATACAAGTGAAAGTCTAAAAACTACAGCCCAACTCAAGCACAAAACAGCACAAGAAAGCTTAACAGGACATACTGCTAACAAAAGCGAACTCACCATCAGCCCCACACAGACAGTGATGAGTGTTTGGGTCATGGTTTGGCTGAGCTATACAAAAGAAAATTACATTTAGTCAACCAACATCACGTAAAAAATTATTACCAACCATATCTTAAATTACAATAAATTGTTCACGTTTATTTGAATTTTACCTCTTTGTCTTCTAATGTAATCCATAATTTTATGTTCACCTTCACCAGGAGCACTAGCATCAGACAAAATAACCTGTGAAACATTTAAATTATGTAAACAATTGATGCTGCCACAGTAAAAAAACAAAACAAACTTGCATAGTTCATATACTGAATCTGACTTATGAATACTTGATCTTCCAATTTGCAGTGTCAACTAAAATATTATGCTTCAAAATGAAATTATTTAAGAGTTTGCAACCAATGAATAGATCTTCATTTTTCTCCACTAATTCTGGATAAAGCTGACATTGATTCAAATACCACTGAAATTATCACGCCATTAACTAATATATTTGAAGATTTCTGATAAATTATCAGGGTAATCAAAATACACACCAGAGAACTAACAGATAAAGCAGACATATGCCCACTTCCCTTTAGATCTCCTAAACTCGCAGATACACTGACACATTACCACATTATACACTTCCTTACACTGATGTCCAGACGAGCATTAGTGTTTATAAAACTCTTTTCTGATGGAAGGAATTAAGCAGAGTCAACTGCCCTCTAATTAGACCACTTTAACAGTCAGCTTATGGAAAATGAAAGATAGCTGCATCTGAAAGACTATTTGGCCCTCTTGAACAGAGCAAACACAGGGTTGTCAGAAACAAAACTCAGTGGGGGTGGAGCTGTTGAGGAACAGGAGAAGAGGATTTCAAAGTTCAGAAAGGCAAGAAAGCTGATATATATTATTTTCGTTGCCTGTCATCTACTGTCATCCATCATCAGAATAACAGAGAAAACGCAGCCTGAGGTAGCAAACAAGTTCAAAAAGAAATAGTGAAAAGAATACATATACAATGCATCTTGAGACTTTTCCCCAAACGAAGAAAAAGTATTCCTAAAACCCTTCTACCAAATTGTGGCTTCTACTATCAAATCTTTTCAATGCTCTTAAATGAAATTAAAGCAAACGGTGCTGTTAGACTGTGTTCTTAGGATGAAATGTGTATCTCAAGTCCCATCAGAACATGCAAGTTTGTCCATTATTAATAACAGCACAGTGACAGAAGATGAGACAAATCTGTCAAATTTATACACTTCAATCATATCCCAACCCACCCTAATAGATCACCTTAATTTTCCTCAAGTATGAAACTGTGAAACTTACCGTCAAATTTTTCCACCCTGGGTCACTGTTCAAACGGTCAGCAATGTAATAGCGGAGACATTTAGCAAGATTGTCCATAAACTCAGTTCCCTAAAAAGTGATGGAAGAAAATAAGTTAAACCTTCATTCAGACACTGGCAATTGCTGGTTAAAGTGCAAGATTACTTACCGGGGTAATACAGTTACTGTCAAATCTCTCTTTCACTTCTTCTGGAGGAAGAATGCCACCTACAG